>NC_022010.1:14078423-14090769 GCF_000317375.1 Microtus ochrogaster
GATCTCTGTGAGTTCGAGACCAGCCTGGTCTACAAGAGCTAGTTCCAGGACAGACTCCAAAGCTACAGAGAAACCCTGTAAATAAATAAACGAAAGAAAGGAAGGAAAGAAGGAAGGAAGGAAGGAAGGAAGGAAGGAAGGAAGGAAGGAAGGAAGGAAGGAAGGAAGAAGAATGTAAAGCCCTGGGTGCTAAACATAGAGCCCCTACAAGGTGGATTGGAGTAAGACACAGGCAAGGGGTATTTTAAGTTTCTGTTTCCTAATCAAATAACTTCAGGAACCAAAAAACTGTGGGTGGCTCTCAGTCTCCTTATTTTTTTCTTTAACTGTTGACAGAACCCCACAGACATTTCCTACGTGTACAGTGGTTATGCACCACTCAGTGTGCGACTCGCTCAGCTCCTTTCCCGGCCAGGTTGGCGGAGCATCGAGGAGGTTCTCCGCATTCTCCCGGGGCCTCACTTTGAAGAACGCCAGCCATTGCCCACCGGGCTGCAGAAGAAGCGTGAGTTTATCTCCCATCCACAGTCAGTGTGCTGTTGATGGGGCTCGTGTTGTGCGGTTGCTTTGTAAAAACATTTGTAAAGTCGGTTGCTAATGCACATTGGCAGCCCAGAGCTGTGCTGTGCCCTTGTGAATAGCATATTTCAGTCTGCAGTGAGACCCCCAGGACTCGGGGTGTAAGATCAAAATCAGCATTCCAGAGCCTCAGATGAACCAGCTATACCAAGATGCACTTGACTTTTTCATACTTCTCCTTCTCCATTTTTAAATATATTTATGATTTGTGTGTGTGTGTGTGTGTGTGTGTGTGTGTGTGTGTGTGTGTGTGTGCGCGCGTGCGTGCTCCTGGAGAGGTCAGAGGCATCTCTTGAAGTTGGAGTTACAGACAGTTGTGAGCTCTCTGATGTGGGTGCTAGGAAATTAAACTTCCTCTGCAGGAACAGTACACAATCTTAACTGCTGAGCCATCATCTCTCCAACCCTTTTATACACTTTTAAATGAAAAAAAAAATTTCAACAAGCAGCAGTAATAGATACTTTTGAATTCTGAAATGTTTACATTTTAGGTCAACCTGGAGAGAACAGAGTCACGCTGATCTTTTTCCTCGGGGGTGTCACCTTTGCTGAAATCGCCGCCCTGCGCTTTCTCTCCCAGTTGGAAGATGGAGGCACTGAGTATGTAATTGCGACCACTAAACTGATGAATGGAAACAGCTGGATAGAGGCTCTCATGGAAGAGCCACGATAAGTCCAGAAGACATTCCGTGGCCAGGATAGTGGTTTTGTGTTGAGGACTAAACCAGCGTTGTCCGAGTGCTTGCTCTTTCCTGCGGATTTGTGTCGCCAGTCGCTTACCAGTTTGATTCCTAAGGCAAGTTTTGTTTCCTTCTGAAAAAAATCAGCTTTGAAGAGTTTCTTAGTGTAATGAAGTTTCTGCCCTCTCTGATTTAGCTGCATCTGTGCAGATTCTCTGCCTACGAAGAACTGAAGAGCAAGCAGCTTCTGCCAATTACCCATACAAAGGCTCTTCTGACTGCACATTAACTGCAAGACATGCCAGTGGAGATGCCGCTAATGGGGCTTCCATTTTCTTCCATGTCCGTTGTGGCCCCAACATCAAACTGATCCTTCTGTGAGCAGTCGCAGCTCTTAAGTTTCTTTACGCTGCTCCTGTGACCATGGTAACTGCCTTATGCACCTCGTTAGCATACCGGCTGTACTCAAGTTCACACATCACTTTTGCTCAAATATACTCAGCTGATCTGTCCCTGAGCTGGTGACTGCAACCACTGTGGTGAGTCTCAGTCAGATCCACGACTGAGAGCAGGCATGTTGGTGAAGCTGGGAGTTCCTCATCTCAGCATCCGGAGAAGTTAAGGGTGCCAAGCATGGGACCCAGTGATGGCTTTTCTGTCATCATCCAGGTCTGCAGAAAATGTAGCCTGTCTAACCATTGCCCAGCTCCCATCCAGGGTGTGGCTGCTCTGGTTAACTACTAACCACAAGTTTTCTCATTTTCTTCATGTAGAATTTGGAACAGTTCACTGCACATTGTAAGTGAAAGAAATTGCGTATTAAAAAATACAGGAATAAAAGGTGGCAAAGATAATGTTTGTTTCTCATGGAATGAATTTAGCCTTGATATTCAGTATTCGGAGGGGTGGGGAGTGAGGTGGGGGTGATTCCCAAATGGGAAAACCTTCTTGGCTCAGAACATTCTTTTTCAGTCTCTTGTTCTTCCAGGGAGTTGGTTTTACCTTCGAGCCCCAACCCTGGCTAGTCTCAGCTGCCAGGAAGTGCAGCCCACCTTGTCTTGAGTGTTTTCCACTCCCGGGATTCTGTTCAAGTTTGGTCAAGTCTCCTTGGCTGGGGTGTTTATCCCGTGAACAGATGCCCAGTTGTAATCTCAAGTGTCTGCAGTTGTTTCTGAGTCTATATTTGTTTGCTCAGAGAATAGCAAGGTCAGCTCCAAAAATGTACTCAGCACAATACTTTTTTTTTAAAACCACACACTTACTTCATCTGTGAACAAATAGAAATGGTGATAATCATATTATGCCCTTTGATGCACTCAAAGCTGTCTTTGTCTTTTAAGAGTGTGTTCTAACAGATGGGCTATGGTGGCGCACACCTTTAGTCCCAGCACTTGGGAGGCAGAGGCAGGTGGATCTCTGAGTTCAAGGCCAGCCTGGTGTACAAAACGAGTTCCAAGACAGGCTCCAAAGCTACAGAGAAACACTGTCTCAAAACACCAAAAAAAAAAAAAAAAATGCTCTGAGAAAGGCTGTGGGACGGACACTTATTCTTAGAGAGTTGGATTGTTTATATGCCATGTCTTCACTTTCGCTGAGTTGGTTAGATGGACCATTCTGCCGCACCAGCCATCCTGATTAAAGACATCTACATAGACACTATTAATTTACACATCTTCTGTTGCCTTAAATCCAGAAACTAGGTACTTTAACTGGATTGACTGTAGAGCAAGAGAGAAACGGTCTAGGGAGGGACGATTGAAATGGGAGGTTTCTTGAGAACTAGGAAGGTCTCCATATGAACCCTATTACATTCCTGCTCTGCTTGTCTAGAATCAGGTTGTGATTGATCACTGCATGCTTGTTCTCATGTATACAAAGGCTAGCTAGAAGCTGGGCACAGTGGCACATCTTTACTGTGAGGCAGAAAGATTGAGAGTTGTAGGTCAGCTGGGTTATATATTAGACCCTGTGTGGGGAGACTCGTTCAGCATGTGGTAGGAGAGCTGCTGAGCACATACATGGGCCTGGCTTCCATTCTCAGGACAACATGGAGAAAAAGAAAAGGGCCCCGGTAGCTTGACCCTAGGAGGGAAATTTGTGTTCTGAGGAGTTAAATTCAAGCAAATATACTTCTGTTGTTGAGACAAGGTCTCCCTCTATAGCCCAGGCTGGCCTTGAATTCAGCCCTTCTGCTTCAGACTACCAAGTGCTAGGATTTACATGCCCAAAACATTTTAAACAGCAAAATGAACTAAGCATCCGAAGCAAAGGGGCTGAGATAAAAGATGGCGAAGCGCGGGATGCAGCATGCATCCCTGTCTCTAGGGATGTTGCCTCTAGGTGGTCAGTGGTGCTCCAGGAGCTGATGCATTATTTATGACAGAGGAGGCCTCTCAGGCCGTAGAAGGAAAAGGCAGTATGTAAAATTTCTCATTTATAAGTGGATTAATGTGAATTTTATTCCATGTTATGGTTCTTTATGTAGCTTATGTAGAGTGTGTGCGTTTATACACATTCACACCATAGCAATCAGAGGACAGCTTTCAAGGAGTTGGTTCTCTCTCCATGTGAGTCCTGAGGATCGAATTCAGGTTGTCAGGCCGGGCGGCAAGCTCCTTTACCTGCTGAGCCAATCTTGTCAGCCCCCATGTAGTATTTCTTTGCTTAAGTTACTCTGTTGCTATAAAATACCCCAGTTTGGCAGGTTTATAGATGGTACAAAGCATAAACCACATAACTGCCTTGAGGCGTCCATTTGAAAACTGGGTGGGGAGGGATCTGAACTCTGTCTGCCACTCTGGTATAGGTGATGGCATTCATCTTAGCCAAAGCATGGGAGCCCTTCAGATGTCCAGTCCTCTGGGGGAGCAATTACTACGCACTGGCTTCCTGAGCTGCGTGTTGATGTTCTGCCCCTGTTTTCGAGCAGGCTTCACCAAGGCAATGATTTGATAATAAGAGATCCTGATTAAATTAAGGGGCCATTTGCTTCTGGATGATGATGTTATAAAAGGTTGACGTCCACACTGCCTGTTCTTCCAAAGGTCAAAAAATAGTCTTCATAATCTAGTATAAGCAGAAGAATAAGCTGTATATCTGTGCTTGCTTGTCCTTGGTAGTTACTTCGGGGAAAGGGCAAGTGTCCTTTGCTTTCCCAGCTGGCTCCTTTTGTTGCCTCACTTCTGTAGATGAACTTGGAAGTGGCCCGGGTAACTCTGTAAATTAGGGTCCTGCACCCTGGGGCATGAGTCTCACATACACATGTGCATGTTCACACTTGCCTTTCTTAAGACAGTGGCTTTTCCATTAGGGAGACAATCGTGGTGAACGGGCAGTGCTTCTGTCAGGCCTCTTGACAGGACTGCTTTCAGTTTTAGACACATTGGCGGTACAGCCCAGCTGGGGTGTTTAGACAAGCAAGACAAGAAGGGGCTTGAAATACCCCCTGGGGTACCAGTTGTTCAGCCCATTTAAGTCAGGAGCCTTGAAAATCGCTGATGCCTCGTCCTTAGACTGGAGGTGACACAGGCAGAGGGCGGGCACGGCTGCCAGGGCCCCGCCTGGCCTAGGATTGCCTGTGCGCAGCTCCCTGGGAGCTCAGAAACCACACAGAGGTTGTAATTGGTCGCTAGACCACACCTAGTTGTTGAGTGCTTCAGCTGCCTGAAGACCTCAGCTCTGCCGAGATCGCTGCAGTGTGCACAAGTCTCTCTTCAGCAGACCAGAGAGAAGCTGTGGAAGCTGTGGCGGGGAGGAGTCGTGGAAACTTTGCCAAGTGAGTAAATTGGGAAGAGTGGGAAGCTAGACACCAGCATTGAGGGGATCTGCCAGGCAAGGCAGCAGTGAAGATGAGCTAGTTTGTGACTCTTAGTGTCTGAGGTGAAATCTGCACGGATGGGGTGTGTAAGACATATTGGGAATGATGTGAGCCCAAGATCAAATTGGTACCTATTATTTGGCGCCCTTCGGTTTTAATCCTGACTGGCCGCAAGGCAAGCATGCTGGGGCACACAAACACACACACATCCTTAAAGTTTACTGTAGACGGGCCTGGGGTCAGGAGGATGACGGAGGAAATGAGCAACGGTCTGCTGCTTCTCCACTCCAAGGCAGGCCCACAGACAGGGCTGCAGCTTGGGTGAAGGGAAAATCAAGCTATCCTCCACCAGCCCATTAGCGGCACCAGCTGCATTAAAAATGCAAGAGGTGGTGGCAAGAGAGGGCTGCGTTGGAGTCTAATGCAAAGCTAGGACTGGGAAAGACCAGGCCCTTTCCCCTTTTGGAGCTCAGATGCCAGTGAGAGGGAGTGTGGGCAACTACTGCTTTAGAAGGCACATTTTCCAGTGCAGAACAGCACTTGGGGCTTCTTTGGCCCTGGAAGAGTGCTGTCCCGCCACACGCACCCTACGCGGGCTCAGGCTCCAGGTCTCTGTAGGGCGATGCCGGCCTCGTCCACCGTCCACGTGTTGCAGCTGCTGCGGGAACTGCTCGCCTTCGTGCTCCTCAGCTACACGGTGCTCATCGGGGCGCTGCTGCTGGCCGGCTGGACCACCTACTTCCTGGTGCTGAAGTGACAGCGCCCGGCAGGCTCGCCCGGCTCCGCCCCGCCCCGCCCCGCCCCGCCCCGCGGAGCACGTTCCCCTCTGCAGGCCCCGCCCCGCCCCCAGCCCACCACCCGCGTCCAGGCGCGCGACCCTGCTCCGCACCCCCCGAGCCCCGGGGACCTGCCGCGTCCCGCGCCGAAGTGCGAGCGGTTGAACGCCAGGTGCGACCGTTACAGCCGTTTCCTAGCGCTCCTGTCCCACCCTTTCCGCCTGTCCAATCGCAACTGCGTCCTCTAGTGGGGGCGTGACCATGAAGCCCAGGGTACCCGGGAGCCGGCCGAGCTCGCCCGGCTGCTCGCTATGCTGCGTCACTTCCGGCGTGTGCGTCCGCCGTCCGTCCGCCGCGGGATGGCTGCTCTGAGGAGTTGGATGTCCCGGAGCGTGGCCTCTATGTTCAGGTACGGCAGTGGCCGCAGAGGGCGGGAAGCGGCGGAGAGGAGCCGGGCCCGCGGCGCCGTCCTGCGCGTTGGCCGCAGGTCGCTGCAGGCCGCCGCGTCCCGCCTCCCTCCGAAGTTTGCGGAGGGTGCCGCCTCCGTCCCTGTCCTCCATCACGGGCTCCGAAAGCGGGTCCTCCCAGCCCGTTGACCCTCCAGTCAGCTCAGAGGTCCGGAAGACACCGAGGGACAGACGGGCCACGGCGTTGGCTCAGGCCTGGGCTGACAGCGCGTTGTTAGCGCACGACGCCAGCGGCGCTCTCCGGATGCTGCCTCCAGGACCTTGCTCGCAGGGACCTTTCGAGACTCCGGAACCCAGGCCCAGGGTTTAGGGCTAAGTCCTGCAAGCACGAGAGTTTTATCTTGGCGTCAGGTTGCTAAGCAGCTCGGAGGCAACTTTTAAACTTCTCCACCTAGTGGAAAGCGCCTGTTGCTCTTGCTGGCCTGGAACTCACATCGCTTGCCTCTGACTCCCGAGTGCTGAGACTAAAGGCTTGCCACCACCTCTGTCCGTTTCTGGGACTTAATAGGCTACCCTGTGGTTTATTTTCTTGGAAGACCGCTGCTACCTCCTCATTTAGCCGCTGCTTGGACCGACTCCTGCAGACCCGAGAGCCTTTTACATATTGATTTGTGCTTTTTAAAATTTGACTTATATTTCTAGGTATGGACAGCGTGTTCCCGTCGTGGCTAACTCAAAGAAACGCTGTTTCTCAGAATTGATAAGACCATGGCACAAAACTATGTTGGCTGGATTCGGCGTGACCCTGTGTGCAGTCCCTATCGCTCAGGTAAGGGACGGTCAGGTGATTCTCCCGATCTTAGAGAAGCCTTAGTTTTCCAAGTGCCACCTCCCATGATGCTATGCGCCGTACTGTACCAGCATCTTCTCAGACTTGAGCAGATTGCCCGGTCTCATTGTCTCACGTTGTAGAAACAGTAGTTTCCGCTTTTTGTCCCTGCTCCACCACCCCTGAATCGAGGAACCAGTGAAACTGAGCATCGTTTGAACTGGGAAGTAGACCTTTATCCTTGTAGCAAACAGAGAAGTAGAAGATTAACTTTGCAAATGAACTTGTCAAACTTTGGGGGTCCGGAGGTTAAAGATACAGTGTAAAAGAATTGAAGGGGAATAGGTGGTAGGCTGGAACAGGGGAGGAGTGATCATGGTTTTCTGTGGATGAGTGACTGCCCTGGGAATTCACATGGGTTTTTTATGGTTTAGTTTTCACTGAGGGAATCGTTCACTGCCTTGGCACTGGAGAGTGCACCTTTGACTTCCTTGGAACTAGGAGGAAGTTAGAGGTTGCTTGCCTGTCCCTGGCACCCACCAGTTCAGACTAGCTTACTTGTATAGGCATCCTGTCTTCAAAGTGAGATTAGGACAGGGAGGGAAGGGTTAGTGGTGGAACTGTTTAATAGGTGAGGCCAGAGGGTACCCAGGAATCAAGTTCCAGTCACCTAGTCAGTACTGGTGTAAACACTACTTCAAGTTGTTTGTTTTTCGAGACGGGGTTTTCTCTGTGTAGCTTTGGAGCGCATCCTAGAACTCTCTCAGTAGACCAGGCTGGTCTTGAACTCAGAAATCTGCCTGCCTCTGCTCCCCAAGTGCTGGGATTAAAGGCGTGCGCCATCACCACCCAGCTCCAAGTTGCATAAAGGATAGAATGAGATGAAAGAAATACAGTCTGTTGGCAGAAGCCTGTCATTCAGAAAGACTTTACTGAACCACTTCTTTGTGCCATAGACTAGGAAGGTAAGAGTGAGCGAAAATACAAATTCTTGCTATCATAAAACATCCATTCTGGGTAGAAAATAAGCAAATATAAGTTGAGTGAGGTGGTGTATTCCTGTAATACCAACACTGGGGAGGCTAGGGCAGGAAAATCAAAATCGTAAGATTAGCTTGTGTTAGTTACATCTTGAGATGTCTCAAAAAAGCACACCAAAAAGAAGAAAAAAGGCCCAATAGCGGTAGTAAATGCCTTTAATCTCAGAGGCAGAGGCAGGCGAATCTGAGTTTGAGACCAACCTGGTCCAGGGCAGCCAGGGCTACACAGAGAAATCCTGTCTTGAAAAACAAAACAAACAAACAAAAAACAGAAAGAAAGAAAGAAAGAAAGAAAGAAAGAAAGAAAGAAAGAAGAAAAGAAAGAAAGAAAGAAAGAAAAGATGGAAATAGGGTGAAGTGAAATAGGGTGAAGTGGTTTTGGGACAGCTTCATGCCAGTGTGCTTCGAGAAAGCTAAGGCAGAAGCCTGCAGCAGAGGGATTGATTGAGGCAAAAGTCTGGAAGCTGAATTTTGTGTGGTGTGCAGCAAAGCAAAGTGAACGGAATGGAAGGAGGAACTGTTTAATAGGTGAGGCTCAGAGGTGACCAAGGATCAGATACTGTGATTTGATTTTTTTTTTGAAAATATTTTTTTTATTTATTTATTATGTATACAGTGTTCTGTCTGTGTGTATGCCTGCAGGCCAGAAGAAGGCACCAGACCCCATTATGGATGGTTGTGAGCCACCATGTGGTTGCTGGGAATTGAACTCAGGACCTTTGGAAGAGCAGGCAATACCCTTAACCACTGAGCCATCTCTCCAGCCCCCCTGTGATTTGATTTTTGTGTGTCATTGTAAGGCTTTGGATTTTATTCTAAAAGACCACAAAGGATTTGTTCTTGGAATATTGTGATCTTGTATAGGTTTTAAGGATATTGTTTATCTGGGGAGACTAAAGGGCTACTGTTAGTCTAGATGAGATGAGATGGCGCTACCGGCTGGCAGGCAGCAAATGGAGGGAGAATTGTCTCAGGAAGAACGAGCGTGTGGGCGAGAGTCCTTAGAGCAATCAGCGAGGGCTGGTTGGAAAGCAGAGGTGGTTTAACCACTGGATTTGTGCTTTATGGAGAAGAGCTGCATAAGAAACCAGCAAGTTCACTTCAACAAAGTATTCCTGATACTTTTGTATCGATTTATATTTTCACATCTGAGACTCATTAACACTCATCTGTGTGATTTTACGTCAGCTCTGCATGCTGATTGATGAGCCTTAGCTCTGAAATGTCCACTCGAGCGTCAGTCATCCTGATGACAAGACAAACCTAAAAATTACATTTATTTTGTGTGGTGGATGAGGGTATCAGAGGACAGCTGCAGGTTGGTTCCGGGGGCTGAGCAGGTTGTCTGCTCGGCAGCCAAGTGCCTCCTTAATAGCTAAGTCATCTCAGCCTTCAGCATTCTTTTTTTCCTATTTGAGAATTGTGGGGTTTGTCTTCTTTTCTGTTGATGTACTGCGTTCTGAGGCCCAGGTACTAGCCATTCCTGGGGCACAGGACTGGAGCTGCTGTGGTCTGCTCTCCCGAGCCCCATTAGTGCTACACACAGCTACACTGTGTCTACTTCTGCCTGCACTTGGTGCCTTAACCAGTTTCATTTCTCTCATGCCAACCAGGCTTTCATTTCCTTCCTTCCAAGGACCTTAGCCATTTCAGTGCTAGCTTCTTCAGTTCAAGTCACATCCCTTTAAAGACTTTCTCAGTTCCTGGTCAGCTCTCCTGCTCTTCTGGCTACTGCTAGGTAAATGTATGTTTTGATGTTTGATGGTCATGGCTGGCACCATGTTGGGTCAGCAGAACATAAGAGAAAGAGTACAGCCTCCGGAGAGTTTGCATTGAGATTTAATTAGCTATTTGATTTCTAGGGAAAGTTTCCCGGCTGTTGTGTGTGTATTTCATCATCTGTAAAAAGAGAAATGAGTGAGAACACATTGTAAAGTTAGCATCATTACACTCAGCATTCAAGATGCTGTGTCAGCATTTCCTTTGTGAGCAGAGTTGTCGATCTGAGTGCTCTTCCTATGAGATAGATAGATAGATAGATAGATAGATAGATAGATAGATAGATAGATAGATAGATAGATAGATAGATAGAATGATTTTTTTTTTTCCAAGACAAGGTTTCTCTGTGTAGCCTTGGCTGTCCTGGAACTTGCTCTCTAGACCAGGCTGGCCTCAACCTCACAGAGATCCACCTGTCTCTGCTTCCTGAATGCTGGGATTAAAGACTTGAACCACCGCTGCCCAACTAGGATGAATTTTTTTTTATTTATTCATGTATTAAAAACCATTTCATACTCATGCTGCTTTTAACAGTTACTCCAGAGTTTTACACTCTCTTCAGCAAGACTAAGACAGTAAGTAGAGCGGTTGGTTTGGATACAGCAAGGTCTCTGATGAGAAGGAAAGGGAGTTACTGAGATGTTGAGTGGCAGCAGTTTTGAGCTGGAGTGACCAGATCCCATAATTCCAATGGAGGGTTCTAGTGATTTTTGTTTTTTGGTGCAATAGCTGACTAGATCGTCCCCTGCCCCAGCCCAGCAGTCTCCCTACGTCCACCCAGTCACTGTGAGTTCAGTCACATCAGCTCTTGGAGGTCTTTGTCAGAAACACCCAACACAGGATTGGTAGTTTCCCGTGACTCTGCCACAGTTCCCTTGACACTCAGTTTTCTAGTGAATGAATGTGGAGAGAAACATTACCCTCGGATTACATTCCTATGCTATCTTAAGTCACCACATAGAAAGCCTAAAAATTTACCCCAAAGAAGTGTGCTGCTGTGGGTTCATACGCATGAAGCACAGGGCTGGGCAGTCTTCTGAGACCTTGCGGTTCTCGTCTTAAGCTTTATTCAGGTTGGAAATTGAGTGACTGTTTGTCTTTCAGAAATCGGAGCCTCACTCTCTTAGTAACGACGCACTAATGAGGAGGGCTGTGTCTTTGGTGACAGATAGCACCTCCACCTTTCTGTCTCAGACCACGTATGCTCTGATCGAAGCCATCACCGAGTATACGAAGGTACGTCTGTTTTGTGCAGTTTTTTTTTGTTTTGTTTTTCAGTGTGAAGAGATGGAGCCCAGAGGTCTATGGGCCAGGCAGGTGCTACAATCCCCGCTCCCCTCCTAGACTCTGATTTGCAGTTTCCAAACTATGGCTCGCCACCATGTCCTCTGATAGCTGTGTGTGTTTTTTTAGGACTTAGCCAGGCTTATGTGTGTATTGTGAGAGTGTAGTAGCTTTAGCAGAGGTCATTAGGTTCTTTTTTTTTTTGATTTTCAAGACAGGGTTTCTCCGTAGTTTAGACCAGGCTGGCCTCAAACTCACAGAGATCCTCCTGCCTCTGCCCAAGTGCTGGGATTAAAGGCGTGTGCCACCAACGTTCTGCTCTTTTTTTTTTTTAATAGATTTAAAAGAAAAATTACCAGGGGCTGGACAGATGGCTCAGAGGTTAGGAGCACTGACTGCTCTTCCAAAGGTCCTGAGTTCAATTCCTAGCAACCACATGGTGGCTCACAACCATCTGTAATGAGATCTGATGCCCTCTTCTGGTCTGCAGGTGTACATACAGGCAGAACACTGTACATATAATAAATAATAAAGAAAACATTTTTAAAACAAATTCTAATCCAAATTCCCACTCCCTCCCCTCCTCCCATTCCCTCCATACACCCTCCCATCCCATACCTTGGCCATTAGGCTCTTGGGCCTCAAATATTTAAAATATTTAATAATTTAAAAAAAAATATTAACCCCTTTTTAAAATGTTGCTGAGTTCTGGGTTTTTGTAGCGGCTCATCTATCTATAAAATGCTTGCCTTAGTTTTATTCTCAGCAGCGTGGCGGTAGACACACAGAATCCCAGCACTTGGGCGGCAGAGGCAGGAGGATGAGAAGTTCATCTGGCACCAGAGGGGCTGGAGAGATGGCTCAGTGGTTAAGAGCATTGCCTGCTTTTCCAAAGGTCCTGAGTTCAATTCCCGGCAACCACATGGTGGCTCACCCCAAGAGCAGCCAGCATGCAGTGGTTCCTGGCTCCAGTCCTAGCCACTCTGGAGGAGGATTGTTTGTGGTGCCATCAGCATAGCAAGCAAGACACTGTCTTAAAGTCATTTATGCATTTTTTTTTCTCTGCATCTCAGTGTGGATGGCCAACAATTTTTTTTTTTTTTTTGGTTTTTCGAGACAGGGTTTCTCTGTGGCCTTGGAGCCTGTCCTGGAACT
>NC_022010.1:14090984-14092734 GCF_000317375.1 Microtus ochrogaster
TCTGTAGACCAGGCTGGTCTCGAACTCACAGAGATCTGCCTGCCTCTGCCTCCCGAGTGCTGGGATTAAAGGCGTGCGCCACCACCGCCCGGCTATCAACAAAATTTTTATTTAGGGTTTTTTTTTTTTTTTTTTTTTTGGTGATAGGGTTCACAGTGTAGCTCTGGAACTCACTATGTAGGCCATCCCTCAAACTCAGGATCTGTTACAAAATTTTTAAAAAGCAGGCTATGGTGATCCTGCTCAGGAGGCAGAAGCAGGCAGATCTCTGAATCCTAGACCAGCTGAGTTGACATAGTGAGAGCTTGTCTCAAATTTAAAAACTTTTTTCCTGGATGGTGCCTCTATTTAGACTGGTACAACCCAGTGAGGCACAAGGATGAGGAGCAGTTTGCTGTAGCAGGGTTTACTGATGTGTATGTGTGGGAGTGGAGTGCATACAGGTGCCCAGGGAGGCTGGGGGGGGGGGGTAGCCTCTAGAGCTGGAATCATTCGTGACTGGTTAGGAGCTGCCCAGCCTGCGCTCTCCACACTGAACTCTGCCCACTCCTCCCTCCACTCTTACCTCTCATTTGAATGTCTTGGAGCAGAAAACCGGCTGTCCACTCAAGGCAGTTCTGATGACTATGATCCCTGACACCTGAGGGCTGACCTTGGCCTTTAGCCTGCCTGAGGAGGAAAGAACCCCATAGCACAGTGGACTAACGATCTTTTTCTCTTGTCTTATATTATTATTATTATTAAAGTGCATTGGTGTTTGGCCTGTTATGTGTGTCTGTGTGAGGGTGTCAGATCCCCTGGAACTATAGTTACAGTTGAAAACTGCCATGTGGGTACTAGGATTGAACCAGTGTTCTCTGGAAGAACAGCCAGTGCTCTTGACTGCTGAGCCATTTCTCCAGTCCTGATTCTTCTACAGGACTGTTTCTTTAAGACAGTCTCACTATGTAGCTCAGGCTTGCCTTGAACTTTACATTCACCTGAGTGTTGAGGTGGCATGTATGCACTAACCACCCCAGGGGTTTTCTTCTGTGGGGGAGAGGGGTTTCAAGACAGGGTTTCTCTGTATAGCTTTGGGGCCTGTCCTGGAACTCAATTTGTCGACCAGGTTGACCTTGAACTCACAGAGATTCACCTGCCTCTGCCTCCAGAGTGCTGGAATTAACGGCCACCACCATCTGGCAGGACCTTGTTTTCTTTTCTTTTCTTTTTTTTTTTGGATTTTTCAAGACAGGGTTTCTCCTTAGCTTTGGTTCCTGACCTGGAACTAGCTCTTGTAGACCAGGCTGGCCTTGAACTCACAGAGATCCTCCCGAGTGCTGGGATTAAAGGCGTGCGCCACCACCGCCTGGCCAGGACCTTGTTTTCTAAGGTGTGACTGTCACTAGTCCTTCACTTACTTTACACACTCATCATTTATTCTGTGTTTGTAGGCTGTTTATACGTTAGTGTCTCTGTATCGACAATATACAAATCTACTTGGGAAAATGAATTCACAGGAGGAAGATGAAGTGTGGCAGGTGATTATAGGAGCCAGAGTTGAGGTGAGCAGACTTGTCAGCATTTCCATATAATGGTCCTCATTATAGTGTCTAAACGGTTATCTTGAGAGTAACTGTAACTTCATGGTCTCTGAAGCTCTTTTCTGATCTTACAGATGACTTCAAAACAGCAAGAATACTTGAAGCTGGAAACCACATGGATGACTGCAGTTGGCCTGTCAGAGATGGCTGCGGAGGCCGCCTATCAA
>NC_022010.1:14093709-14094916 GCF_000317375.1 Microtus ochrogaster
GAGAGAGAGAGAGAGAGAGAGAGAGAGAGAGAGAGAGAGAGAAATCCAGATTACCACACTGGAATTGGAGCTAGGGGCCAGAGCTCTGCCCTCTTCTTAGTGCACTACACAGAAAATGTAGGTGTTTTTTCTTTCTGCACCAAGTGTGATTTGACTGTTGGTGTTTCTCCAGCGAACCTAAGAGAAATGATTAAATGTTCAGCATCTAATGTGATCTAGTCCCAAACCAGATATGTGGTTTTTTTCTCATATCAGGATATCAGGTTGAGGCTTACAGCATTAAGTCCTAAAAATGATTTTTTAAAAAGTAATGGATAGTTTTATTTTAATGGGACTGTTGAGACGGTCTCACTGTGAGGCCAAGCCAACCTAAGCTTGCAGTGATCCTTCTGCCTCAGCCTCCCAAATGCTAGAACTGTGGGCATGAGCCATCTTTCCCAGCAGGTTTGTTTTGGAAAGTCGGTGCTATATAATTGTATTTGATACTATATTAAACTTCAAAAATGAAAGTAGGAAAGCAGCCTTGTAGGAGCCAGTGGCTCACCAGATGTAGTGGGCAGCTTCCGAGGATGCCCCGACCCATGGGTTAGTCAATGGAGACCCTAAGCGGGGGAGTGAGAATTGAAAGGGACAAGAGACACAGAGGATGGAGACAAGACAGGATTCTGATCAAGTCTCGTTTATTAGGAGAATAAACAGGTAGATATAGAGCAATGGGAAAGAGGGAGTGGGTTCTAATGTCAATGGGTAACTAGGCAGCTATCATGAAATACGTTCCAGAGGAGATTACAACGAAAGTCACTGATTACAAGGAAACAGATGTTTTTAGCAATTAGTCAGAAAGAGGGACTGCTGGTAATATCAAAAGGTTAATAAATCAGAATAATTGGTTCTTAGACTGGAAACTTAAAAGATAGCAAAAGTTTCTCACATGAGGAAGTTCTGAGAAGTGCACCAGGGGCCTCCCAGGGAGCTCCCCTCACCTGTGGGAGCACTACTGAACATGTGCTCAGAAGCGCTAAACTGTGGGCCAGGACTCTTCTCAGAGAAAAGCCTGTAAGGTATTGGGAAGAGGAGCTAGAACCAGACAGTAGTAGTTGATTTACCTGCAAAAGTAGATGCAGGCTAATGGACAGCAGACTGAAGTTTTACACTTGATTAAACACCTGCCTCCACTTGTGGAAACACTACTCAAGTCTGAAAGAAG
>NC_022010.1:14095261-14099407 GCF_000317375.1 Microtus ochrogaster
TGTAGACCAGGCTGGTCTCGAACTCACAGAGATCCGCCTGCCTCTGCCTCCCGAGTGCTGGGATTAAAGGCGTGCGCCACCATCGCCCGGCCATGCAAAGATTTTTTGAGAAGTAATAGGTACTAGTTTCACACACTACAAAAATAGGAGGAGAGGACAGAGAAACCATGGTACATTGAGTTGAGGCAGAAAATGACAAAGTCTATTAGAAAGTACAGACTTGTCTGGTGGCAGCGGCACGCACCTTTAATCCCAACACTTGGGAGGCAGAGGCAGGTGGACCTCTGAGTTCAAGGCCAGCCTGGTTTACAGAGCGAGTTCCAGGACAGCCAGGGTGATGACAAGGATACCTTAACAGGCTGTGTCAGAAAAATAATTCTAGGCCAGAGATATGGCTCAGCAGGTTAAGGCACTTGCCACCAAGCCTAATGACCTGAGTTCAATTTCTAGACTCTACATAGTAGAAAGGATCCCTAGGGATTGTCCTCTGACCATGACTGTGGTATCATACGTGCTTGATATGAGGATGGCAAAGTTCTCAACAGAAGCACACCTGAAACAGTGTAGCACAGAAAACCTGAACCAACATGGGTGTCAGAGAGGGAACTGAAGAACTGAGCAACAAAGCAGAAACCAACATAAAAAGTGAGACTCACAGACCAGAAGACGTCTTCTCAGGCAGTGAGACAGGGTCTCTCAGTCAGCCAGTGTGGTTAGTGTCACTAGCCAGCTTGTTCTTGGAGATTGATTGGCTCTTCCATCTCAATCTTCCAGACTGGAATTACAGCTGGCCTTTGTGCCCACCCCACACATACATGGGTTCAGGGGACCCAAACTCCTGGCCCTTGCATTTGGGTGTCACGTGGTTAACCACTGAGTCTCTCACCAAGATTAGTGCTCATTTTATTTATACACACACACACACACAAATACATGCATATACACACAAAAATATAGTGTTGACCTGCCTCCCCCCAAAAAAACAATGCATTTAAGAACATTCAAAGATTGATTTTTGTACCACACTGATGTCACTTTTTTTTTTTTTTTTTTTTTTTTTTTTTTGTTTTTCGAGACAGGGTTTCTCTGTGGCTTTGGAGCCTGTCCTGGAACTAGCTCTGTAGACCAGGCTGGTCTGGAACTCACAGAGATCTGCCTGCCTCTGCCTCCCGAGTGCTGGGATTAAAGGCGTGCGCCACCATCGCCCGGCCTGATGTCACTTTCTTGAAATTTTCACTCATTGCCCTTCAGCCCACTTCCTCCATTCCTACTCTGTCAAGTTTAAGTATGCTTCCCGGATGGGAATGTAGCTCGATGGTAGTACCTTGGCATGCATGCGGCCCTGGACTTTGGTATTTTTGTCTTTTTGAAAAAGGGTTTCTTTGTAGCCCTGGCTGTCCAAGAACTCAGTCTATAGAGCAACCTGGCCTCAAACACAGATATCACCTGCCTCTGCTTCATGGGTGCTAGGATTAAAGCCCAGCTGATGTCCTGGGTTTCTTAGCAGATCTACGAGATCTGATGCCCTCTTCTGATCTCCACAGGTAGGTAGCTCATATACATGACATCCCCACTCACATAGACAATCAAAATTATTTAAAGAACAATCCCAAACTAAAGAAGGAATAAATAGAAATGTAAACGTATTTAGAATCTGAGAACAAGTCCAAGTCTGTCACAGAAGAAGGGCTCCTGGGGCTGGGGACCTGCCTCAGGAACCTCCCGTATAGTATGAAGACCTGCCTTTGGATCCTCGGCGCCCATGTGGAAATTACAGCTGTGGTAGAACACATCTGTAACCCCAGAATGAGGAAGGCAGGAACACAGAATCCTTGGAGCTCGCTAGCCAGTCAGCCTAACCAGGTACTGTGCATCAGGTTCAGTGAGAGGTCCTAGCAGAATAATTCGGAAAAGTGGGTGGGCACACCCATATCGACCTCTTTCCTCCATACATGATACACGCCTGTAGTCACCAGCACTTGAGAGGTGGACTTGGGAGGATCAGTAGTTTGAGGCTAGCCTGGGCTATATGAGACCCTGACCCTTACAGATACCACAGAGTAGTTCTTGGGTGGTTATGCTTATAAAGTATCTCATAAATATATGAATGGCAAGTTGTCTTTGTTGAAGTAGGTACCAAAAGTAAATTAGACTTTTAACTCAGTAGTAAGTTATACAAAGAGTGGGCTTACAGGCTGGTGAGATAAGGATACTGATGGCCCAAGTTTGATCCTCAAGACAATTGGTGGAAGTGTCGGGGACCAGCCTCGACAAAAATACCTCTTGCCAGGAGAGAGGCGTAGGGATTTAGAAAATAATAATAAAATGGAGAAAATAACAATAAAATAGTATTGGGGGGAATTGCCTAAAATACCCCTGACCCCAAAAGTAGGAGTAAGACAAAAGATTGCATTGACATGATACAAGGAAATGAACAGGTCGCGGGCTGCATTCATAGTTAAACATTCTGTTGCTAGAACAAAACAAGTCACGCTTACATCCTAGACCAAAACATTCTGTAGCAAACTACTCCTGGGTGTAATCAATCCTTAAGGGAACTGGAACTTAGTTGGATCCTTAGAGTTTTGTTTGAGGTAGGTCTGTTGATCTACTTCTCTATTTCTGGAACACAAGGGCTGGCTATTAGCCACACCTGTAGGCAATAACCTTGAGAGAGCAGAACTGGTTCCACAGCTAGGTGGGACCTTTGAGGTCATAGCACAGTAACCTTGAAGGAACTAGAGGTTAAGTTCCAACTCTGACCTTTGGTCAATGTGGAAATAGGCTCATATTTTCAGGCCTTCACATCAGATTCCTGCAAGCTGTCCCGACTTCCACAGGCATACCCAGCTACTGTATAAGTAAATTAATAAGAGCATGGACTAGCGAAAAGCAAGTCCAAGAAAACATTTGAACATAAGTAAGATTAATTAGGCACAGTGTGAGAAGACAAGAGTAGATGGAAGTGGAGTATGACTTTGGGGTGTCTGGACGGGTTTTTGGTGGTAAAGGCACTGTGGTCTAGCATCACACTAGTAAGGCATTCCAGTAAAGGGAAGTCACTGTAAAGCTAACACAAGGAGACGGTGAAGTGGCAGCTGCCTGTTTCTAGGACTCTTCTTCCAGTCATTGCAGGAATATAGCGTTGTCATTAGTAACAACAGTGTTGTGGAGAAAGGAGCTTGGGATTTAAAATTAAGAGATCATTATTGCCCAAAAGCTCTTTGAAAGTTCTGTAACTCTTTGACTTTTAAAATCCTGGGTTTGCAAAGCATATTCTGTCCCTGCTTTGCTTTCCCCGCTAAATCACACAAACACAGGATTTGAACGGCAGAGGAACTAGCTGTTCATCTTGCTGAAAACAGCACCACAGAAAAAGAAAAATTAGGCTATTGAGATGACTCAGCAAATAAAGTCTCCTGCAGCCAAGCCTGACCACCTGAACTCAGTCCCTAGGACCCAAATGATGTTAAAAAGAAAACTGGTGCAGGCAGTGGTGGCACACGCCTTTAATCCCAGGCAGAGGCAGGTGGATCTCTGTGAGTTCGAAGCCAGCCTGGTCTACAGAGAGAGTTCCAGGAAGGCCAGGGCTACACAGAGAAACCCTGGTGGGGAGAAGACTGGCTTCCACTAGTTGTCCTCTGACTTCCCCATGCACACCATTCTCCACCATCTAATACAGACCACACAGCTAAAAACTAGACAGCATTTCAACCTAACACATCTAGGTACACAAGGGTTGGATTCTCCTCTTAAGAGACAGATATTAAATATAAACAACATCCAAAGACCATATAAATTTTTACATAAATCTAAAATAGGTTGAAGAACTAAGGAATCCATAGAAGACCAATAGTAAAGTTGAAATTACATTCAAAGATGGATACCAAGCCCATGTTATATGGGGGGGAAGTTAGATCTTCAAAAACTAGAATTCCAGGTTGGAGAAATGGCTATGTGGTTAACACGCTTCTGCAAACATGATCTCTAGCACCCATGCAGAAACAAGCTGGGGTGCTACACCCTGCAACACACACACTGTTTTGGGAGTGGGCTCCCTTTTCTCTCCTGAGGGCTTGTCTCGCTAGCCAAAGTAGCCTAATCACCAAACCCCCAGTTCAGCCAAGAGACTTTTTTTTTTTTTTT
>NC_022010.1:14099507-14114337 GCF_000317375.1 Microtus ochrogaster
CTAGCTCTTGTAGACCAGGCTGGTCTCGAACTCACAGAGATCCGCCTGCCTCTGCCTCCCGAGTGCTGGGATTAAAGGCGTACGCTACCACCGCCCGTCAAGAGACTCTTTAAAAAAAAATCCACACTACAATGTGTATGAAGTGCTGGCCAACCTGTAGTAAGTGTTTAAGCCAGCACAGCACCAGACTAACAGCTGAGTGGGACTGACTTCTATATCAAGCTGCACGTCCCATATGGGCATTTCCTTAAAATCAAGGATAGCCGAGCACCCACCTGGGTAGGGTGGTGCACCTTATGGGTGAGACAGAAAAATTCAAGGCCTGGCAGGGCTGGATGGGAAGACCCCAGGTTTTTGTCTCTTTTTTTTTAAACAATTTGGTGCATATGTCCTTGAGTGTATGTGCATGTAGATGCCCACAGAGTCAAGAATAGGGCATCAGATTCCCTGGAGCTCAAGTTACTGGTGGTTGTGAGCCATGCAACATGGGCTACTCCCCATCTTGGGTCCTCTGGAGCAGCAAGCAGTCTTCACCACTGAGTCATCTCCCCAACATCCAATACCCCATCTTGAAAAGCATAAGATGCAGATTTGAGCTCAGAGCGGATGGTAACCCCATGAGGGCTGGGCTGCAGACTCAGGCCTATGTCTGACTTCTCTGCCTAATTGTGCTCAATGCACTATCCCTTCTCTCACCAGGAGCTGATCAGGCCTCTATAACTGCCAGGAATCACATCCAGTTGGTGAAGTCGCAGGTGCAGGAGGTGCGCCAGCTCTCCCAGAAAGCAGAAACCAAGCTGGCTGAAGCACAGACACAAGAATTGCACCAGAAAATCCAGGAAGCCGGTGATGAGAGAGCTGACCAGGAAGAGGAGGCCTACCTGCGGGAAGATTAAGGCCTTGAGCCCACTGCCCTATCTGCCCACTCAGTGGGGAAAGCGGGTGATGGCATCCACCTGGTATCACCCCAAGTCTGCGGAGACAACAGGCTCTGCCCTTGCCGGTCAGACCGGAAGCCTTTTGTGAGCTGTGCCTGCCCTTTTCTGGTCTGTCTTTGAGCCTGGTTCACCCAACACTGTCTCACTCAGCACCTCTCTCGCCATTTTTTTTACCTTACACCCAAAGTATTTTACGAACCTGGGCCAGAGGAGGAGGGGCCTTTTCTGCCATACCCTCAAGTTCAATTGCTGTTTAGCTGCAGTTTTTAATATTACTCAGATATTCAAGTATAATTTAAAGTTTGCTCCAAAAGAGGGAGCCTATCTGGTTTGTAAGATTTGTGTTTATAATGTCCTTTGTCCCTGTGAGCACAGCTCAGCTAAGGAGTTTCTCAGAGTATGACTGTTCCTGGTGCTCCCCACAAGCCTTCTAACACATGCTTCCTGCTCACTCCTTCAAGTTTCTCTGCTGTGTCCAAAGGAAGAGAAGTTGGTGTTTGCATTAAAAAAAAAAAAAGTCATGCTGTATCTTTCCTTCATTGCCTAGGTGGTGGGAGTTGTAGGACCCGAGCCTTCCTGCATATGCTGGACAAGTTTGCCAGGTTTTAGCACTTTTAATTCAATAAGGTTGGTGGCATTATAGAAATGGAGAGTGCTTCCTGTCGACCAGCAGGGACCTGGTTTCAGTTTCTCCTGGTGAGAGGAAGCTGTTACTCAACCGGCCCTTCAGGGCTAGGGTTAGGGGGTAGCTGCACACTTGAGCCTCTTATCTGTCACCAGCGCCCACATGGTCCACATCTCCAGGGGGCTTAGACGGTGCACCAGCAGGAGCCCTCTGTACAGGCAAGGGTCCCTGGGGTTCAGGGGCTTTTGGATCCCAAATGTCTTGAAGCCAGCGTGGTGTATGGGGCTCACCCCTAGCTTTTTCAGGCACATTCCCACAAAGACATCATCAATGGGGAAGAGTTCTGCCTCTTCCATGGCTGTGTGAAGTCGCCTTACAGTAGCCCGGGACATAACATAGCCGCCTCCTCCTGCATAAGGTGGGTAGTTGCGGGCCCTGTACATGGAGAATGGGATGAAATATTTGACTTTGGTGTTCCTATTGGGCCGGGCCTGGCGGATGACATCTCCCACTAAGAGGTCCTGGGCAGGATCCCAGCCCTCCAGGAACTCCAGCACATTGGGAACATGGATAAAGACATCATCGTCTCCCTTTAGTACGAAGTGGGCCTGCGTGCAAGCAGCTGCCATCCAGCGCTGTACATGTAGCTCTTTCAGCGTCAGGTTGAAGAAATCCTCAGCAAAGTCCCACTGCAGGATGTCATCGAACTGCCAGCTCTCATAGGCCAGCAGCTGGGCTGGGGGCACAGGTCCTGCCACCCCTAGGAGAAACACCAGCTTCAGCTGCCGGCCCCTAGCCCAGCTCCCAGCCCGGCCCCAAGTGCTTCTAATAGCTGCACGCTGCTCAATGTGATGAGGCTGTGACTTGATGGCCAGGAGCAGGAAGGTGTCCCTAGCACACTCAGAAGGCTCCAGCAACGTGGAGAAGTTTCGGCAGTGTTGATAGGTTAAGAAGAGGCGATGGCGGCTGGGCAGGGACAGGGAGGCATTAGCAATTGCTAAATTGGGTGGGCACTGGCTGTGCTGGGGCCTTGGCAACGCCCATAAGTGCTTGTGGGCCTTGGAGCTCCCTGTTGGTGTGCGCTCCTTCAGAAAGAGCAGGCCGCTGAGCCGCAGTGCTACAAGGCTGCAGGACAGCACACAGCCCAACCTGCGCCACATAGTTGAGGCCCTGTGGGGAGAGAGCACCTGAGTCCCAGGCCTTTTGAAAGAGGGAACTTCATGACAGCAACAGGCAGTGGTGGTTCACAGAACAAAAATCACAGCAGGAGAGGTTAGGGGGAGGGGTGGGGCTCATCAAAGGAACTACAGCTTGGGCTTCATGCCACCCTCTTGAATTCTGGTTCAGGAAGTCTTACAGTGACCCAAAGACAAATGGTATTCACCATAGTCGCCTGCCCAAGGCCTGTGTTAACACAGTTCATCCTCACTTTCCTTCCTGTCATTTGTTCCTGTATACAGTTTTGTCTTGTATCCTGCCTAAAAAGTTTTCTGATTCCTCCCACCCCCAAGCAGGATCTCGTGTTCAGAAATAATCTCAAACTTGCTGTATAGCCACAGATGTTAAACACCTGACCGTCCTGCCTCCACCTCGCCAGTACTGGGATCATAGGCAAGTTTCATGTGGCGCTGGGGTGCATGCAGGCACAACTAAGTCACCCCCGCAGCCCCAAAACAAGTTTTCTAGTGCCTCTCCTTGCCTCCATCCCTTGGAGCATGGAGCCACAGCCAGCTCCACACCTACAGGGCCACAAGTGTAGCAGGCAGAACTCTGAATACTCATCCCCGAATCTCTTTCCCATTCTTCAGTTCAAAACGGTCTATCTGGGTCCGCCTTGTCCCTGTCGTCTCTAGCGATAGCCAGAGCATCTCTTTTAGCATCTCTAGTGTTAGCCAAGCAGCTAGGAACACCCTCACAGGCATGAGATAACCCAGATAATGCTAAGACTTAAGTGACAGGAAAGGTTACCAGACCTTGGGACATTTGAGCAAGTGCATGAAGCACAGGAACAAAAAGTGACAGGCCGAGAGAACAGCCAAGCTGCGCGCCGCAGTAGACAAACCTGATGATGAGAGCGTATGGGGACTAGAATGCCCCGCAAGGCTGAGGAGCAACACCCGAGGATGTAGCCCAAGATTAAATATGTGCCTATGGTTTGTTTTAATGTCATTCCTGCTGCGGCTAAGGATGTGAAAGACCCAGGGGGGGCGGGGGGGGGGGGAATTGAGGCTGCTAAAAAGCTCTTAGGCTGCAACCGGAGCTGAGCCTCGCGGAGGTGTGGAGAGCAGCGGAGCTGTAACTGCTCCAGGATCTCAGGTGTGCGAAGTCTGCTGCCGTCCGCGCCACTCACTGAGGGGGACTCTGGTTTGTCCCGTGACCTGGTAGCCCTCCCACGCCGCAGCACCCCATGCCCACCCAAAGTCCTCGAAAAGTCTACTTCCCTGCCCGAAAGTCCGTCCCACCGTACTACGTGCCCGGGGTCCTGCGCGCCCTCGCCCTGGGGGTGTCGCCAGCCTCAGGCTCCGGGAAAAGGGCCCGATCAGCTCCATTCTTTCAGCCCGAATCTACAGGGCTGCGGTCGCCGGAGTCGGCAGCGCAGTGAATCAGGACAACCGCCCAGAGCTGACCCGAGACGGAGGGGCAACAGAAGTCCGCCAGCAGAGGCGCCCGCACTCCGGTCAACGGGATCCAGGCGCCGCAGGCCGCGTGGCCTCCCCCGTCTTCCCCAGACCTACCTAAGATCCCGTGGGAACCGCACACCTACGTAGGCTGCGCGGCTTCCACCTGTGCGCTTGGAAACCCTGCTGGGCGGGGCTTCGGGGGCGGGGCCCAGAGAAGGCGGGGCTCCAGGGAGGGGGCAGTGAGAGGGGGCGGGGTTCCCGAAGGAAATTCTTCGGGGCGGGACTTAAGGGGGCGGGGTTCCGGGAGCCCTGGGCCCCGCCCCACCCCTCCAAGCTCTCCGTTCCCGGTAGCATCTGTGGATAGGTCGGATAGGTCGCTGCTGCTGAGCTCCTCCCGATGCCCGTTGGGGGGCCCGCGCCACGCCCCCTCCCCTGCCGGTGGACACTCAAGACACCCAAGCTCCGGGAGCGAAGCATCCTTTACTTTCCCGGCTAGTCAAGTAGGCTGAGGAAAGCTTCCTCCACCGAGCGGTACTGATGCAGTTGGATCTGAATCTCCACTGTCAGGGGCTCCGGCTGGTACACGCTTTCAAAGGTTGGAGTCGCCATTTTTGACTTTTCTGAGAAAGCAACAGTGCGAACAGATGAGCCCCAAGGGACATATGGGATGCAGGTCTCCCCGATCCTGGACGAATTCCTCCCTCATCCCGAAACTCAAGCCCTGTTCTCCCACCTAAAGGAACTCAGCTTCCGAAAGAGACCAGGCCTAGAATGTTTTTTTTTTTTTTTTTTTTTTTTTGGATCCACTTGGAGCAGGCTGTGGTGGTGGATGCCTTTAATTTCAAAAGTTATTTAGAATTTCTGAAAATGAAAACTTTGCTGGGTGGTGGTGGCGCATGCCTTTTAATCTCAGCACCTACAATGTTAGCTGTAATAAAGAATAAGTTCAATTGCATCTGTCGAGATCACTGAATAAGGCCCAGCTGTTTGAGTATAAAAACTTATGGTGCTTTTTAAAAGCCGGCAAGCCTGATGACTTGAGTTCCATCCCCAGGATCCACTTATCCCTCTGATCGCCACATACAGGTCACAGTTCACACACATAACATATAATTAAAAAGAAAGAAAGGCACTGAGGATGCAGCTCAGCTCGTGGAGAGCTTTGGTGGCCCTAGGTTTGCTCACCAGCACTGCATGAGAGAGAGAAAACATGTGAGTATTTTGCAGGTTTTTTTTGTTGGTGGTGGTGGTTTGGTTGTTTATTTTTTACACAGGGTCTCATCTCACTTAGGTTTGGCTGTTCTGGAATTCTCTTTGTAGACCAGGTTGGCCTTGAACTCAGATCTGCCTTCCTCTGCCTCCTGAGTACTGCTATTAAGGACCAGGTCACCACTGTCTGGCCTCTTGTTTGTTTATTGAGATAGTTTCATAGAGCCTAGGCTTGCCTTAAACTAAGGATAATTTTAAACTCTCAGGCTTTTGCCTCTACCTCTCAGGTTGCCACCACCATGTCTGGCTTGAAGTTTTTCTTTTGCTATTTTTCAAGACAGGGTTTCTCTGTAGCTTTGGCGCCTGTCCTGGAACTAGCTCTTGTAGACCAGGCTGGCCTCGAACTCAGAGATCCGCCTGTCTCTGCCTCCCGAGTGCTGGGATTAAAGGCAAGCGCCACCACCGCTCGGCGAAGTTTTTCTATTAAAGGCACTGAATGAATTAATCTCTAAGTACTTTAATGGCACCCCACTATTTGTGAGTCCCAGGCTGATCAGGGCGAAGGAACCCTGACTCAACAACAACAGCAAAAACTCTCAAATCTAACACAGAAAACTGAGTTCTAGGCCAGCCTGGGCTACCCTATCCAAGTAGGCAGAAGAAAGTGGGCACGGGTGGAGGGGGCAAAGGAAGGAAGCTAGAAAGCTCCGACATAAGACAAACCTGGGGCTGGGAGATCCCGTGCTCAAAGACTACAGGGGTGGGAAGGCAGGGCAGGGCCGGGCCAGGACTCACCCACCCCGGCCTTTCCAGTACAACACAGCCCGCAGCTGCACTGGGCTTCAGGATGATTCTGGGCTTGCTTCTGTGCTGGCTGGAAGTCATTCTCAGTCCCCCTCATTCCCATAGTCCCTTGGGCTCAGTCCCCCACCCTGCCCTCAGTGGCAGCCACTGGCTCTTACCTTTTTTGGGAACTTTCTTTATCTTCTTTGAATCCTGAGAGAAAGAACCACAAAGCCAGGTGTTCGCTGGGATCGATGCTGACCCTGAGGCTGACGCTGGGGTCACCCACCCCTCCCCGGGGAGAATGGGCTCTGCTGAGGAGTGTGGTTGACCTGGGCCGTCACCACAACAGCGACTGTCAAAGGTGCCCCACAGCCCTGACATACAACCAGGGCCTCTCCCCAGTGTCGCCACCCTCGACCTTACCCATCCCTGCCCAACCCAGCAAGCTGTCCATAAGGAAGGAAGAGGGGAGGCAGAGACGGAAGGGCAAGGCCAAGGGCCCCTTTGTACCCTGGCATGAGTCAATCTGTCAGATTCCATGGTGCGGATCACCCCAAAATTACACACAGTGGTCACTGCCGAGTCCCCTGCCAACAAGGGCTCCAGGTACACCAGGCCACTACCCAGCACGCGCAGCACTGGTGGGTCCTGGCGCAGCTCCTTGGGTGGCTCCTTTTTCTTCTTGAGCCCCTTTTTGTCCTGTGGGCAAGGCCAGGAGCACAGAGCGTGAGCAGAGACTGGGCCACACTCCCCTCCCTGCCCTGAGGCGACCCAAGCAGGCCTTACCTTTTCCTTGGCAGCCTCCTCTACTTTCTGTTTCTTCCCTTTCTCTTTCTCTTTCTCTTTCGCTTTCTTGTCTGCTTTCCCCTTCTTGGCAGGCAAGGGACTCTCGACAGGAGTGGGCAACACAGGCCAGGATAGGATCTGGAGGACAGACCCGATCTCGGGTGAAGAGGGGAGGTGACTCCTGAGACCCACCCTGCCTTGACCTTTCTGGAAAGGCTCTGAAAGGCAACCGAGGAGGGAACATGAATGTGACAACGTGACAAGAAAAAGGTCATTGGAAAGGATGCGGACACAGAACACTCCAGCCAATGAGAGGCCAGAGCCCTCTGCTCTGCCCACCTTCTCTTCTACGATGGTCACCGTGGTCCCTGCCAGCAGGAAGTTCTTGACCCGCACCAGCTCCTTGAGGTTGTGCTTCATCTCATAGTTACAAGGAATGACGTCAGTCCAGGGCTTTCGGACGGTGCTGAAGAGAACTGTCCTTGGGAACGAGAGACGTGTGGGACTGTGTTGGCAACCTGGAGCAAGGCTGCCAAGGGATGCCCAAAAAGACAGCAAGCACCCACAAATGGTGAGAGACCAAGACCCGGGCAGGGCAAAGGACCCAGAAAGCCAGGAAGAAACACTGGCAAAGGCTGAGCAGAGGTGCTCTTCTGGACATGCTCCGTGTGGAACGGCAGCTGTCCACCAGCTAGAATCTATAAGGGTTTTTGTTAGGTTTTTGAAAGAAAGTTTCACTCTGTAATTCTGGTTGACCTGGAACTCACTAAATAGCTCATGCTGGTCTCATACTTGAAGTAATCCCCCTGTCTCTACTTCCTAAATGCTGGAATTGTAGGTCTATACCACTATGCTCGGCTCCAAAATTAAAAAAAAAAAACAAAAAACAAAAACAGCCAAATGGAAAAAACCATCATAAACACAAGTCATTACAAAGCGATGCTTTAAGGCGACGCGAGTTCTCCTGGGACATGTGGTGGGGGGTGACAAACCAAAGGGGCAAAGCAAGAATCCCGAAGAGCGCACCGGGAAAGAGTGGAAAGGGACGGGGTAGGAGTCAGCCATTGCCCACGGCTGAGCAGGTGAATGAGTGAAGTGGGGAGGGATCTCTCCATCAGTGGAAGACTACACGGAAGAGAATTCTGACCCATGCCACAGCACACATTAACTCTGAAGCTGCATCATGCTCAAAGAAATGATCCAGACATGGAAGGCAAACGCGGTGACTGTATGGAAGCCAAAGCTGGACAGGTCTGTAGTGAGGAGCAGGGAAGAGGCTGGGGTGGGAGAGGGGCGGGCAGCTGGGCAGTTGGTGTTGAGTTCTGTCTGCTCTGAGATGATGGAAAAGGAGCCCGGTCTCCCGGTGATCCCTTGGCTCAGCCCCAGCGAATACAGATAGCGTGGCTGTGCTGTGTACTCAGGCAGGGCTAAAGGGAGTTATAGTCGAGAGTCCAGGAATAGAATACAGAAATAAAGGGTTCAGTCAGGAATATAGAAATATAAAATTGTGCCGGGCAGCAGTGGCACATGCCTTTAATCCCAGCACTAGGGAGGCAGAGGCAGGCAGATCTCTGTGAGTTCTTGACCAGCCTGGTCTACAAGAGCTAGTTCCAGGACAGGCTCCAAAGCTACAGAGAAACCTTGTCTCAACAAACAAAACAAAACAAAACAAAAAAAGAACTATAAAATTGTAAGCCCGAACACATTTTGGAAGAAAAAACCTAAATCTGGCAGCCATTGTTAACCTTTAACAAACACTTTCTTAAGACCATTCCTTAAGCACCGTCATCCTGGCAGCCACTGTGTACAGAGATCATTTTTTAGTTGTTGTTTTGAGACAGGGTTTCTCTGTGTAGCCCTGGCTGTCCTGAAACTCGCTCTAGTAGACCAGGATGGCCTCCTGTCTCTGCCTCCCGAGTGCTGTCTGGACAGAGGTAAACTTTTAACAATGGCTTCCTGCCTCCCAGCTTCCTGGCTAGGCAGGTCCTGCAGACAAAGTTAGCTTCTAACTGTTGCCTCTGTTCCTTCATTTTTAACTGTGCTCCCCCCCACCCCACCCCGTGACTCTACTCTGTCTTGTAGGGACAGTGAAAAGTGGCTGTGTCAGCTATGGGCTTTTGCAAATATTCTAATGTCCAATAACCAAAAGTTGTAAAACTTAAAATGTAAAGTGACTTTAAGCCTGACCTCAAGGTTGTAAATGCTCTTTGACCCACACCTGGTGCTTGATTTTACTATAAGAGGAGGCCAAAACCAGCCCGATGGCCACAGCTACAGAAGCTTGCTTCTGATTTAATAGACTTTGGTGGTTTGTTCCTTGTCGTTGCGTGATCCCGGACCCAACAATAATCTTGCCAGGGGTGGTAGTTTCAGATACTACTCAACCTTGTAATTAGGCTTTTTTTGGGGGGGGGGTTATTTTTTTGTTTTGTTTTGTTTTCGAGACAGGGTTTCTCTGTAGCTTTGGAGCCTGTCCTGGAATTTGCTCTTGTAAACCAGGTTGGTCCCAAATTCACAGAGATCTGCCTGCCTCTGCCTCCCGAGTTCCCGAGTGCTGGGATTAAAGGCGTGTGCCACCACCACCCGGCATAATAGGCACTTTGCTAAGGGTAAAATTGTCAGATTCTGTCTGTCACATGACTAAGTAAAAAGCACGGAGTGACACAAAGGTCTGAACATGTGGCTCAAGTAGCAGAGTGCTTGCCCGTGTGCACAGAGCCCTGGTCCACCATCTTCAGCACCGCGCAAAACCAGATGTGGCGGCACAGGCCTATAATCCCAGCACTCAGGAGGCACAGGCAGGCAGATTTCTGAGTTCGAGGCCAGCCTGGACTATAGAGTGAGTTCCAGGACAGCCACGGCTACAAAAAGAAACCCTGCCTTGAAAGTCACTCCGTGCTTTTTACTTAGTCATGTGACCAACAAAGCAAGCAAGCAAACAACCAACCAAACAAACAAAAAACCTTCCTTTCAACAGAGGACATATTTAGGGTCTAGAGGGTTGATCTATCAGAGGACCAGGGTTCAGAATTCTAGCACCCACAAAATGTGTGGCTCACAAATACTTGTAACTACAGCGCCAAGGGATCAACTTCCCACCAAAACCCACAGACAAGCACCTCCCCACTGAGCTGTCTCCCCAACCCCCGCACTTGGGCTTTGGAAGGCTCTCCCCACTCTCTGGTGGCTCTGAGGTCACTGGGTCTAGACTGCCTGCACAGTGTGGAACTGTAGGGGGTGGCAGGCAATGGGTGCCCATGTGACCAGATTCCAGTGAAAGCGCAATCGCCGGGCTTAGGGAAGCTTCTCCAGCAGACACCATTTGTTCTCAAGAATTGTCACAGCTTGTTGACCGACTGTGTGACCCCATCATGGCTCTAAGACTGGACTCTTAGTCGCCTAAAGCCTGTGCCTGATTTCCTCTGGACTTTCCCTCCTATGCCCGCCCATTCATTCATTCATTCATTCATTCATTCAGAGACACCCATTACAAAGCCCAAGCAGACCTCAAGCTCATAATCCTCCTGCCTCAGCTTCCTAAACTGGGATGACAAACATGTACCGCCATGCTCACTCTCTCTCTCTGTTTGTTTTTCAGACAAGGTTTCTCTGTGTAGCCCTGGCTGTCCTGGAACTCTCTCTATAGACCAGGCTCTGGCCTAGAACCCACATAGATCCGCCTGCCTCTGCCTCCCGAGTACTGGGATTAGAGGTGTGCGCCACCACCCCTGGTCTCTCACCCTCTCTTATTAATTTTCCCCCAAGTAAAGAAGCATTGGTTTAATGCCTCAGTTTGAGCCCTGACGTAGCTCAGTGGTAGAGCAAACCACAGAGCAGCATAGAATGCAGGAAGTCCCTGTTCAGTCCCCAGCATCAGAACTAAACAAAAGCAGAAGGCTCAGCTGGGACCCTCGCCTCCTGACAGAGTCAGATGATTGCAGCCCTGCTTGTTTTTCACCATGGCAGCAGGACAGCTGTTTCCCCTGCTCTGTCACCGCTGGGAACCGAGGCCCGGGATCCCTGGATCTCAGCAAGCTTAGATCATGCACTCAACATGGTTTAAACCAACGCCTAGGGATGCAGCTCGGTCCTGGTGATGCTCTGCAGACACTGAGACTTGGGTTCCCTCCCTCCACCTCGAACAAACCCAACAACTCTTACAGCCCATGGTAAAAGAAGCTAACTAACCTCTCACACCCCAGGACGGCAAAGTGGCAAAGCCGATGAAGGGTTAAATGTGTGAATCAGAGCTCAGCCACACTATGTGTAAATAGCCATATTGTTTCCTGCATTCTCATGAAAGCCAGCAGGAAATTTATCATTCAATACACGCATGCAAAGACGTGTGTGTGTGTGTGTGTGTGTGTGTGTGTGTGTGTGTGTGTGTAGACGTCTGTGTGAAAATTGGGTTTACTAGGCAACAAAAGCCTGGCTTGTAGGCCTGGTGAGGCCTGAGATTTGAGCTACTCAGGGGACTGAGCCAAAAGGATTTCAAGTTTAAGGTTGGCCTAGAAAATTAGTGAGTCTTTGTATCCAAGCACAAAGTGAAAAAAAGATCGGGGTTGCAGGCTCTGCCATAGAGAACTTGTCTAGTAATATGAGACCACTGCTTCAACCTCAGTACAGCACACAAAACAAAGAACCTACGGCCTTGAACCCAGCGCCTTGCATTTTAGATGAACACTTCCCACGTGGACAGAAAAGCTAAATTAAGAGATGGCCCAGAGATTAGGAGCACCGGCTGCTGCTCTTGTAGAAGACCCCGGTTCGGTTCCCAGAACCCACATGGCAGTTTACAACCAGCTATAGCTGCAATTCCAGAGGGCCCTGTACCTTTCCAGGCTCCTCATGCCTCGGACACATTTTGTACACTTTTGTACACGCGGGCAAAACACACATCCATAGAAAATAAACACATCTGGGTTGTTTTATAAAAGAAAAACTCTAAGAACCCAATCCCAATGGCTGAGATGGAAGCCAGTCTTTTACAGAATCTGGGGCTCAGAGTGGAAGGTTAGGGCTCCAGAAAAGAAAGGTTTGTGGCCAAGCTCAAACCTACCTCTAGCTCACAGCCTATGGGCCAGCTAATAAGAAGGCACGGCCTTGGGAGTTCTTCTTGGCTCAACAGTCAGACGCTCAAGGGAGGCTGCAAGGACAGCCCTGGCTTGTGGCAACCCCGGATGCTCCGCCCTCCCGCAGCCGCCTTCTACCCTTACCCTGGGGATGGACAGAGCCTTGGATCTATTCGAGGCCTTAGCTTTGACAGCTCTTCCGAGGAGTCAATCGACTGTGGCAGTGGGGCAGAGCGGATGGAAAGGGTTGTCTCCGACTCCTCCATATCTGTTATCCCAGACTCTCCGGAGTCCTCGGCCATCTGGTTCATCTCCTCAGCTATGAACTCGGACAACTCCTTGGACAGGCCCTCGGGCGACTCTGTGTGAAGCCTCTGACGGCGGGCCTGGCGACCTGCTCGGGTGTGGCGCCGGGCCCCAGGATGGGCCCCCAACAGAACCTCTGGCTGGTCCTCCTCGCCACCCTCCTCATCTAACTGCTCCCCGCTGGAGGAGGGCTCTACCACCTGCGAGCAAAGACAAACACGCCTCGGGCTGTTATCCCAGTGAGTGCTGGTTGGCGCTCTGTGAATGCGGTGCACGCAGGCCACGCAGGTGGATTTACAACTCAGCCACTCAACTTGCCTGGGGAAGGGGATATCAGACGAGAACCAGGCCCCCGAATAGAGGAGGTATGACTATGTGTTGAAGATTGGGGGGCGGGGGCAGCTAAAAAGCTGTTCTGTGTGCACACAAAAGCCCACAGGCCTGTGTGAAGTCCACTCTGCTCCCTAGCCCGGTCGCACCTCAGCCAGAACACTGTCGGGATGGGTCTCTGCCATCGTGCTGGCGCGCACGTTCCCTTCACCATCCTCGTCTTCCACAAAGTCGTAGGTCACATAATAGCTGTAACTGATGAAAGGGCCTTCAGGTCCCGGCTCTGGGTCCAAGACAGAGCTGTCAATAACACCCCTGACATTGCCGATGGTCACCAGAAACTGTGCCTCACGTGCCAACAGGTCTGCAAGGAGTGATGGCAGGACTGAGAGACTGGGCTGTCTGCTGACCTGCCCACCCACAGAGTTAGAGTCCCAGCTCTGCCGAGTTCACCGGGAGGGAGCCGTGGATAAGCCATTACATAACTATGAAGTCTGGTTTTCCTGTTTGCCAAATGGGGGTGCCGAGAGGCGCGTGGCAGAGACAGTTCTGAGGGAGGGAGAGGTGGAGACCATCAGCTAGATATCTCAGCTGTGACCCCCAGCATCACACCACTCAGCCAGCAAAGGCCCTGGTGCACCTCATATCAGGAGCCACAAGGGGGTGGTGTCAAGCCACCATAGAAACAAGATCCAGAAAGACCAGCCGCCACCCCACGACCGAACCACAGGGGTCCCACACAGAGAAAGCCCACAAAATACTTAGTAGACCTGACCAGGGCCAAGGGCAAAGGGAGAGCTGCTGGCCAGCTTACAGGGCAGAGGCCTGGGTGTGTGATACACCTACCACCATGAATGCTGAGCCCCCGGAACTGGTGCTTCTCGCTGGGAGACACGGTGATGTCGTCCAGCACACAGAGGCGTGCCAGGCTGTCCACGGTAAAGCCACGGTAGTAAGGAACCAGGGCCAGTGGGTTCCCCTGCAGCACGAGCAGCCTCAGGTGCTTCAGGGTGCAGAGACCCGCTATCATGCTCTGCAAGTCTGTCAACTCATTGAAGCCCAGATCCAGGGAGACGAGCTGGGGCCTGGAAGGTGGGCCAAGATGCTGCTTAGGCTCAGTGAGGGGAGGCTCAGCGCTCTGGGCCACACGCCTTGTTCCGCCCTGGACCTGGATCAGCTCTGGAGCCGTCTCCTTTCTCTCCAGAACACAGCCTGTGTTCTCGGACTCTCTCTCACAGCCCTCCCCACCTGGCTTCTATCCTGCACATCCCTCCCTGCCAAAGATCAAACCCTGCTGTGCCTCTAGAAGGTTCTTCACAAATTCCCACTGACAGACATGCTGGAAACCCCTGCAGGAGGGTGGGCCAGGGAGTGTGGCTGGAAAGTGGGGCCCGGGAAGGAGGATCACCAGGCTGTGGCTGGAAATCTCTCTCCAAAGCCACAATGGCCATGGCCACAGAGAGCTCGCCAGCTCATCCTCTAGGACACAGGAGCAACTGAGACTGGCAGGCAGGCGAAGATGAAGCCCAGGCCTCAGGAGAGACCAAGACACAGGAGCAGCAGAGCTCCACCCACGCCACAATCTAGAGTCAGCTCACGCCGAGGCCAAAGAAGCACCAGGGAATAATGTTGTCACACCAACTGTCGTGGTCACCCCACAGCCTGGACCCAGACTCCTCACTCTCTCTCCTCGTTCCTCTCTTCCCAGACCTGTTCTGCTATGCTGGTCACTGGCCAGTCCCTGGAAAGGGACAAAAGGACAATGCAGGGGATCATCACAGGCCTTGCACGAAGTCATCCTTCCCAGGACAGATCCTCCCACTCTCCCACTTGTTTGTTTATCTATCGCTATCTATCTATCTATCTATCTATCTATCTATCTATCTATCTATCTATCTATCTATCATCTATCTATTATCTACCTATCTATCATTTATTTATCTATCAATTATCTATCTATCATCTATCTATCTATTATCTATCTATCTATTATCTATTATCTATCTATCTATCTATCTATCTATCTATCTATCTATTATCTATCTATCTATCTATCATCTATCTATCTATTATCTATTATCTATCTATCTATTATCTATCTATCTATCATCTACCTATCTATATCTATCTATATCTATCTATCTATTATCTATTATC
>NC_022010.1:14114437-14117889 GCF_000317375.1 Microtus ochrogaster
TCTATCTATCATCTACCTATCTATATCTATCTATATCTATCTATCTATTATCTATTATCTATCTATCTATTATCTATCTATCTATTATCTATCTATCTATCTATTTTTCGAGACAGGGTTTCTCTGTGGCTTTGGAGCCAGTCTTGGCACTCACTCTGTAGACCAGGCTAGCCTCAAACTCACAGAGATCTGCCTGCCTCTGCCTCCCAAGTACTAGGATTAAAGGCATGAGCCACCGCTGCCTGGCTGATTCTCTCTTTTAATTAACAGCAAATGATGAGTTTCATGCAAGGTTTTGTGTGTGTGTGTGTGTAATCCCGAGCTGGCATTACGCCCAAGGTTATACTATATTTTGAATCAAAAGCCAGATACTTGCTCTCAGTCAGTGACATGAACCTACATTGACTGTCCCAAGAAGATCAAGTGTGCTGTTTCCTGTGTGTGTTGTGTTTGCTGAAGCCAGGGGACAGTGGAAGGAAGGAGGTCCCAGTGAGAGCATAAGACATGCAGATCGGTAAGAATAGCAGAGAAAGGAGGAAGCCTGCAGTCAAGGTCAGCCGGAGAGGGCCTTCCCTTTCCACAGCACCTTCTGCCTCCGAGAGGGCTAAGGAGGGGGACCAGATCTACCACATCTTCAGTTACACACTGAGCTTGAGGCAAGCCTGGGCTACATTAGATCCTGCTGTCTTCAAAAGAAAGGGGGTGAGGGGCCAGGCAGTGGTGGTGCACACCTTTAATCCCAGCACTCGGGAGGCAGAGGCAGGCGGATCTCTGTGAGTTCAATGCCAGCCTGGGCTACAGAGCGAGTTACAGGACAGCTAGGACTGTTATACAGAGAAACCCTGTCTCGAAAAACCATAAAAAAGGGGAGGGGTGAAGCGGAAGGAAGGGAAGGGGGAGGGCAGTATAAAACCCGACCTATGGAAATGCCCTCAGTGGCTGAAATCCTGGGGCTTCCGGGCCCCAGCTCCCTGTGACAGCCTCCAATCTCTTCATGCTTCTCCCATCCTGAATTTTAAGTTTTCTTCTGTGAATCCACCAAGGAGACACAAACTGGGGGTGGGAGATTCCCTGCACAAGCGCTAATGGGTGCTCAGGGATAGTGGAGTCCCAAGAGCTGTCTCTAAACAGTGGTTCTGAGCCTGGGGTGGCTTGCCCTCAGAAGACTGGCTTCTGCAGAGAGAGGCAGATGCTACAAGCACCTAGCAGCTGGAGGCCAGAGTGCTGCTAAATGTCCTCAAACAGAAGGCATGGCCAGCTAATGCCACAGAGCTAAGCTGAGGACCCCCACCAGCCGCTGGCATCCTTGTCCTCCCGGAGCTCCAGTGGGATATTGTGACCGAGAGAGAATAAAACCCTAGCGTGCGTTTAGCAGCCACGTAGAAGTTACAGGCCTAGCAAAGCCGAGCCCTACAGGGCCGAGTCACCCCCCACCTCATCTTAATGCCTCTCCCTCCTTTCATCCAGGCCCCAAGTTACCAGTTTCTGGAGGTGACATACAGACTCTCCAAAGGGCCCAGCAGTTTGTTGTGGCCTAGCCCCAAGTGCTGCAGGTTCGGGGGTGGAGGTGAGCACAGGCACTTCATGCTGGCGATCAAGTTGCCATAGAGCTCCAGCACCTGAGAAGGAAGAGCACCCACTGTGATGGAGGGGGTTGTCTCACTCCACGGGCTCCTCCTCCTACCCCAGGAAACTCAGAAGGGACTCTGGGTTGCTAACTTGCTTTCAAAAATACAGTCATGGTGTATGCCTTTAATCCCAGCACTCGGGAGTTCGAGACCAGCCTGGTCTACAGAGAGTTCTAGGACAGGCTCCAAAGCTACACAGAGAAACCCTGTCTCGAAAACCTCCCTCCCGCATAAAAAGAAAAAAGAAAAAAAGTCAGAGGCTGGCATAGCTCGGCTGGTAGAGATCCTACCTAGCTTGCGCAGGGCCTGGAGTGCCATCTCTAGCTCTGAATGAGTAACCCAGAGTGGTGGTATGCTCCTGTAATCCCAATATTTGAGAAGTGGAGGCAGGAGGATAAAGAGTTCAAGATTGCTGGGCAGTGCCTGCTGGAGGTGGTGGCTCACGCCTTTAATCGCAGCACTTGGGAGGCAGAAGCAGGTACACTCTGTGAGTTCAAGGCCAACCTGGTCTACAAAGTGAGTTTGAGAACAGCCAGGGCTACCTAGAGCGATCCTGTCTCCAAACCCTCCCCCCCCCAGAAAAAGGAAAAAAAGCGCGGGGGAATGGGGAGTGCTGGGAACCTGGGAACTAGTGAAAGCACTTGCCTCATGAGCCCGATGACCTGAGTTTGATTCCCAAGTCCCAAGGTGGAAGGAGAGAACTGTAAAGCAGTCCTCTGGCCTCCACACACAGACCACAGCACATGCGCCCCCCCCCCAAAAATAATTAAATTGAAAACAAAACCATCTAATGTAGGAAGAGTGGGTGAGGCAGTGTGTGCTTGTAACCCCAGGACTCAGGAGATCCTGCCTAGCTTGGGCTACATAGTAAATCCCAGGTCAGCCTCGACTACACAGCAACACCTAGCAACACCTAGCAACACAGCCTCTCAAAGGAAGGGACCCAGGGAGGGGCAGGAAGCACAGGCTGCACCAGAGGGAAGGCTCTTCACAGTGAGGTGGGAGGGAGTGGATGGGGGTCAGGTGCATACAGCCTAGAACCCTTACTGGGGGGGGGGGGGGGGTAGACAGGGTTTCTTTGTGTTCCTAGGTTGTCCTGGAACTCACTCTGTAGACCAGGCTGGTCCACCCACCTCTGCCTCCTGAGTGCTGGGAGCATGCACCACCTCTACACCTGTGCCTATGAAGACTCCCAGTAAAGTCTGCTCTACCCTTTGGTTCTGTTTTGTGTGTATATGCAAGTGTGTTCACATACACTGTGGGTGCTCGTATGTGTGTGTGTGTGCCTGCACACGCGTGCGAATGTGCTTGTGTACATGTATGCGTGCTCACGCATGTGTATATGTGTAAGGCCAGAAGACAACTTTGGCTCCCTCAGAGGCCGCTTCCCACTGACCTGGAATTTACTCTAGAGACAGGTGGCTGGCCCGAGAGTCTCAGTCCCGTCTCTGCCTCCTCAACACTGAGATTAAAAGCACACCCCCACATTTTTCACATGGGTTCTGGAGAGCCAACTCAAGTCTTCATGCCTGCAAGGCAATCCCTTTACTGACACTGTTGTTTTAACTTCGTAAATTTCACACAGGCAAATCTGCCATTTCAAGTATGCGACCCACAGGCTCTAATTATATCTGCAATACCAGCTACCATCACCACCACAAATGGATTCTGAACAAAAAGCAGACAAAAAACAGACCCCGCTAAGCAGGAAGTTCTCCTGGTCCTTCCTGACCCCTGTGACCTCTGCTGACTTCTGTTTCTGTGGACTGTCCACTTAAACATATTTCACTAAGTGCAGTTATACATATGACCTCTCTCTTTGGG
>NC_022010.1:14118716-14131222 GCF_000317375.1 Microtus ochrogaster
GACAGGTGAGGGGGGACCTCTAGAGCTGTGGGGGACAGGTGAGGGGGGACCTCTAGAGCTGTGGGGGACAGGTGAGGGGGGACCTCTAGAGCTGTTGACTCTAAGACCCTATACAGAACCTGTACCTTCAGTGTTCGGGGCAGATTGTTAGCATCGATTTCCTCGATTTTATTGGCACTCAGAATCAACTCCTCAAGCTTTAGAAATTTCAAGAGATCTTTGTCCACCAGAGTCACCTGGAAGGGAAGGAAGGGAAACTGAGGACCCTGACGAGCCAGGTCGCACTGGAGCATGTATGTTCACATGAGCAAGTAACAGCTGTGTTAGCGCCTATTCTGCTGCTGTGACAAAATGTCACGACAAAGCCACCCTGTTTACTCTGGCTTATGGCTCCAGGGGGTTAGGTGTCTATAGCGGAGGGGAAGGCACAGCACGGCAGCAGTGGCACAAAGCTGAGTGCTCACACTCCAACCACACACAGGAAGCAGGGAGGACAGGAAGTGGGGCGAAGCTACAGCCCCTCAAAGCCTCAGTGATGGGCTTCCTCCAGCAAGGCTGCACGTCCCAAAGGTTCCACTACATCCCCAAAGAACTGGGGAAGAAGTATTCAGATACCTGAGTCTGTGGGGTGGGGGGGACATCTCTCAGTCAAAGCTCTGCAACTGCTCAGCCCCAGGTCCAACGTCCCACCCACACGGCATGGTTCTGAGGGTTTAAAGGCCCAGCTCCAACTCTAAAAACAGGCTTTTGATCTCCACACCAGTGTCCTGTGTTCTTCCTATGTTGGATCACAGGACTCCTGGGAAAACAAGAATCCTCCACCACAGCCCAAGGAACTTCTACTATAAGGGGCCAGCCCTTGGGGCAATTCCTTCTTGCTGCAAGCTGCCTTTTAGCCATTCTATTTATTTATTATGTATACAATGTCTGTCTGTATGCCTGCAGGCCAGAAGAGGGTATCATATCTCATAATGGTTGTGAGCCATCATGTGGTTGCTGGGAATTGAACTCAGGACCTTTGGAAGAGCAGGCAATGCTCTTAACCACTGAGCCATCTCTCCAGCCCCTTTTAGCTGTTCTTTAGGCCAAACCATCCATCCTTCCCCTGGTGGGACAGTGTCTCCTGAGACCAGCAGAGGTCCTGGAACACACATAAACACTCATTGGCATGGTCTGTTTTGCCTGCACCCTGTAGCCTGAGCCTTGTAGTCAGCTCTACTGCTTCAGCGCTGGGTGGTACTGAGAACCCAGGCTTGCATAGGTCCCTCTGTGAACTCAGAACCAAACAGAGCAGGAAGTTGGTTAATGGACAAATAGAAGGAGGAGTGGCTAGGGAGGGGAGTGTTTGTATCCGTCACTTGCGTAAGCAACGCCATAAGCACATTACAGTCATCAGCGTGAACTTCAGTGAGCCATTCTTAGGGTTGTTGGCATTTCCTGATAAATTTTACCTCTTCCTAAGAAAAGCATATAACAGTTGGCCGGCCTGGTCTTCCAGAATTACGGCGGGTTAGACGGAGCAGGGCCTACCAGCTTCATCTCTATACCCATGAATCCTTGTTTCCTGTGGCCTCAAGGTCATCAGAAGCCCTTCCAGGCTGAGCTTCCCTGTCGTATGGTGACCAAGTCTACTAGTGTGCCCAGGATTGGGGGGTTTCCAATCCTCAGAAAGTCCCAGACAAAATGGTATGGGTGGGTCACAGGGGAAGGAAGGAGAGACTCAGGGAGGCTGGGGTCGTTGTCATATCTATGCCTTATTAATATGGCAGCTTTCCAAAAACAGGTCTGCTTGATGTTAGCCAACCCTCTTCCACCTTAAAGAAAACATCGTGCTCCCTTAAAGGTCTTTACCAGGAGGGCTCACTGCAGAGTGCGCAAGAGTCAGCCAAAGACTGAGTACAGGACTGAGCCCCTCTGGGGTTAGAGACAGGGAGAGAGCTACACTCAAGGTCATGGAGGCCCTCCTGTCGCCTAAGGAGAGGTCGAAAAGACAGGGTCCCCCAGAACCAATTCCCGAGGCTGCCCCCTCCCTTCCTGCCCGTACGCCCAGCACTCACCCCCTTGTCCACCACCTTCCTGCCCCCTCCCTTCCTGCCCGTATGCCCAGCACTCACCCCCTTGTCCACCGTATGCCCAGCACTCACCCCCTTGTCCACCACCCGTAGGGATCGAAAGTAGGAGTAGAAGAAAGTGTCTTTGATCATCAGTGGGTGCTGGATGGCCAGCTCTCTCAGGAAATGGTCCTCAGCACTGGAGCCCTTCATCAAGGCCCACGGAGAATGGCTGCTGCGGACCAGACCCAGCAGGGCCTCCACAGTCTCCTCACCAGCATTCAGGGTCTCCTCCTTGGGGACCAAGTCCCTCCAGGCTCGCGGTGTTTGAGGAAGAAAGCGTGACTTATTCTGCAGAGGTAGAGATGGAAGCCTTCTCACACTGACGCATGTCTACCGCGTTCACCATAGCAAGTGCGCGTGGTGGGGCTGTGTCAGTCAGGGCTCTCTACAGGAACAGAACTTACAGAATGTGAAACCACACATACACGCAAGATTAAAGGGAATTTATTAAAATTAAGATTAAAGGCTGTGGCCCAGCAGTGCAACAATGGCTGTCTACCAACAGAAGACCAAGAATCCAGTAATGGTTCAGTAATGAGACCCAAGGCTGGATGTCTCAGCTCATCTTTGGTATATGCCAGACTCCCCAGAAGTAGGCTCTCACGCCAGTGAAGGAATGGACTTGCTAGAGAGAGCGCAAGCTTCCTTCTTCCTCGTCCTTTTTACAGGCTGCCAGCAGAAGGTGTGGCCCAGATGAATGTGGATCTTCCCACCTCAAAAGATCCAGATTAAGAGTGAGTCTTTTTGCCAGGCAGTGGTGGCGCACGCCTTTAGTCCCAGCACTCAGGAGGCAGAGGCAGGCAGATCTCTGCGAGTTCAAGGACAGCCTAGTCTACAGAGTGAGTTCCAGAACAGCCAGGGCTACACAGAGAAACCCTGTCTCGATATAACAAACAAAAACAAAAACAAACTCAAAAAGTGGTCTTCTCACTTCAGATAATTTATTTAAGAAAAAACCAGACCTAACAGGTGTACCCAGCTCCTTGGATTTTAGTTAGTTCCGCGTGTGATCTAGAAGAGCTGTCACCAGGCTAATCCCAGCACTCGGGAGGCAGAGGCAGGCGGGTCCCTGTGAGTCTGCAAAACAAATTCCAGGACAGCCAGGACTGTTACACAGAGAAACCCTGACTTGAAAAGACAAAATAAAGAGACAAGCCATCCCGGGCTCAGAGAACAATCTGCAAGAATTTCTCGTGTCCCTGGTTCCCAGGGGTCAAACGCAGATCATCACGGCTGGCAGGAAGAACTTTCCACCCTGAGCCATCAAAGGGATCCTGGTTATATGAGACAGGGTCTTGTGTAGGTTAGGCTGGCTTTGAACTCACTGTATAGCTGACAGTTACCTTGAACCCCTTGATCCTCCTGCTCCCATCTCCTAAATTGAGGGACCATAGGCATGCACCCCCACACTAGTGATGGGCGACCGGGAAACAAAAGAGCCACCTCTGTTTACACATTAGGTGTGGTGAGATTAGGAACTCTCTAGAAGAGTCTCTACTGACTGAGCTACATGCCTGGTATAGGATAGTTATTTGTGGGGGCAGAGCTTTACTGTGTAGCCAGACGGGCCTTGACTGCTCAGTCCTCCCGCCTCAGCCTCCCGAGTGCTGAGTTCCCGGTGTGTGCCACCACACGAAGCAAGACACAGAATATCAAAGACCAAGTTCCTGTTTTTGCTTCACTCTGGAGTTGGGAACTTTGAATGTGCAAAGCAGAATTGCTGTGGGGGCTTCAGAAGTGACTCAGGCCTGGCGGTGGTGGCGCACGCCTGTAATCCCAGCACTTGGGAGGCAGAGACAGGCGGATGGATCTCTGTGAGTTCGAGCCCAGCCTGGTCTCCTAAGGGAGTTCCAGGACAGGCTCCAAAGCTACAGAGAAACCGTCTCGGAAAAAAAAAAAACAAAAAACCAGAAGTGACTCAGTCAGTAGTTAGGAGCACTTGACGCTCTGCTAGAAGACCCAAGTTCAATTCCCAGCACCCAAGTCAGGCGGCTCTAAAGCCTGCAATTCCAGCTTCAGGAGATCCAGTGTACTCTTCCAGCCCGAGAGCACTTGCCCCAGCACGCACATACCCACACAGAGACACACAAGTAAAAAGAACACAATAAATTAATAGAATAAAAGGAGAGTTTAGTTTGACACGGCCCAGGAGGCTCGGCAGGCAACCTGGGAACTGGAGAAATCGCAGCGGGAAGGCTTTCCTTGGGGGCGGCAAGGGAAAGGTGAAACTTGAGCCTTGGTGAGTAAAACATGAGTGTGCTCCTCAGAATCTGCCCCTCTAGGCAACAGTTAAAATACGCCTCTTCAGATTTTACGGGCTTGTTTGATTTTGTTTGGTTTGGTGCTGGGGGTGGGACTAAAGGCCTCACCCCGGACAAACACAGAAAACACTTAGCTCCATCCCTACCCCTAGATCCATCTTCGAAGTTCCAAAGTTTAGGACGGTGCCCAGCACAGGTTAGCCATCGGCCTGCCTCTCTCGACTAAACAAACCGAGTGTGTCCCTGATAGGTGGCTGTTCCCCTCTACAAGGGAAGGCCAGTTTGGCTGTTTAACCGGGTAGAGTGTGGGGGGAGGCCCAGGTGACAGCCCAGACTGTCAGGACACATTTTCAGGGACCTCTAAGTCTAACCAGGCTGCTCATCCCGATACGCGGTCCCCCTGCATATTGAGTAGGATGAAGGCACAAGGTGGAGTGACCGGAAGAGGATCTTCCCGCCCTGTTGGACCGGATCTTTTTTTCCAGCTGCGCTGACCATGCCCTTGGCTGTATTTCCCTCAGTCTCTTCTCAACCTGGAAAGAGGGCAGAGGTCACACAGCGCCCTAGGCTTCCCAAGTCCAGCAGTTACAGGAGGGAAGCAGGCTGTGATGGAGGGGCAGAAGATCCTGTCCTGAAGGGGAAAGCTAGCCCCGTAGCCCCAGAGCACAGGGAAATCATTTCTCTACATCTTATCATGAGCGGCTGTAGAGTGTTCAACACCAAAGCTCTTCCCTCCGGGATCTCTTCCCTCTCGCATCTGCAGCCTGGGCTACATGACATCAAAGGTCAACTTGATGTGCTGTTCTTGTGTCCATTCTGGGCCCGTTCCCACATGGCAAGGGGGGCACTTGGCCCCTGAACACCTTCAATGTTCCAGATCGCACTGTTCACGCCAACTCTCAAATCAGCCAACGCCACATACAAACCTCCCAGCCGGTCTCAAACTTGTATCTGAGCATCTCCTGACCATTAGGGCAGCCGGTTCCCAGCTAGGTACTACCTACTTCGGTTTACTCCATGCGGCCATTCTGGCCCAGTCTCAGGTCCACCCCTGCTGGATCCTTCCCTCCCTCACCCCCATCCCCGGCGTGGGGAGCACGCACCCAGCTCCCGGTGCCACATGGGAATTCACGCAGACACAGCTTCCGCAGATGCTCTTGCACAGCGGTGCTCAAGGTCCCGGGTATGCCCTCGGTCTTTCTGTAGCTCGCGCTGGAGTCTCTTGTCGCCATGCTGCGAAAAACTGGCTCGTTGCTACGCAACCGCCAGACGCGTTACCCTGGGTGCGAAGAGTAAGTGAAAGCCAACCTTGCCAGTATCAAAGACCCCAGCTAAGTTTCTACCAGGCTGGCTGCGGCACCTTGCAACAGCAGGTAGTGGGCGCCTCTTAGGGGATTCTTTCCCTCCTCCCAAAGATCTGTGAAGAGTGCTGACTGTTGTCTCCCCACTCGGCAGCTCAGAGTTTCAAAGAGGAAAAATTAGTCCGAGGTTAAACATTTAGGACTCTAATTAGGGGATCCCAGTGCAGTTCTATGTATCTGCGAATCGCTGAGCACCAGACCCATTTTAGACTCATCCAATCTTCTCTTGCCATGCCCGTGAGCACCTCCACGTGGTAGGGGCTCTCTGCCTGTGGTCTCTGAATGGGATGAGATGACTGGCTGGGGCACGCAGCATCTTCGTGGAAGTATGATCTAAGAACCATAAAACTCAAAGTGCACAATTCTGTGATTTTTGGTGGTATTCAGAGTACACCGCCATGATCTCATCATTTTCCGTCAAGTTACAAACCAGTGAAGCAAATTCTACCATCTGCTCTGCCAATGCGAAACAGTAATTCGCATTGGGTATCTGGGCATTTCTTGGCTTCTTCCAAAGGTGGAGTCATAGGCAAGATTTGTTTTTTTTTTTTTTAATATCTTTTTGCTTTATTTGTGATGTTTTCAAGACTCACCCATGGAGCCCAGGCTGGTTTCAAACTCTCTGGGTAGCGGAGAAGAACCCTGAGCCTGAACCCCACCTCCTGAGTGCTGGGGCTACAAGCGTGTGCCCGGCTCATCCCTGCTTCATTGTGTGCTTTATTATTTACCAGGCTTCGTTATAGTCTTTTTAAAATTTAACTTGCGTGTGAGCATTTTGCCTGTATGTAAGTTTCTGTACCACGAACAAGCCTGGCGTCCACAGAGCCAGAAGGGTATTGGATCCCCTAGGACTGGAGTCACAGACCATGGTGAGCTGCCACGTCAGTCCTGGGAACTGAACTGGGGTCCTCTGGAAAAGCAGCCTGTGCTCATAACTGTAGAGCCGGCTCTCCTCTTCCCAGTTGGTAGCTTTAAGTTTCAACTAAAAGCAAGTAACAAGGACCTATCTGGAGAGCCTACTTAGATTTCCCCTCAGCTTCAGGATGTGATCAGTCCTGGCTAGTCCAGTGACCCTAAGAGTCATGACCGAAGCGCCACATTGGAGATTCCCCTGCTGTCCCCAACCCCACTTTCCCCTGTCACTCTGTCTTCTTTCTCTGCCTTTCATGACTGTGCAGTCTGCTCTCACTTTTTCCTGGATGCCACAGTTACACTTCCGCCCCAGGGACTTAATCAGAGCTCCCTCATCAGATTCCTGTGACCTCAAGTGCACAAACCTGCAAACTCTCCAGCTTATCTTCTGACCGTTCCATGGCTTGTGAGGATGTCAGCCATTTCCTCTGACTTCAAAACCACTTCTTAGCCTGTTCCATGACAGCTTCCTTTCTTTCCTTTTTGGGTGTCCCTTCTTGAACCAAGTCATTTTTTTTTTCTGCTGCTGACAGCTCAGGTCCCAAGACTCTACAAAGGACTGTCCCTTCTTATGGTGGTCATCTGTTATAAGCTTTCAGTTCTGGCAACTATAGTATACCAATGGCTTCCAAATGGTCATTTCCAGTTCCCTCCTTTAGGTTGCAAACCCAAGTCCAGTCCTGCTAAACATCTCTAGCTGTGTTCTTTGTTTGTTTGCTTGTTTGTTTTGTTTTTTTGAGATAGGGTTTCTCTGTTGCTTTGGAGCCTGTCCTGAAACTTGCTCCGTAGACTAGGCTGGCCTTGAACTCACAGAGATCCGCCTGCCTCTGCCTCCAGAGTGCTGGGATTAAAGGCATGCGCCATCTGTGTTCCTTCACCTCACAATGTCAGGATGGAACTAGTTACTTTTCTCTAGCCCAGATGCTCTCTTCTCTCCTTGTTCTTCTGCTTCACTGCCTTGTGTCCGTCTGCCTGGGCCAGAAACCTACAAGTTGCCCTCACTTCCGCCTATTCCTCCGTCTCCAAAGCTGGCCATTTTTTTCTGAGTTTTACTCTTCTACATTTCTCCAGTCCACATCTCTTGGCCTCCACCTGGCATTACCCTGGCTCATCTGTGAATATGTGCTGTTTGAGACCCAGTCAGGATATTCTTGGGGTCACTAAGGGGTATAGAATATAGGTCAAAGATGGAAACCTGGGAGATATTCTGTGATGAAAAGAGACAAGTAGGTGGGTGCTTAGCCTGAAGCCCTGTGGAGGCACAGTCAGGATAGAGCTTGTTGTTCAGAAGGAGGAGAGGGAGGTTTGGAAGGCAGCAGTGTTTACCACTACTCTGCCTGGTTGGCTTTTGTTTGTTTTGTTTTTGGAGATGGTCTCATGTGTAGCTCTGGCTGGTCTGGAGCTCACTCTGTAGACCAGGATGGTCTCACACAGACATCTGTCTGCTTCTGCCTCCTGAGTGCTGGAATTAAAGGTGTGTGTAACCATGCCTGGCTCAGACTGTATTTTACTGTATGTATTAATGTTGTATGTGAGTGGGGGGCATGTGGAAGCCAGGGGACAGCTTTGGGTCCTCACCTTCCACCTGCTTTAGGCAGGGTCTCTTTATTGTTCGCAGAGGCATACACCAGGCTAGCTGATCTACAGGCTTCAGGGATCCTCTCGTTTCCACCTTCTGGCTCTCAGTAGGAAAGCTAGGATTATGGACATGTAATACTGTGCCCAGTTCTACATGGACTCTGAGGGTTTATTCTCGTGTCTGGAGAGCAATCGCTTACCCACTGAGACATCTCTTGCTTTCTGTTTTTATGAACAGAGTTTCTCTGAATAACAGCTCTGGCTGTCCTGAGACTCACTCTGTAGACCAGGCTGGCCTCGAACTCACAGAGGTCCGTCTTCCTCTGCCTCCAGAGTGCTGGGATTACAGGCTTGCACCACCACCGCCTGGCCCAACATGAGATTTTAAGAAAGCTATAGCTGATCTGAGAAAGCTTATTTTGCATTCCCAAGGACCTGAATCCAGTCTCCACAAAAAGAAGGTGAAATGATTGGCATTGTGGCATAATAATGGTCAGAATTCTGGCATATCATGGAGTGGTCGTGAAAAATGACAGCTGAAATGAACCAGTGAGGCTACAACGTGAGGCCACTGGGGCTGCATTGTCACTCTCCTGATAACCGTAAATTTGCTGGACAACGGTGAATTCCTATAATCCCGGCTCTAGGGAGGTGGAGGCAGGAGGATCACTAGTATGGGTTACATAGTGAGACTCCCTTCTCATAAAACAATTACTGCACAAGGCTGGGCCTATTGACCTAGTGTCATGGAGGGAGAGAGGGAGAGAGGGAAAGAGGGAGAGAGGGAGGGAGGGAGAGATGGAGGGAGGGAGAGAGGGAGGGAGGGAGAGATGGAGGGAGGGAGGGAGGGCTCATGGCTCCCACCCCTCCCTGAGGATTTATTTAAGTTCAGTGATCGAGGCATTTTCCTCAGTGGTATAGCCACCCATAAGGTGCTCATTCAGTGGCAAACAATTTTCCCTGTTCCTATAGGAAACCCTATGAAAGTTATCAGATCATTCAAACAAGCAAGACATGCAATTAGAAGGGGACACTAGCTGGGGAGAGAAAGGGGAACAGAGGAAGAGGAAGGGAGACAAAATGGCAGCCAACATGCGTGTATATGTATGTGTGTGTGAATATGATCAAAATACATTACACACATACATGAAAATGTCATAGTGAAACCCATTATTATGTAAAATTAATATATGCTAATAAAAACAGTCTGAGTTTTTGGAAGATGAGGCAGGAGGATTATTGTGAGTTCAAAGCCTGGGCCACACAGTGAGTTTTAGGTTAGCTAGGGCTACAAAGTGACACCCTTATCCAAAAAACAAAGTCAAAGTCCAGCCTGCCACCAGCAGGTCTTCTGTCCGGTCTCTAACAGACCCAGGAGGAAGCTATAGATTGGAGCTCCTGTTCTCTCCCGGAGCTCCAGGTCTTGTACCAGGCCCACACCTTTATTCAAGTCAAATTTGTTTGCTTTCATACTTTCCACCGAGGTACCTCTAAAGTCAGCAATGGCATCCAGCTCCTCCTCAATGGCCTCTCTGCCCTTCTCTCTGTCCTAATTTTGTGCTGGTTCTGTTCGTCATAGTGTATTTATTCTTTGAGACAGGGTCTCATAGACCCAGGTGGGCCTCCAGCTGGCTGCGTAGTAAAGATGGCCTTGACCTCTGGTCCTCCTGTCTCTCCACCTCTCAAGTTCTAAGAGTGTAAGTGTGCACCGTCATGCCTCCCTTCCTCCAGTTTTGGTGGCCGCTTGGATGGACCCACAGAGCCTCAGAAGGTAGGCAAGCCCTGTACCATGGTGCTACATCTTGTCCTTAGGGCTCCCATGATTGCGCTAAACCAACTGAAGTAGCCAGAAAATTTCTGCATCTTCAGATTACCCGATCTCCTCTCCAGGGACCCTTTTGCCATATAATATAACATAGCAGGCCCAGACAACAGCGGGTCCCAGTACTGTCTACTGCTGGCTTTACCAGAAGAGTAGGTTAAGTTGTGATTTGGAAAGTGAGGCAAAGAGCAATGATTAACCGCTCTGTGGAGAAGCGTGGTCGGGGAAGAGTCGGTGTGTATGCATGTAATCCCAGGACCCAAGAGGCAGGAGGATCCCTGTGAGTTTGAGGCTAGCCTTAGCTACAAGGTAAATTCCAAGACAGGCTAGGCTAAGAGTGAAACACTTCCAAGAAGCATGGGTGAGAAAACGGACAAGAGAAGCTGGCAGCAAAGGTGGGGTTGAGGGTGACAGGGGTTCCTGGCGGTATACCCTCTATTATGTATCTTGGGGACTATGAACTGCCCACACCTGACCTCAGTCTGAGCTCTGGACTTCAGTGTCCTGGCCCCTTTGTCACAGAACAAATAGACAGCCAATGGCGTCCAGGTGAACTCTTCCTAGCAGGGTATTCCACTTCCTGTCTGCAGACTTCTCTTTCCTTATCTCAAACCATCTGCCTGGCTGCTTCCTCGCTGTTATGCCCAGATCCGCGAAGTACCCCCAAAAACCAACAAGGAGACCGAGTCCCGTATGTAAAATCAAAGAGCCTTTATTTTATGCAAGTTTGCAAACTCAGTCTCTCCGCATGTCCAACATATTGGAATAGACAGAGAGCCCCACACTCAGAGCTGGGTTTTTATAGTAGTAAAGGTGGGGATGAGGGGTTTCTGAGGTTCAGGACCCCTGATTGGCTGACATTTGTGTAGGGGTGTCCTGGTGAGTGTGTGCTGGCAGGTGGTCCTATCTACAAGGGTTGGAACGTTAGGCATTTCCTTTGGATAATCTGTTCTTGGGTGGTATTCTCAATTTGTGCTTCTTCCTGCAAAGGGTACTGCTTCAGGGTAAACTACGGAGACTCAGGCCTCTATTAAACTTCCCGGGGCTGAGTCCTACACTAGAAGGTGATAATGGTTGGAAGTAAAGAACTTCCTTTGGATGGTCTGTTTCTATTTTAGCTTATCATGGCTGGCTCCTACGCTCACAACCCCGGAAGTCATACTTGGTCCGACCCTCTGATTCATCTCTGCATTAGCACCAAATTCTGACACCATCTCCCCATCTACCCTGCTCCCAGGAGTCCATGCTGTTTTGTCCTCCCACCTGGACACCTGTGTAACCTCTTTTGTGCCCCGCCTCCATCTTAGAGTCCGGCTCCCCGGTTCACTCCTCGGTTCACTCAGAGGTCTATTATTTCTCTCTTTTCAGAAGCACACTGGATCCTCTATGTCCCTACCTAAAGCTAACTGGTGGTGTCTCATCCCTCTTACCCAAGTTCTGTATCAAGGCCTTGAGGTCCTTCGTGTTGGGCCTCTGCTCACATTCCCACTACCCTCTTCCTCTTCCTCCTCACTCCAGATACCATAGCCTTGGAAGAAGACCAAGTTGGTTTCTGCAGCTGTCCTCTACCTGGAACAATGTCCCCAGACTGACCTACAGCGGTTCTTAATCTCCAGGTCGCTGTCCTTCCGTCCGTCCTTCCTTCCTCCTTCCTTCCTTCCTTCCTTCCTTCCTTCCTTCCTTCCTTCCTTCCTTCCTTTCTTTCTTTCTTTCTTTCTTTCTTTCTTTCTTTCTTTCTCTCTAGACAGAATTTCTTTGTAGCTTTGGAGCCTGTCCTGGAACTCACTCTGTAGAGCAGGCTGACCTAGAACTCACAGAGATCCACCTGCCTCTGCCTCCTAAGTGCTGGAAATAAAGGCGTGTGCCACCACACCACTGCCCAGCCAGGTCTCAGTCTTAATCAACCAATCAGTTAATTGCTAAGTCAGCTTTTTTTTTTTTTAGATGATCTCACGCTGTAGCCCAGGCTAACCTGAAACTTACTATGTAATACAGGTTGGCTTCAAACTGTCTGTGAGCCATCAAGCCCTGGCTTCAGCGTCAATGTCTGATCCCTTGACTTAGGGGATCGAACACACCACTCTCTAGCCAGCCATGTGGCAGTTACTGGTAATTTTGTTATCACTGGGTGTTTTCTAATTTGCAAGCGCTTTTTAAACCTGTCCCTTGCCCTCTGGGATGTTAGGTCCTTAAGGACAGGGACTTTGTTGAGATTCTTCCTGAGGACCCAGGAGAGAACACAGTTAACACTCAAAATAAGAGTAAATTGGGGCCAGGAGGTGGCTGTTGTAAAAGAGGGAGAGAAGGATCATTCCTGGGCTGACAGATTCTACTGTGTGCCTCAGCAGTTGGGTTCAAAAGAGGCAGCAGGACCAGCCTGATCTACAAAAGCTAGTTCCAGGACAGGCTCCAAAGCCACAGAGAAACCCTGTCTCGAAAAAAAAAAAAAAAAAAAAAA
>NC_022010.1:14131382-14138752 GCF_000317375.1 Microtus ochrogaster
ACCAGTGCGCCCAAGCTCTACTGTGTTGTTCCTCCACGTGTCCTGTAACACAGATGCTGACATTGCTCTGAAGAAACAACACACATAGAAAAATAAGGAGGCTGCAGAAGATGCTAAATTTTTGATCAAGAGAATAAAGGAAGTAAAAAAAAATACCAAGAACAGTTTACCAAGAGATGGAGGCTATCCTTCCTGAGAGCTTCTACTTCTAAATCTGAGTACAGTCAACTAGCCTTTAAGAGTGACACACAGCAGAGCATGGTGTCCCACACCTTTAATCCCAGCACTGGGGAGGGTGGCAGGCAGGAGTGGAAGGAACTCTGTGAGTTCAAGGTCAGCCTGATCTACGTACTGAGTTCCAGGACAGCCAGGGCTACATAGAGATACTCTGTCTGAAAAAACTCAAAACCAAACCAACCAACAAACAAAAACAAAATAAAAAAAATCCCAAACCTCCAAAAGGAGTAACAAATAAACGATCAGACCCCAAATCTTCAAACACAAAGAAGAATAAACGGGAAGCTAGAGAGACGCCTCGGCCTTCGCTTCTCTCATAGAGAACCTGAGTTCAGTTCAGTTCTCAGCACCCACGCTGGGCAGCTCACAACCACCAGTAACTCCAGCTCCGGGAGAACGGATGCCTTCTTCTGGCCTCCATAGGCACTGGCAACACACACACACACACACACACACACATACACACACACATATACACACACACACACACATCTTAACAAAAAGAATGATTCCAATAATATTTTTTAAAACACTGGGTATTGAATGAGGGCTTTGGGCATGTGAGGGACGTCTCCACCATTGATGGATAAACCCGGCCTAACAAAGAACTTTCTTCTTTGACTTACAGTCTCACTCTGCCCTGCCTGAGCTGCAGCTCACTGTGTAGACAAGGCCAGTCTCAAATTTTTATCAATCCTTCCTCTTCTGCCTCCTGAATGCTGGGATTACACATGTGAGCTACCATGCCTGACTGAATAACTCTGTTTTTATTTAAAAGCATTTTATGTGTTTGGGTACGTTTGTTGTTGTTTTGCTGTTTTTCCAGACAGGGTTTCTCTGTGTAACAGTTCTGGCTGTCCTGGAATTCACCAGTAGACCAGGCTGGCCTCGAACTCACTGATATCCACCTGCCTCTGACTCTCAAATGTTGGGATTAAAGGTGTGCTACACCACCACCCAGAATGAACGGGTGTTTTATCTGCATGTATATTTGTGTACCGTGTGCATGACTGGTACCCACGGAGGTCAGAAGAGGGCACTGGATTCCCCTGGAACTGAAGTCAAAGATGGTTATGAGCTGCCATGTGGGAGCTGGGAATCAAACCCAGGTCCTCTGGAAGAGCAGCCAGTGCTCTTAACCACTGAGCCATTTCTCCAACCCATGAATAACTCTTTCATTTTTTTAAATATTTATTTATTTATTATGTATATGTGCAGGCCTGAAGAGGGCACCAGACCTCATTACAGATGGTTGTCAGCCACCATGTGGTTGCTAGGAACTGAACTCAGGACCTTTGGAAGAGCAGGCAATGCTCTTAACCGCTGAGCCATCTCTCCAGCCCCTAACTCTTTCATTTTTAAAAAATAGTTGAAGATATGTTGATTCTAAAGGTGACAGAGAATGTCTTACCTACTTTGCATGTGTGATTTGAAATTCAGTAGTAAATGTTTCTTCAAGGCTCAAAAAAAAATAGTTTCTTTTTCAGACAGTGATTTTCTATAAGGCCAAAACTGGCTTTGAATTTGTGACTCTCTCATCTCAGCCTCCTGAGCGCTAAGTGACAGGTGTGTGCCATCTCGCTGTGTTCCAACAATTAGCCACCCTCCTTACTCCCATTACTTGGGAAATGGAAGACGCCATCACCAAATAACTCTTGAGCTGGCTTTGGTTCTAGAGCTAGAAGTCATGAAGATGCAGGTGAGAATGCAGGGACACGAGCAAGCATCGTAGCGTGGAATCTTTGCCCGCACACCTACGCTGATCGGAGCCATCCCCCCGTTCACTGGCGTGGATGTGCGTCAGGAATGCCCACAGATGGATCGCGCTGCGGATTTTACAGTGACTGTGCCTACACATGGCCTCCCAGAAATTCCCTGCAGGGCAATGACCCTCAGCCCCCGCTAAGCCACTTCTTCCTTGGTGGTTGTACTCTTCAACTCTGGGCTCCGAAATTTCCTCTCATTAAGCCAGCAAGCACTTTCCAAGAAGAAAGAGATGCCCAAGATGCATGTGCCTTCCTGTGTGGTACGTGTGTGTATCTCTGTGTGTGTACGCACGTGTATGGCTGTGACTCAAGCCTCTGCCTGCCTTGAGGGTAACCTCAGCACTTCCTCCCAGCCCCGCTTTCCCCGAGCGTGGCTGGCAGCGCTTTGAAAGTGTTTTCTGGAGAAAAGCTGAGCAATGGTTTCGCCATGGGCGGGCCTGTGATCTCCCTCACGCCGGCCCTTTATATACTGCCTGGTGGCCATGGCTAACACATCAAGCTCCAGAGGCCACAGGCGAAGCAGGCTTTACTCACTCTCTGGCCGTCACCATGCTCTTCCACACAGGTACCATCAGTTCTGTAGCTCCCATGGCTTCAGCTCTGGCTCTCGGGGGAATGAGACAGGAACAGCTACACCAGGCAGAGCTGACCCATGACCCTCTCTTTCTCCAGGACCGACGAAGCCTGCCTGGGTGCTGCTCTGCTGTATGGGAACCTTGCTGGTCACCTGCGGTCCATCCTTTGGTGCATCTATAACAAAGAGTGCACCTACAGCAGACATGATAAAAACTATACTTAAATACTTGAAACTTGAATCTAAGGAACTGTATGAAGACTATGTAAGTGCCCTTGAGATTTCTCTTCCAAACCACTTCTTTAAATGCCTTATTTTGCTTTCCAGAATGGCTATTCTTTCCCGATGTGAAACCAGCTAAGGCAGCCAGGGTGGAATGGGAAAGAACCAGACAGGCTGCTGTGGGGATGCTTCTGAGGGGGTCCATGCACTAACAGAGAAGGCAGAGGCGGACTAGTGCAGGGACCCAGACACCAGCCACTTCCCCCAGACGACAGGATGTGTGCCCCGCTCACAGCCTTCCTTATCTCACATCTACCTGGCTCACCGTCGCACAGACAGCATTCTTGCTGGAAGTCAGGAATCCCCTGTGAGCAGCAAAAGACGTCCTGGGAGGGGGGAGCAGATTGAGAAAAATCCTCCCTTGGGTGGCTGGTGCCTCTGGCTAGTTCATAGCAGGTAACTATCTGTGTACTGTTGGAACTTGCTGGAAGGCCTTCTTCCTCGGCAGATGCTGGCAGGAAGATAGCACAAGGCCCAGTAAGTGCGAATACCGCACTTCCTCCAGACCTCTGGATAGCTTCAGATAAACAACGCCCAGTCAGGAAATGGCATTGATATTAGCACTGACCTTGTCGTCCGCCCTGGCATTGAAGCTTTGTCTTTGGCTTAAATGGACTCAAAGGTAGAGGTGCTGAGCCAGGTGAGGCCGCTGTGGTCTTAGCAATTTGGTTTTACCCAAAAGCTCTCAGTTTTTTTTTTGTTTTTTTTTTGTTTTTTTTTTTTTGGTTTTTCGAGACAGGGTTTCTCTGTGGTTTTGGAGTCTGTCCTGGAACTAGCTCTCGTAGACCAGGCTGGTCTCGAACTCACAGAGATCCGCCTGCCTCTGCCTCCCGAGTGCTGGGATTAAAGGCGTGCGCCACCACCGCCCGGCAACAGCTCTCAGTTTTGAGGAAGAGGGAGGGTAAGGAAGGACTTTGAGTTCTTCGTTTGTTTGAGAAACTCCCTAGCTTCTCAGAGGCCTGTGCAGGCCACATAAACCATCCTCTGGGGCACCAGTGGCCTTCAAACAGAGGCACGAAGAGGAGGGAGTTGTGTGTAAACTCAGATAAGCCCCCTTTGTCCTTTGCCTCGGCCTCTGAGCATCTAAGCGCAGGTTGCAGAAGGCTGGGTGGCTTCAGCTAGGTAGGTAGGAGCATTAACATGGCCGACCTGGGTGGGTGCGCCATGTCTTCCAGCTCATAAACCAGCTGTGCCTTAGATTCCTGCAGACCCGAGCCTCACAGGGATGCTGTGCCAATGAGCTGATGTCTGAGTCAGGCTCGACACAGAGGAAGCCTGGAAAACAGGCTGGTCAGATCCCTAGGCCATCACAAACCTGATTCTCACACTATTTCAAACCTTTCCCTCTCTCTACAGAAGAAAAACAGCTCGGGCGAGGTGCCAATAGACGAGTCCCTCCAGCTGCCCTGCTTCACCCTGGGCTGCGAAGCGTCCACCAACATCTCCATCATCGAGGCCTACCTGGAGGAGGTCAGAAGGCTGAGCGAGAACAGAGTAGACACCTCCAGAGTCACAAAACGACTCAGCGATATCACGTGCTCCGACGTCAGGTGTTCCAATTCATCGAAACCGAGCGTCTCTGGGCCTGATAAATTCTATGAGATTAAAAGCTTCAAACTGACCGTTTTGAAACGGTTCTCAGATTGCATGGGAAAACTGGAGGCTAAGGACAGGATATGCTGAGTGAGGGGGCGGAGCTCTAGGGGAGAATCCCCTAGTCCTCTGCCGTTCCTGTCCTCGGAGGGCTGGACTTGAGCCACAAGAATTAACTTGAAAGGGGTAGCGCCATTGTGACAAGCCTTGTTATTTATGATATTTTTATTCTGTCCACTGAAACCTTATTCTTCCACCTTTGCAGGGGCTGGAAGCGGCAGCTATATTTATTTATTGGTATTTATGTACTGAGTTGTTCTCAGGGTCTATTTAATAAATTATATCGACATGATCTCATCATCTGGTTTGGAGTTTGTGATGGCATTGGAATCAGAGGGTGGGAATCCAGACTGGATGGTGTTGCTGAATGGGAATGTTCTGGAAATAGCTAGTGTTCTGTCATTTCCCTGCACTAGACAGACAGACATTCATCACAGCAGCAGCAGGCATCCGCTAAACATTTCCTTTAGTCCAGGTCATAAGCATGACCAACGTCCTTTTGGTATATAAGATGGGAAACTGAGGTAGGGAGTCATTTAGTCACTTGCTCAGGGCTGCACAGCTGCTTATAGTATAACCCAGGTTCCAGGTTGTACTTCACTGTCCTTCTGGGTAGTGGCTGGGTCTCGAGGGCACTCAACGCCATGCCCGGTACAGGGTGGTAACTCGGTGTCTCCTGCAGAATTCCCACTGCATTCCCAGGTCTTCACCTGTCCACCACTTCAGTAGGTACAGCCAACATGAAGCTTTGCTGCTTGAGCAGAAGCTGATAAGATCCTAAGTGGGCATCTGGATCGGGGCTGTCTCAAAATGTCTGGGAACCTTCAGCAGCAACAGCACTGAGCACCAGGTTGGAAACACAAAGCCTTGATCCCATCTGCTCGCTTGCACGGTCTGAGCACGGGGCTAGCCGTCTAGTTTTGCAAAGCCAGGTATGGAGCCCAGGGCCTTGAGCATGTTAGTGATTGAGCACATGATAAACTATCAGCCCAGCAGTCCTCCCGAGCATCCATTTTCATAGGTGCTCAACCAAAACCCACTAATCTTGAGTCAGCCAGGACTTGCATTGTCTGTTTGGGAAATCGGAGGCCCAAAGGAAGAGATGTGATGTGTCAAAGGACACACAGGGAACTTGTGGTCAGGATTCTGTGCTGTGTAGCTAGGAGTAGACTCCCCATCTTTTTTCTCTTTCTGGTTTTTCAAGACAGGGTTGCTCCGTGTAGCCCTGGCTGTCCTAGAACTTGCTCTGTAGACCAGGTCTGTAGACCAGGCTGGCCTCGAACTCATAGAGATCCGCCTGCCTCTGCCTCTCAGGGCTGGGGACTAAAGGAGTGCGCCACCACCTCCTGGTTAGATTTCCCTTTCTTGCTCTAATGGGTATCTCTACTCTGATCTCATACTACGCTTACTCATGGTCAAGCACACTGACCACAGTCCAGATGGCTCGATGGCCACACCCTCCTCCACTGGACAACACAGATGTGGAACAGCATAGCAACTTCGATGGAACAGCCCCGCTCTCGGAGGGCTGCGTTTGATTGACACATTTGATTGACAGATGAGTCCCAGAGACAAGAACCAAAGGGATTTCCCTGGGGTAGGGAAGCTGGTTCCAAAGGTCGGGGTCAAGTAGCCAGGGAGGTGGTGCACTTGAGCCTCCTTCACTGGCATGTATGATGGAGCTGGGGATCAGCTGTGTGCGGCCGATGCCCTCATGAGAAAGCCCCTGCTCTGCTTGAGGACTGCTTTGATAATCTGAGATATGTTTTGGGGGGCAAGGAGAGCACACTACCTGGAAATGTGAAGCCTTCTCAGTAATCATGACTGAAGGGCCAGACTTTGAATAAAGAGGCCATGACGCAGATGCAGAGCGGCCGAGGTAGTGGGAAACCAATCCTCACAGGAAGAGATGGGAACCACAGGGGGCCAGTGCCTAGGAGCAGGAAGGCTAAGGTCTCGGTGGCTGCATTGGCCCAGATTTAGGTGATGACAAGCAATGAGCTCATAGAGATTCTGAGGGCCACTGCCTATCCCTGCCTAGTGTCTTTAACTTCTTGCTCCACAGGAGTCAGCCAGAAGAGGGACTGAGCTAGGGTCGCTCAGCCTGTCTCCTGTCACTGAGAGCCCACAGTTCCAGAGATGACTCAGCCCCAGGCTGGGGGACTCCACAGCAGTTTTCTGATTAAAGCTATAGTGTTGGGCTGGGGAGATGCCTCAGGGGATAAAGAGATCACCGTGAAAGCACGAGGACCTGAGTTCAAATCCCCAGAACTCAGGGAAAGCCCAAGTGGTAGTGCATGCCTGTGACTCCAGCACACCTATGACGGCTGGACGGTCACAGGCCAGCTAGTCTAGCATACAACAGTTCTGAACGAGAGACCTTGTCTCAAATGAGGTAGAAGGCTAGTATTAACATCTGGGGTCGTCACACACATGCATACATGTTTACATACATATGCATACATCACACATAGAAACATTAAAAAAACCACTTAGTGGTCCTCGCAGGGAGAAGACACCTTATGACATGTCTGCTTCTCCTCTCGAGTTCCCCGTTTGACTAGACATAAGATGACCCAGCGGGTAAAGCACTTGTTACACAGGTCTTAGGACCTGAGTTTGATCCCAGGAGTTTGGGTAAAAGCCAGATGTGGTGGCACACATCTGTAATCCCAGCACTCCTATAGCAAGATGGGAGTTGGAGACAGGAGAGCCGCACCAACGATCATGGGCCAGCCAGCACTGCATGCCACAGAGAGGAAACAGGAGAGGATCATGGGCCAGCTCAGAGCAGAAGCAGGAGAGGATCATGGGCCAGCACAGAGCAGAAGCAGGAGAGGATCATGGGCCAGCACAGA
>NC_022010.1:14138852-14140447 GCF_000317375.1 Microtus ochrogaster
AGAAGCAGGAGAGGATCATGGGCCAGCACAGAGCAGAAGCAGGAGAGGATCATGGGCCAGCTCAGAGCAGAAGCAGGAGAGGATCATGGGCCAGCTCAGAGCAGAAACAAGAGGACTTGCCTCAAACCCAGGTGGAAGGCAAGTCTGACTTGTGGACATTGTCCTCTGACTTCCATACAATCGCTGCAGCAAGCGTCTGCATTAGCACACACATACCACACACACACACACACACACCCCTACTCCTCCGCCTAAAAATAGACTTGATTCGTCCACTTTATGGCCTGCTCTGAGAGGTGGAGCATCTCAAACTTCAGGGAGAAAGACCAGTGGCGGCACAGCCTGTGTGCAGTTGTAAGGACCCAGAGGGGTCCTTGTGTACCCCAACGCTCTACCCTAAGGGTCATGCTGAATAGCTCAACTTGCCCAGAAGCTGCAATCTTCCTGACAGACTCCTGAGTGCTGGCATTACAGGCACGTGGCAGGCATGGCTAAGTCTCTGTTCTTGCCACTGTCTCAAAATCCTTCATGTGTTTTGATCTAAGTACGTAGCTGGTGCTATCTATAGGTGTGTTTAAACAAAAACCAAATTCCTGGATTTGATACCTGGAGATCCTGCTTTGATGGGTCTAGGTAGGTCTCTGTAATACATACGAACATATTTATTGATCTATAATCGACATAGTTAAATTGTTAAGTATGCATGAGTCTTCAGAACTGGGCACTCATCGATGCTACCTCAGTCAACACGTGCACTGCTCCTCCTGACTGCTCTCATCAGGTGGTACAACACACGATTTGTGTGTGTAGGGGCTGACACAGATGTCAACAAGCCGACTGTTGTTACCACATAAAAGTACCACACCGGGCCTGGGGCTGAGCTCAGTGGCAGAGCACTCGCCTGTGTATGTACAAGAACTTTGGCTCCATCTTCAACACCCAAACCAAAAACAGGTACAGCACCTAAAATTAGGCACAGTGAATGGTACTTAAGTCATCTTTGTTTGCAGTTACTATGCGTGTTCACTTCCCATTGCCGTGGCAAAACACCGGAGCCAATCAACTTAAAAGGGAGAAAGGCCTCTGGGGACCTGCTGGTGGTCAGCGGCTGCGGTGGGAGGGGCCATTGCTCATCAGTGCGGTAGCTGTTTGTGGTTGTCAGTGCTTCAGTCCTAGCTTCACACCCATGCTTGTGCAAGCAACACTAGCTAAACTCAGTCTTTCCCTGCCTTTCTGTCACACACACACAGAGACATGGACACAGACATGCACAGACACACACACACAGACACGCACAGACATGCACAGACATGCAGACACACACAGACACACACAGACACGCAACACACACAGACAGACATGCACAGACATGCAGACACACACAGACACGCACAGACACACACACAGACATGCACAGACATACACACACAGACACATACACACAGACACTCACAGACATGCAGACACACACAGACACACACACAGACACGCACAGACATGCAGACACACACAGACACACACACAGACACGCACAGACATGCAGACACACACAGACACACACACACACACAGACACTCACAGACATGCAGACACAC
>NC_022010.1:14140628-14141244 GCF_000317375.1 Microtus ochrogaster
CAGACACTCACAGACATGCAGACACACACAGACACGCACAGACACACACACACAGACATGCACAGACATACACACACAGATACACACACAGACACGCACAGACATGCAGACACACACAGACACACACTAACAGACACACACACAGACATGCAGACACACACACAGTATGAAAGTAGAGGGGATTTGTTGAGAAGACATTCAGAGGACATTAGAGGGGGACACGAGAAGGTAATATACAGGAACAAGCTATATTATAAACATGTATTTAAAAATATTATCATCAGGACCGGGAAGATGGAAAGATGGATCAGTAGTTCAGGACACTTGCTGCCTTTGCAGAGGACCTGGGTTCAATTCCCAGAACCTGTGACTCCAGTTCTAGAGATTTCTAACCTTTGTAGGCAGTAGGTTCACATGTACCATACATACATACAAACCAACAAAACATTCACACGCATAAAATAAAATCAATAAATCTCAGAATAAAAGAATGTCATCAGATAGCATCTGAAGCCCATACCTGGGTTTTTCCCACTTTGCTGTGGAGAACTGTGGTGGTTTGAGTGGGAAGGGCCCCCATAGACTCACATGTATGAAGCCCCCATAGACTCACATG
>NC_022010.1:14142638-14149541 GCF_000317375.1 Microtus ochrogaster
ATGAAGCCCCCAGGCTCACATGTATGAAGGCCCCCCAGGCTCACATGTATGAATGGCTCCCACTGGCCCCCCCAGGCTCACATGTATGGAGCCCCCCAGGCTCACATGTATGAAGGCCCCCACAGGCTCACATGTATGAAGGCTTGTTTCCCAGTCGGTGGGACATGTGGCCTTGTCGGCGGAGGTGTGTCCCTGGGGGTGGGCTTTGAGGTTTCAAAAGTCCACAGGTCCCTCTCCCTTCGCCTGCACCTGTCGGGTCAGAAGAGCTCTCCGTTCTAGCAGACGCCTGCCTACCATCATGCTGCCCACTAAAATGGTCGTAGACTATTCTCAGAAACTGTAAGCAATCCCCCACTTCCCAGTTAAATGCTTGCCTTGGTCATGGCGCCTTTCCATATTAATAGAACAGAAACCAAGGAACCCACCTCCCCAAAGTCCCCGCCCATATAGGTGGCAAACGACCTGGCTTATTAGTTTCTTTTAAAAGCTTTTCCTCACATTTATTCATTTACTTATTTATGTGTGTGGTATTTAAGTACGCATGTAGAAGAGAGGAATTTTCCCAAGTCAGTTCTCTCCTTCCAACATAATGGCGCCAGAGACAGAACTCAGGTGAGGAAGGAGGCTTGGTAGCAAATGTCATAGCCAGAGTCACTCAGCGGCTCGGGACTTCCTTCGTTTGTGTAACAATAGAAATTCCAGTAGCTGCTTCCGTATGGAGATGGGACTCAGGATAACCTGAATCTACGCTCTCAGGCAGGGGCCACATCTGTTGGCTCTCGGAAGAAAGGAGAAGGGAAAGGGCAACAGTATCTGAGTTTGTGTGCAGAGTCACTTGGTCCCCTTGCCTTTGTCTGCTCATCATAGCAGAACCATGGGGTGGAGGAAACCTGTTCACCCATGGTGAGTCTAGAAGGCAAGGAGAAGAGGGGCCGGAGTCCCAGGGATCGAGGGATGACCCCAATGACCTAGCTTTCTTCTTCTAGGCCCTGCCTATTAAATATTTCACCACTTCCCCGTTGTCCCATAGGCTGGTGACCAGATCCCAATGATAGCACTATACTATATACAATGCTACACAATACTATACCACATTATACAGTACAATACTGTGCCATACAATACCATATTGTACTATACAATAATGTACTATTCTGTACTGTATTACACTATATTATACTATACTGTGCAGTACTATCCTATGCTATATAATACTATACTATATCATATAATACTATACTATATTGTACTCTACTATGCTATATTATTCTATACTGTACAGTACTATGCTCTGCTATAAAATACTATACTACATTATACAATACAATACTATACCATACAATACCATATTGTATTATACAATAATATACTCTCCTCTACTACACTATATTATACTATACTGTACAGTACTATACTATGCTATATATATATATATATATATATATATAACACTATACTATATACTGTGCTATCTATAATGGCTTGAATGAGAATGGCTATCATAGGCTCATATATTTGAATGCTTCTTTCCTAGTTTGTGGAACTAATGGGAAGGATCAGAAGGCGTGGCCTTGCTGAGGAGGTTCACTGAGGGGGGACTTTGAAGCTTGAATAGCCCATACCATTCTGAGTTAGCTTTCTCCTTCTCTCTGCCTGTGCTTGTGGAGCAGATGTGAGATCTCAGCTACTACTCCAGCATTGCGCCTGTCTGCCTACTGCCATCTTCCTGCCATGATGGTCACAGACTCTAATTCTCTAAAACTGCGAGTTCCCAAATTAAATGCTTTGTTTTCTAAGTTGCCTTAGTCACGGTGTTTGATTACAGCAATAGAAAAGTAGCTAAGACACTATACTATACAAGGTAATACTATACTACACAATACAATACTATCCTGTCCTATATACATTGTTGTTGGAGGGGGTAAGGGTTGAAGCAACCCTGGCTCTGGCCTAGAATTGCCTATGTAGACCAGGCTGGCCTGGAACTTGCAAGTGATCCTTCTGCCTCTGCCTTGAGAGTGCTGGGAAGAGAGACAGGATCAGCACATCTAGGTGTTTTGTTTTTCAGTGATGGACTTTGCTGGGGAGCCTCTACTACTGAGCTACACTCACAACCCTACATACCTTTCAGCATTATCTTAGAGCGTACCGCTACTGCTAGTGCAAAACCCAACAGAATGGTGTGCTGTGTCGTACCTCTACCCCATGTTTCCTATCTGTTGAGCTAAGCCTAGAGACTGGGCCATTCCTCCAGGTTTGCCAACACATGGACAGGGACCCTCGGAAATTAGCCGTGTCCTGAACCGGTGAAACCCTGCGTGCTCGCCAAGTCAGGCAACCACACCACCATTGAGTCCCAAAGGAAACTCCCTGCCCGCCACATTAGCAGTTCCTCCCAAGGCCCCTCTGCTCTTGACCCCTCATAAGCACTGTTGACTTTGCCTACCCAGATTTGCCCTTCTAGACTGTCCTCTAGATGACATCATACGCTGTGTGCCTGCGAGCCTGGCTCCTGTCACACAACGTCATGTTTTTGGGGTTCGTTGATCATGGAACAGGCATCAGTACATCTACTGCCACTTGCTTGAGTCCTGGCTGACCTATGTCAGCAGCCAGCTTGGCAGCTGCTGTTCCTCTGTGGTCTAGAAGCTTTCATACTGGGATTGGGACTTTTGATACAAGCCGGGAGGCCTGATGCAGTTGGCCCACTACTGTGGTGACATTTGTCTTGAACACCTAATTTCCCCCTACAGATTCTAAGAAACAAGAAAAGTGTAGAAAAAGATAGGTGAGATTAGACAGCAGTTCACTCTAAATCAAGACCACCTGCCACAACCCTATGCAAGAGGGAAAGCTCACTCATATTTGCCTACTCTAGAGCAGAGACATTGGATAGAACCAACCGCAGATGCTGAGCATGATAAACCCTAAGCTAACTGGAACCCAACTAGAAAAAACCTCTCAAGCACCTAGAATGTCTTTGGGTCATGATCAACCAAAACCTAGAAAGAGGCTGAAGAATTAACAAGCAGACCTTGGCATTTTGTGGGAAACTAAATATCCCAAACATCTTTCATAGTGTGGCTTTGTACTCAAAACAATCAATATCCAATCATGACTTAAGAGTCAAGTGCCGCCGGGTGCCAGCAACCCCGAGGCAGGGGCAGGCAGAACTCCAGGCATTCCAGGCCAGCCTGGTCTACAAATTGAGTTCCAGGCCAGCCAGAACTATGTAGTGAAACCGTATCTCAAAAATAAGCAAACAAGGCCAGGCGGTGGTGGCGCACGCCTTTAATCCCAGCACTCGGGAGGCAGAGGCAGGCGGATCTCTGTGAGTTTGAGACCAGCCTGGTCTACAAGAGCTAGTTCCAGGACAGGCTCCAAAACCACAGAGAAACCCTGTCTCGAAAAACCAAAAAAAAAAAGCAAACAAAAAACAAAAAAGAAATTCATGCGCCACAGATGAAGAAGAAGAAGAAGGAGAAGGAGAAGAAGAAAAGCAACTAAACAATCAGAGTTACAGAGAAGCAACAGATAATAAAGCTTTGATTGCTATATTCCGGGGGGGGGGTCTCTGGGGGCAAAGACGAGCTTGCCCAACTTTATAAAGGAAGTTGGGGAGACAGAGCTGTGAGGGAAAGATAAAAGCAAAAGAAATGAACACTAGGCCAGATCTTCCCAATTTGGCCTTGAATTTATAGGCTTAAGTGATTTCCCTGCCTCAGACTCCCAAGTAGTTGGAAAATAGGTGCCTACCACAGTGGTAGGAAGAAAGATTTGATTTTATCCATGCCATGTGTATGTGTGTGTCCGTGTGAGCTTATGCCACATATAAGCTGGTGCCCATGGAGGCCAGAAGAGGGCACTGGGTCCCTTGGAGCTGGAGTTACAGGTGTTTACAGTTGTGGGACATGGGTGCTAGGAGCCAAATCCAGGCCCTGTGGAAGAGTAACAAGGGCTCTCGCCCTGCTGAGCCGTCTCTCCAGCCCCAAGACAAGGAGTTTTGAATGATGTAACTTCCTTATTCTAGAGGGTAAAGAAAAGTGAGGAAAAGCAAAAAGGAATTAGAAGATTCAGGAGGCAAGAGAGAGGAAGCAGAGGGTCAGAGGGGAGAAAAGAGAAAAGCTCAGACGCCCTCAGAACCACAAGTGCGCAGAAAACCAAATGTCAAACAATAAATCAAAGAGCCAGTAAATGCGAAACTGGGCCCGAGACGGGAAGGCAAACAGGAGGCGTGCCTCTCTGTCACTCAAGGTGCTTCTAAAGTGATGTGGAGACAAAAGTCCCAAGAGCCATCTCCAGAAGAGACGCCAGTCTCCAGAAAGGACTCCGACCCCCACAGCCTGTCCTAACCTGGTCACAAAACAGACAAGGTGTACACACTAGCATTCACACCAGTATGAGGGATCCCACTGACACCAGCCCTGTCCACAGGAGGGAAGGGGCCGGGAGCCCTGGAGAGTTATGTGACCCCAGGGGCAGTCAGATCTTAGCTAAAGGAGAAGGAAGGAGCAGAGGGGAGTTGGAGGCAGCTTTTGGCCAGTGGAGCTGGTTTAAGATATTTTTTTTCTTAAAGACAGGTCACACAGGTTGTCTCAGATTTCCTCTGCTAAAGCTGGCCTTGAACTCCTGATCCTCTTGCCTCCACTGTACTGGGACTATAGATATGGGTGTCCCCTCCATGAATGGCTTCTACTGATACAGTTTAACTAAGCTGCTGGAGAAAAAAATCCAAGCCAAAGTTGATTATCAGAGGGGTCCCTGTCTCCCGAAGATGAGCCAGTTCAGTCCCTGCTACACTGCCACTGTCTGGGTGGGGCTATGTGTTCCAGAGGTTCTCAGCCATCAGAGGCGCTCAGCCGATCACACTTCCCAGGAAGGGTTGGGAGAGCACGTTTTCACGGCCACCATGCAACCCAAACAGGAAAAAAAAATAGGCTCTTCTTCATGTGACGGAACGATGAGCCTTCATAGCCCTTCTCACACAATGTCTGCCGCAGGTAAAATACCAGGCTAACGGGTAAAAGCAGCTTCTAAAGCCCCAAGACAAAGTCTCTAGCTCAGGCTGCCCTGGAAACCACTATGTAGCCCAGGCTGGCCTTAAACAGGAAGTAGTCTTCCTGCCTCCATGTCCTAAGGGCTGGAATGTAGGCGTGACACACCATGCCCAGGTCAAAACATGGTGGCACATACCTGTAATCCTAGCACTAGGGTGGCGGAGGCAGATGGATCATAAGTTTAATGGCCAGCCTGTGCTACATGGAGTTGGAGAACAGCCTCGGCAACAGGAGACCATAACTCAAAATAACGAAACACTAAATAATGCTCTCTTTGAACTGGAGTCACACATGTCTGTGTGTATCTGTCTCACAGGAGGACAGAAAGCAACAAAGAAGGACATCTTTGGGGCAGAGAGTCTTTTCCTTCGGAAGCTTATCCAGCTTGCAGATTTTTAAAAAATATTTATTTATTTATTATGTATACAATATTCTGTCTGTGTGTATGTCTGCAGGCCAGAAGAGGGCACCAGACCTCATTACAGATGGTTGTGAGCCAACATGTGGTTGCTGGGAATTGAACTCAGGACCTTTGGAAGAGCAGGCAATGCTCTTAACCTCTGAGCCATCTCTCCAGCCCCATGATTTCAAATTTTAAAGTGAAATAGTTAAAAGGAGATGAAAGTGGACCTGGGGAACATTACCGGCAAAGGTGAAGAATAACGTTCCTGACCCCACTGCCTCTCGCCCCAGCAGTGGGTTAGAAGCATGCGAGATCTCCGCGATGAGCCGGTCTGAGCCAGTCGGCTGTCCACAGTCCTCTTCTGCTCCCTAGGTCTTGCAGCTGCTGCTTGTGAGGGGGCGACTCCTGTGCAACCTTTAATAGATTATCCAAACAACAGGCCTTTCTAATGAGACCTCAGTCTCGACTTCCTCAAGTGGTTTATGCTGGGTTTATGTTTGCAGCAGCAGTGTTAACACCAGATACTCAGGATTGTTCTGGCTTAACATTTATTATGCAACCTTAGGGAGAGTACTCTTATTTTTCTTTTTTTTTAATAATTTTATTTTTACTTTATGTGCACTGGTGTTTCATCTGCATGTGTGTCTGTGTCAGGTCCCCTGGAACTGGAGTCACAGACAGTTGTGAGCTGCCATGTGGCTGCTGGGAATTGAACCCGGGTCCCCTGGAAGAACAGTCAGTGCTCTTAACTGCCGAGTCATCTCTCCAGCCCCTTACTTTTATTTTTCTAAAAACAGCATTTAGGGCCGGGTGGTTTCACATGTTTGTAATTCTAGTATTTAGGAGCTAAGGCAGGAAGGCGGTGAGTTCAAGGCCATCCTGGACTATATAGTAAGCCAGGGATATAGAGTGAGACCTAGTCTCTAAATTGAAAACAGAAAAGCAACTTAGCTGTGAGATCTACTTGAGCACACAATTCCTGGGTTCAGTCTAGCATTGTAGAGAGGCCACAGTGGGGGCTTGAGGTCCTGGTCACCCATAGTCAAGAGCACAGAGAGGATGGAGGTCTACACACATACACTAGTGCAGCTTTCTCTTCTCTACCGTCCAGGGCTCAGAACCGAGGACGTGAGCTGCACACTTCCCATGGGCCTGCCACTAGCGATTAAGCCAATCCACACGTACCACAGTACCGCCCTTCCCAGACACACCTGCAGGCCAGCCTGACCTAGACAGTCTCTCAGAGGTCTCTTCCCCAGAGACTGCAGGACCCGTCAAGTCAGCAGTTAAACACTGCCGTAGCCGTACCCACAACTGTCATGTGCACACCACTGCAGCTGTACCCACAGCTGGCGTGTGCATACCCACAACTGTCGTGTGCACACCACTGCAGCTGTACCCACAGCTGACGTGTGCACACCACCGCAGCCGTACCCACAGCTG
>NC_022010.1:14150525-14171998 GCF_000317375.1 Microtus ochrogaster
CACAGCTGTCATGTGCACACCACTGCAGCCATACACACAGCTGTCATGTGCACACCACTGCAGCCATACACACAGCTGTCATGTTTGCACACAGTCCCAGCCCCATCCACAGCCGTGGTGATCTAATTCCAGAACGCCGTCCACCAAGGTGGCAGTTCTCTGGATTCTCCAGTCCCGGGCAGTCACCCATCTGTGTCCATCTGTGGATCTGTCTACTCTGGTCATTTCACTGACATGCAGTATGTGGGGAGTTGTGCCTGACCTCTTTGTTTGGCACGATGCTTTCAAGTTCCATGTTGAAGCACCTGTCAGTCTTCATCCCTCTTGACAGAGTGACATTCCCTGACGTGAACAGATCACATTCAGCTTGATATATTCAACAATTCCACATTTGACTGTAATGTAGATACAAACATCCCATAAAAGTATGATAGGATCCCTGTTGTGTGTGTGTGTGTGTGCGTGCATGCGTGTGTGCGTGCACGAGCAGGAGCCAGGGCACACCCGTGGAGGTCAGAGGACAACTTTGGGTGTCAGTCAGACCCTCTACTCTGACAGGGTCTCTTTGTGTCTGTTGTGTTTGCCAGTCTAGCCTGAGCATCCAGGAATTCCACTGTCTCCTTCTCACTCCCTGGAGGAATGTTAGCACTACAGGGAGATACTACTGCAGGCGACATTTTCTTTTTTTTTTTTTAATATTTATTTATTTATTTTTTATGTATACAGTATTCTTTCTGCAGGCCTCATTATAGATGGTTGTGAGCCACCATGTGGTTGCTGGGAATTGAACTCAAGACCTTTGGAAGAGCAGGCAATGCTCTCAACTGCTGAGCCATCTCTCCAGCCCCCAGGCGACATTTTCTTTGTTTAAATTTTTTTCTGTGTATGGGTGTTTTGTCTGTTTATCTGTGCACCACTTTGTATTTGGTGTCCACAGATATCAGAAGAGGGCATTGGATTCCTCAGAACTGTAGTTTTCGATGGTTGTAAACCACCACGTGGTTGCTGGGAATTGAACCCAGAAGCCTCTTAACTGTTGAGCCATCTCTCCCTGCATCTGGTCTTTTCCTTCAATTCTGGGGATTCGAACTCATGTCTTTATTCTTGCATAGCATTTTGCTGTGGAAGCACTGCTTATTTCCCACAATGCATTGTTTCACATTTCTGTCATCTACTCACTGAGTCATATTCTCTGTTCTTGTTTAACTTTCCTCCCAGTACTGTGGACCTTGCACATGCTAGACAACTGATCTACCACTGAAATTATGCACACACACAGACACACACATGCATGCATGCAAGCACACAGACACACATATACACTCGCATGCACACACACACATGCACACACACACACATCTCCCCAGCTCTTTTATTGCTTTATCATGTTTTTAGTTTTATTTGAGACAGGGTCTCAGGTGGCCCAGGCAGGCTTGGAACTTGGATTCTCTTACTCAAGTTCTAGGCAAAGTGTAGCTTTACAATATTGTTTTGTTTTGTTTTGTTGAGACAGGGCCTTACGTAGCCTTGGATGTCCTTGAACTTGCTGTAATCCTTCTGCTTCTGCCCTCAAGTACTGGGCTAACAAGTAGGAGCCATGACACCTAGCTTAAACTGTTTTAAAATTGGGTTTAAACCCTGTTCTTTTTCAAGATGGTTTCAGTTATTCTTGGTTCCCTGCCTTCCAGATGGGTGTTAGGACTGACTTGTCTGTTCCTGTAGAAAGACAGAGTCTGTTGGGCACTGCACTGAGTCTACAGCTCAGTTTTCAGCAGGGGCAGGCCTTCCAAACCACACAGAATGCCTTGAGGCAGGGTCGTTGGGTGAATATGTGGCTCAGGCTAGCCCCAAACTCATGATTCCCCTGCTCCACTCAACCATTCATGTTCTGGGATAATTTCTCAAACATCTTTAATTGAAAAATTCATAGCCAGACATGGTCACACACCCCTTTAATCCCAGCACTCAGGAGACAGAGGCAGTCGATCTCTGAGTTCGAGGCCAGTCTGACCTACAGAGTGAGTTCCAGGACAGAGAGAGCTACCCAGATAAGCCCTGCCTCAAAAGGAAAACAAACAAACAAAACAAAGAGAAATTCATACAAAATAAAGTTAGCGATAGTAAAGCCCGTGATCTGGTGGCGTTTGGCACACAAAGTTGTGTAATAACCACTACCAACAGGTTCTGAAGCACGTCACTTCCCGCTGCCCCTGGAGACGGGCACTGTCTCTTTGGAGGTATGTATGCCACCCGGGACCCTCATCTGTATGGAACGGTACCATACGTGTCCTTCCGTGTCAGGCTTCTATGTGGGGAGTTATGGTACACACCTGTGACATTGTTCTGCATATAAACAGCTAATTTCTTTTCATTGTTAGCCATACTTCCCAATAATATTGTAAAAATTGTTTGAGACAGAGTCTCACCGTGGAGCCCAGGCTGACCTCAAAATCACAGAGATCCACCCGTGTCTGGCTCCTCAGTGTAGGGACTAAAGGCATGTGCCTAGTCTGTTGTAAAATTTTCAGTGTAGCCAGGCAGTGGTGGCGCACGCCTTTAATCCCAGCACTTGGGAGGGAGGTAGAGACAGGCGATCTCTGAGTTCAAGGCCAGCCTGGTCTACAGAGCGAGTTTCAGGACAAACTCCAAAGCTACAGAGAAACCCTGTCTTGAAAAAAAAAATATCGAAAAGAAAAAAATTTCAGTTTAATAGTCTTGAATTATCTTAGTTAAATTTATTTCTTAGGAGTGTTTTTCTTTTGGCTTTGGTATTTTTGAGATAGGGTTTCTCTGTGTAGCTTTGGAGCCTGTCCTGGAACTAACTTGCTCTGTAGACCAGGCTGGCCTTGAACTCACAGAAGATCCACCTACCTCTGCCTCCTGAGAGCTGGGATTAAAGTGTGTGCCCCCACTGCTTGGCAGAATTTTGTTCTTGATGGTGTATTACGTAAGATTGTTTTATTAATGTGTGTGCACATGCCAGTACCACGGTGTGTGTGTAGGGGGCAGAGGACAACGTTACAGACTGCATACTCTCCGCGCATCTTTATGTGGGTTCTGGGAATTGAATTCCGGTCATTAGGTTTACATGGTAAGTGCCTTTACGCACTAAGCCATCTCTAGCCCCAGGATATCCATTTCATCTGCAGGCTATTTGCTGGTATACATGAATGCAGCTGACTTTGTGCACTAATCTTGTTTTCTGCACCCATCTTGAACTCGTATTGGCTCTAATACACTTTTTGGATTTCTCTATGTATAACATCATGTCATCTACACAGCTTTGTTGCTTACAGGCGTACCATGCTCAACACACCCGGTTTCATGTGTCGCAGAAGCTAAACAGGATTCTCATTAGCACTTAGAACAAGAAATGGTTTTATGTCTTCCTTTCTGAACTTGAATACCTTGTATTCTGCTTTCTTGCCTAACTGCCCCAGATAGAAGTTCCAGGACAATACTGAATAGAGGTGGCACAAAGTGGCATCCCAATCTTGTTCCTGATCCTAGAGGAGACTTTGTCTGTCACTGCTCGATACACTAGCTGTAGACATTTCACAGATAAACTTTGTCAGACTGAAGTTGTTCCCTGTGTTAGTTTGCCAAACGTCTTACAAGGGAAGCCTCGGCTTTCACGTGCCAAATGGGACAGCATCTCTGTTCCGTAGACCCTGAAGACAAAGTGGACTGTTGGAACGTCCAGCAGAGGAACCAGCACACACCTGCTGCAGTTCAGGGGAATCCCTGACTGGGCACTACAGCCAGACACACCCCGGACCACAGCTCAGATCAGCATTTGGTGCTGGGTGTTACATAAGCAGCTCTAAGCCTCAATTTCCTTATCTCTACAGAGGGAGTAATAATAGTACCTATTTCACAGGCTGCTGCATTGTGCTAACAGGTAGTGGTAGATGCGATTTAAATCACGACCTTACCAAGGACTCTGGGTGTAGAAGCTGTATGCATGACAGATGTCAGATAACACGAGATGTGGTCTTAGTCCTCAAGCCACAGCCGTGACGTGAAAGTGGCACCGAGGGCTGCATTACTAAGTGAGGGTAGCATGTGACGCCAGCGCCTGAGAAATGGAGCTCTCGTGGGAGTTCAAAGGCCAACGAGGCCCAGCCAGGCCAGGGCCGACCATGGCGGAAGAGAGCAGGCGACGCTGGCAAGGGTGAGGACTCATCGGGATGCACGGCGCGCAGGCTCGGGCGCTCCTCTGTCTGGGCCGGGGAACCGGAAGGCGGTGGGAGACGGAGCTTGTTATGGTGAATGACAAAGTAGGGCTTTGGGCTTTGTCTGGAAGAATGGTGGAAGGATCTGTGTGTATTTTGGAGAACTTACTGATGTTGAGAATGTGAGACATAAAGAAAAGAATCAAAGCGGAGCCTCAAGCTTGGCTCAAGGCGGTAGGAGGTGGTGGCGCCAAGGCGCCCTGCGCTGGGAATGCAGGACTCTCTGAAGGGGAGGCTGGAAGTTACAGAAAGGTTGATGAGAAATAGAGAGCTGAGAAACTCATGAAAGGAATGAGTCAGGGACAAAGGAGATAAATGCCAAAGTCGGAGGAGGTAAGGGACAAGAAAAACCCTGGGGTGGGCAAACCCCCAAAATCTAAGATGTTAAGGTATGATTTGGCAACCATTGCTTCCTTTGCCATTCACTCCATCCCCGCAGGCTTTGCCTGGGAGATCCCGCCGCAGCCTGGCTAGCTTTGCTCGGCTCCTGGCCCAGATGCTAAAACATTCCTGGTCTTACATCCTCTCAGCTCCTGCAGGATCTCTGAGACCAGTACCACTTGGGATTGAAGTCGATTTTGTTTGATCTCCAGTAAAGTGGATCTCCCCACATGCAGCTCAAATCTAGGCTTCGGGGTATAGCTATTGACCAAAGGGGACCAGACTAGAGGAGCAGATGTTGGGTAGCTCTACTACTCAGGGACAGAAGGGAAGATGCTGGCGGCGCTTGTAAGTGTCCCAGTGAAAGTCAGCCACACCCTCACTAATGGGTGACTTGGGGCTGCTTGGTTGAGTGCGTGGCAGGGTGCCAGTCTCTGCTGGCTCAGACCCTGCCCCCGCTACAACTGTAATGGAACCGAACAGCCCAGGAGCTGTACCCAATCAGACTCGATAAAGAGATTAGGCAGCCTGCAGTACCAGACCCATTCAGGCAGGAAAGTAAACTCTTATCTTAGAAAGCTCTTCCCTTTTCTAAATAAGGGTTATCTAGCTAATGATTCGGTGAAGGAGAAATCTGATTAATCACAACACTCCATTCTCCAGGGTTTTTATTTACTGTAACCTCTCAGGAGCTTCTAAATGACTTAACGGGTATTAATGCACTTATGGAAATGTGGGGGATTTGAGGGAATTTTTGTTAGTTTGCCTGTTTAAGACAAGGCCTTACATAGAGCCCTGGCTGGCCTGAACTCAGAGATTTGCTTGCCTTGGCCTCCCAAGTGCTGAGAGTAAAGTAAGCCACCACGCTTCACTAATTAAAAAATGCTATCAGCCGGACGGTGGTGGCGCACGCCTTTAATCCCAGCACTCGGGGGGCAGAGGCAGGCAGATCTCTGTGAGTTCGAGACCAGCCTGGTCTACAAGGGCTAGTTCCGAGACTGGTACCAAAGCTACAGAGAAACCCTGTCTCGAAAAACCAAAAAAAAAAAAAAAATGCTATCAACAGTTGAAATCCATATGTTATCTGGGTTTGCTTCAAAATAATGAGAATGAGGGCAAGGAGGGTAGAAAGGAAACTGGCCCTGGGCTGACCACTGCAGACGGTGATGGCCATTAGGACCCCTAATGACATTAGGTGTCCATCACACGATTATCAACGACTGTGTGTGTGGGGGGGAAGCCTTATCTAAAAAGACTTGTTTATGGGCTGGGTGGTGGTGCACGTCTTTAATCCCAGCAACTGGGAGGCAGAGGCAGGCGGATCTCTCTGAGTTCAAGACTGTCCTAATCTACATAGTAAATTCCAGGATAGCCGGAGCTACATAGTGAGATCCTGTCTTGGGAGAGAAAAAAAAAAGGCATGTTCACTAAATGCTAGGTCCTCCACAAAACTATGTTCTGATTTGACCTAAACAAAAACAACAACAACAAAAGCTACCAACACCCAAGAAGCTCAACTGCAGTCTGCAGAATCGAAAGTCCAAAGAAGCCAAGCACAGGGCCTCAGGTTTGGCTCCGCACTTGGGAGGCCACGGCATGAGGATGTGTGCTGGATGGAGTCCAGCCTGAGCTGGATAGGGAAGCCCTTTCCCAAAGTATCAAGGGTTGGGAATGCAGCTCAGAGGCAGAACATTTGTCTACCATGCTCAAGGCTGTTTGATCACCAGTGCTGTGGGGAAGAGTTTGTATCAAAATGATATTTAAGTTTATTTTTATGCAAATAACCTAAATTGCTCAAGTTAAGAATTTTTAAAAATCCTGGGATTGAAGAGAAGTTTCCGAGATTAACAGCACTGGCTGCTCTTCTGGAGGACCTGGGTTCGATTCCCAGCAACTACATGGTGACTCACAAGCATCTGTAACTCCAGATCCAGGGCTCCTTGGGCACCAGGCATGTAGGCAGTACATACAAATACACCTATACACATAAAATAGAAACAACTTTTTAAGCATTGATTTATTATTCAGTACGTACAGGTGGTTTTCCTACGTTCATGCACATGCCTGGTGCCCTCAGAGGTTGTGAAGTCACGTGAGTGCTGGGTATCAAACCCAGGTCCTCTGCAAGAGCAAACATTATTCTTTACTACTGTGCCAACTCTCCAGCTCAAATAATCAATTTTTGAAACTGTTTTAAAATTTCCTATGTAATCATAGTTGATATCCTCTTTAGCCTGGCACTTGTTCTTGCTAACTGCAGACCCCTCCTGGAATTCTTACTCAGAAGTCTCTTCTTTCACCGTTTCTGGGAATGGCAGTTGGGGTGGCCAGTGAGTAAGCCAGGACTGAGTTCATCCACAGGTTACCTAGCTCCCTGTATGCTGTTTGCTTGGTGCCACAAGAAACAAGAGGCAATGAGGCTTGGTCTTAGGGGCCATGAAGCTCATGGGGAAGAAAAACTGAGTGATCTTGACCCTTCCGTGTTCTGAGGAAAACAGGGCCAGCTGAATTGGAGGGAGAACTGTCGCTCGTCTCCTGATTAAACTACTTTCAAGGAAAGACCTGGAAGAAAAAAAAATGGAGGTAGCTGGAAAGGGAATTAAAATGGAGAAAGGGTTTGGGTGTGGGCAACTTGCCTGGGGGAGCCTTGAAGAATAAAAATTATCAACTGACACACAGTGTGTGCAGGGAAGGACAAAGAACAGACGGGGCTGCAAAGGCAAGCAGGCGTCAGACGGGTGAGAGAGGGAGGGCTTGCATTGGGTGTGCAGCCTCACCTGGAAAGCTGCACACAGTGACTTGACCAGACCTGGGTCTCTGAAAGTCCCTCTGCGAGGTGGAGACAGACATAGAATAGAGTATACATTGTGTCAGCTAGGAAATGACATAACCAGGCACAGTGTTGACAGAGGCTGGAACAAGCGTTGAAGGACAAAGGGGAGGAGACAAGAATATCAAGGCGACGTTTCAGATTTGGGCTCGGCAACTGGCAGAGAAGGAAGCCATTTGTAAGACAGATGACCTTTTAGCTGTGGCCTCCTAAGAGTCCCAAAAATTTGTGAACTGTTCAGAGGTATATACGACTTGAAGTCTGACCACAGCAGAGGCTCAATACACACTGGGCACTGGGCTCTGACCAAACTCCTCAGTCTGCTCCAGTCCCAAGCGCTTTAACTGCCGCTATTGGCTCTCCGGTTCACCCAAACTTGACCTCCTCCAAATTCTGCGTCTTGTAGCATTTTCCAAAACCCCAGAGATGCATTGAGATGGATTCAAAACTTTGAAAAGATCAGAGCAGAGAGCTCTCAGCGCAGTGGAAACCAAGGTCCTTTAAGCTAACAAGCTGTGAACCACTTAACCTTTCTCTGAAGGGACTCCAGTTCTCTTGCTTCATGCCAAGAATTTTTTTTCTTGGAGGCGTAGCGTTTTGAGAAGATAAGAGTGCCTATTAGCTCAGAGAGTTTCAGGTAAAGAGATTTAGATCTAGGCCGTTACCTCATGAAAAAAGCCAGTAGTTCCCATGGAGGCTGGCTCTTGTTAGGCACTCTGTCCAGGTGCGGAGTCAGGGTGAGGTGACCAACTAGGGAAGATGGTGTGAAGGAAAAGAAAGCTTCCGATTTAGAGAGACGATCAGAACCTTCTCAGCCCTAGACAAAAGGGCATCTCTACTGGTCAACATTTCAGTATTCTGTCTAGGGTGCTGGGTCAACAGTTAGCAAAGGAAGCTACTGGGACCCTTCTAAAGTGTAGGCCATGTTAACAGTAATGTACATCATGGGCACAGAGCTCCCTGAGTTACCAGACCATTGGTGTGAGAGCTCGGAGGTAGCACCCAGCATGCCCAGTGTCCGTCACCAGTTCTCTCTGCATGCAGGCTTCTAGGACTACCATCTTCATGGACACACCTCCAGAATCCTCCTGCCCACCCACTCCATATACCTCCACTCCTGGTCAGCCAGGACATCACACGGCTCCGATCTCCTTATTTCATCCCTCCCACTGCTCGATGGGCAGCATTGAAAGTCACACAGAACAAGCTTTCCAAAAAAAATAAGTTTATTTATTGTCTTAGATGCAAATATAATTTTAAAACTGCATTGTAGTGTTGGGTACAGCTGGTGGAAACGTGCCTGTCAACAGCAGGGCATCAAGAGGACCATCTCAGGAGAGCAGTCCCAAGGATCTCTGGTTTAAGTGAAGCCCACCCTAACCCAGGAGTAGCTGCCTCCACAAAGGAGCCCTACACCATCATTAAAGCACACGACAGACACTCAGCCTGTGCACAGAAGCTGAAACCTCAAGGACTTGAAGGAGAACATGCTGCTACAGCTGGAGCATTACAGAGCAGGCAAACAAGCTTGCTCTCCCTTTCCAGGGTGAAGACCCAGGTGACCAGGTACTTGGGGTGGGGTACTGGATTCCCCTAGGAGAGACACAGACTAGTTGAGGCCATGAGACCTTTCAACCTGCAGGATGTAAACAGGAAATGGCAGTGTCTCCCTCCCTTCCGCAATCTCAGTTCTTGAGAATGCCAGATCAGAACTCCCAAAGGAATTCCAAATTCACTATGCCCAGGGTTATAACTGTGGAACCAAAATTGGCAGAAAGATATAGGTGGATTCTGCTAAATAACTGGAAAGGAATCTCACAAAAATAAAATTCCACAAAGTAAGCACACATGCACACACACACAGGCTTGAGCAAGTGCGCGTGCACACACACGTTATCATTCATTATGGAAAGTTCCCTTTTCTTCCCAGAAGGTTGAGTCTGGCAAGCTCTGACAGCAGTCAGACCTATCTAGTGAACAGGGAGGCCGTTCCTCAGAAAGCTGGTAGCTGACCTGTTCTCGCCCACATCTGAAGAGGCACAGGGTGAGGGCTGTTTCCTAAGGCTTCTCTCACACTGCTGGTGTCTCCCACCAGCTGCCCATGGGTCTTAAGATCACAACACCTAGCCGGGCAGGGGGGAGGAGGGGCACACGCCTTTAAACCCAGCACTTTCAAGGCAGAGGCAGGTGGATCTCTGTGAATTCAAGGCCGGTCTGGTCTACAGAGTGAGTTTCAGGACAGGCTCCAAAGCTACACAGAGAAACCCTCCCTGGAAAACCAAAAAACAAACAACAAAAATCTCAAAACCTGTTAAGTAGATCCTAGGCAAGGTGTGTACTGGAGGAACATACTTCACACATGCCTGAGCTTCATGCTCTGCCACTGCAACCTAACTTTCCCTTTCCTTCCAGACATGCGCAGACTCAGAAACAGGTCCTCTGAAACACTACAAAGCATCAAGGGACTGAGCTCAAAGTTGCACTTCTTGGCAACACCGGCACTCCAGGTGACTATTCCTGTTTCACTGACCACACACCTTGCCAGCACACACCCAGGGTCTCTCGGAACGCCTCAGGTAGTAGGACTGAGAGCCCTGAGGAGCCAGGTTAGAAGGAACAGAAAGGGAGCAGAGCAGTGGTGGCGCACGCCTTTAATCCCAGCACTCGGGAGGCAGAGGCAGGTGGATCTCCCGGAGTTCGAGGCCAGCCTGGTCTACAAGAGCTAGTTCCAGGACAGGCTTCAAAGCTACAGAGAAACCTTGTCTCAAAAAATCAAAAAAAAAAAAAAAGAACAGAAAGGGATCTCTGACAGTGTAGAAGGAAGAGTAAGTGAACGGAGGCGAGGCTGAGCCGAGGTCAGGTGGTCCAGCAGGCAGTCACAGTGCCATCTGCTACTGGACTATACCAGCAAACGGATGCCATGTCCTCTAGGAATCTACAGGGATGTCACTCTTCACCAGGGCATAGATCTGAGGACAGATCTCTAAAGTATGTATGTTGGGCGGGGGGACTATTGGGAGGTAACAGGTCCTGAGCACACTGACAACATCCAGGGTTCATGGTTGGGTCACATGAGAATCCGTGCTAGCTGATCACTTCCAGCCTCTTTTACAAGACCCAGTATATCAACACCAAGTTCTGAAGCTGCAGTGTTTCCTTTGTGCTGTGCGAAGCCACTGCAGCATGGCTAGCCTCTCCCGAGGGTGACAACTGGTGCATAACCTTCTGCTAACTTTGAGGAAGCCCTTTAGCCAGAGCTACCCTGCCTCTGCAGGATCCACTCATAGTGAAAGAACAGACAGAACATGCGCTGATGGCTTGTGAAGATTTCACAGAAACCCTCGCAGAGATTTCCCAGGTGGCTTTGTGGGTTATCCTTTTAGGCCGATATTCTTAGTCTCCAAAGCGGCAACATTCTGAAGTTTCTACCAAGTGAGTGGGGACAGGAATGGGAGTGAAAGAACTGTAAACAAGCCCTGGTCCAAAAGTGTGGCCAGCACCCAGGGAGACCCCAAGCATAGGGGCCTTGGTGTCCAGGACAGAAGTCAAAGCTAGGACCCTCTGATTGGCCAGGTTCATCAGGCAAGATTTCAAAACAAGAAAATCTCTAAGGTAGAATCATTCCTGGAGACTTTAAAGCATCATGACCTCATAGCCACAGCCTAAGTGAGCACCAAGAAAAGGAAAATGGAGTCACTAAAAAAAAAAATACACCTAATAAAGTCTACCAGGACACACACACACAGACACACAGGCATGTACGCACGCACGTGCACACACACACACACACACACACTCTCACTCTCCTCTCTCACCCCAGTTTTACACAAACTAACAGCCTTAAATGTCTGATGAAACAGGATGAGATTAACTCAGCAAAATGGTGGAGAGGTAGGCAAGAGAAGCAAAAGGCCAATCTTATACCCACAGAGTTTTAAACACAAGGTTACTCCCCAGCAAGGGCAGAGAAAACCTGGAGTCCATGGTGTGGCCCATGTCGCGTGGCATGGGAGGAGGAAGGGCTGGGCTTCTCGAGGCCCTCACAGCAGCGGTTTAGTTTTTCCTTCTACCACAGTGGCCTGCATCTTCTGAATGACTTCACCTTATTTTTGGGAAAGGATGGGGTACTTGGTGGAAACTCCAAGGCTCAGCCCACGTGCCTTGTGCTCATCCTCCAACCTGTAAACATGCTTTTTGGGGTCGGCTGAGGAGGGCCACCATGCTATTCCCAAACAGGACAGAAATTAGACAATGGAGCAAGCATGTGGTCAGGGGCTCATAGCATCAACAGTGGCACAGCCAGCAGCCCCTACCCTTTCTTTGTTCTCCACCTATTTAGTCCAGGGCAGGCCTCGGGCATCAGCAGGAGCTTCCGATGAATCAGAACTTCAGGGGACTGCTGGGCTCCTCTCTTCATGTGGTCCCCTCTTCACAGGCAGCGTGGTGAGGAGGGGCGAGGACAGAGTTCAAAAGAAAGCCTGCTGCCTGCTCTAGGTGTCACAGCAGGAGAAAAAAGCACATTCTTCCCGGAGGTGCCCTTGACTGGGCTCCCTGAGAGCTGGAGAGAGTACCTCACCGCAGGCGGCATCTTAGAGGCAGCAAGGAGAAGGATAAGGGTCAAGTGCCCTCTCCCCCAACCTTTCCTTGTCTCTACCAACTGCACACTAGGGCACTTGAACCTTCAGACACACGTCACCCTCCAAGCTTCACTGGTTCAAATCTGAGCACAGCTCTTTACCATCTAGCCTGGAGACAGCTTCACCGGCTGACTCCTTGGCATCCTGCCTGTCCGCTGTTTCTTTCTCCTCACACAAGGTTGGTCAGACTTGTTTAGTAGGATGACATCTTTGGTCTGAGAACTGTCTTGGTTTGGAGCTCCCAGCTAAACCTCAGATAAAATGACCAGGATGACAGCAGCATCATGGAGTGTGACCTTTCGAACACTAGAACCAAAGGTGACAGTCCCTGGAGTGTACTTGCCTCCTCCATAACCGCAGAGCATAAGTGGGCAGAGACAGGCACAGAAGGGCCTCAGCTGGGAGCAAGGCCAAGGCTCCAGGCCAGTCCCTGGCAATGTTGGGAACGTCATGGTGACCGTGATGCCAGGTAGGACTGAGACATAATAGATATGACACTGCTTGGAGGGTCTCCGAGTGCACTGCATGCGCCACTGTCCTGTCCAGTTGGCCTCCATACCCATTACTCTCTGTGTGTGCTCAGGGGTTGGTGGAGATTTCCCCTTCAATAGGATACACCAGGGAGGAGGCACATTCCTTTTTGCAGAGGTCAGAGCGGTAGCCCAGAGGGTCAGGTGCTGCCCCCCAGGAGATGGAGAGGAAGAAAGTGTGCAGGGTTGCCAGAGGAGCACAGGTGGATAATGATGTGGCGGGGCCAAGTCTCTAAGTCTTAAGAAAGGAATCCTGAGGACCCTGGGCGATCCCACCTGCAGGACTAGGCTTTGTCTCTTGTCTTGCACTTGCTAGCCCTGGACCCCAGTGGGCCACCAGGGGGCAGGAGCAGAACAGCTGATGTTTCCCTTTGTCTGGGCCCCCAAACGCAAGGGAGACTGTGATTGAGTCACTGAGTGAGAGGGTACAGCCAGGTTCCCAAGATGGGATCTGCTGTGGGCAGGCCCCAGCCTGTGTCAGACCTGAGCACAGCATCATCCTGATAGGTGCAGTGAGCCCCAGGAGTCAAGGGCAGCCCTGAGGCTGTGCATCAGGAAGGGTACAGGGGGGTCTTCAGGCATCTCATGCAGCCACATGCCAACTAATCTTAGGATTCCCCCAATCTCTTGCCAATCCTGGAAACAGCCTCTGATGCCTGCTCTGGCAGCTGGGATGGGTCTGTCAGGATGGAGGTGGTGGTGCTCAGCTGCCGGAGGGTACTCAGCACCACTGCAAGAGAGAGGAGGCAGTAATTAGCCTGGGCACAAGACTCAGAATGACAGGATGCAAACTTCACACACGCAACCCTATTTAGTGATTCCCAAGCATTAAGGATGATGGCCAGAGTTCAACTATGGGGAGAATGACAGGGGCCCCATTCTGAGACCCAATCTCACATCCTGCCTATGGAGCAGGAGCAGCTGCTCCTGCTGCCAGAGTGTTGTTCTTGCTCTAATACTGAACTTCTGTAACTTTAATATATGGTTGTAGTTTTAAAACTAAATAAGAAATTAAGTAAGAAAGCACAAAATTTACCTAAAACAGAGTCTGGCAAATAATAAATATTCAGTAAATGTGAGCTGGATGTGACTGACGGCAGGCCTGCCGAGAGGAGCTCAGGGACCCAGGCTGGCTCCTGGAGCTCTTCTGGTTCTAGGGTCCCTTCAATGTTGTCCTCATGCCTCTGGCCTGGCTGGCCTGGCTTTGTGCAGTAGAGTTTAAACTTTTCTAGCACTGCCCACATAAGGGTTCTTCTCCCTTCTGAACCAGCATGAAGTATCAAACTCCAGTATTCCAGACTCACTTGGCCTAAGGACAGGCAAAGAACAGTGCTGGTCCAGCCAGGAAAGCGCTGTCCGGTGAAACTCGTCCAAGCTGCTGGTAGACACCATTCCCTTGAAAGACTCGAACAGTGGCTGGATGATCATGCTGAACTACAGGACTGTGTTAAGGAAAAGGTGAGCACTGGGGAGGGCTAAGGAGACACAGATAAAGAAGGCTTACCTGCTGACCTCCCTCAGAAATGACAAATAATTACCTACAGAAAACAGACCAGAGAGAGGAAGGGCCAGGCAAGCTGTGCCCACCATGAGATTCAATGGTTTGCTCTTACTATGACTGACCTTTGAAGAGACAAGACAGTTTCTTTGGCCTGGTACAGGGGTAAACAATGAGGTGAACATGAGACCATAGGTTAGCCAGTTACAGGAGACAGTTGTGTGGAAAGAGAGGAGACACGACAGGAACATGAGAGGCACACAACACAACACTCAAAAGCAAAGTGTCTGTCTGACATTTGTGTTGTGCACAGTCTGCAAGCTCCCCACATCCTGCAGAGCTCCCAAAGGATTACAGGATGGGCCCAGTAGAGATAGAAATGTTTTTCTTGAATTATGATGTCTACAGCACCCACCTTAGCCTAAAAATGAGAAATGTAGCATTTCACTGAAGCACTTCTGACACATTCCACATGTGACCAGGCTCTACTAATGGCAGAATAAGACAGCACAGTGAGCTGGGGAAGAGGCGTGCTGTCAGCCATCTCAAGTCAGGCTCTTAGGCTCCCTGATAGAGCCCTGACCTAGACAGTGTATGTGAAGCCTTGAGTCTCACTCTCAACACAAATAAAAGTAGTACAAATACACAGGCATGATGGCACACTTAAGAGGAAGAAACAAACTTAGCTTCTGAAGTGCAGGACACACACACACACACACACACACACACTACCTTCGCCACGCTTTCCTTCTTTCCATACAACTGTGTTGGCAGGGACTGTCCTATGTCGTAGGTGACCTGTCGCATAAGCGGACCATGTTCAGAACAGAGCTGTTGGGAAACAGATGGGCAGCAACCATCCTGTAAAGCAATGCTGCCACCTCGAAGGCTGAGATCAGAGCAGCCTTGGCCAGAAGACAGGTCCTGGCACCTGGGTGGACATGCTTTATTGTGGTACTCAAGACCAGAGGACACAAAGGCAGAGAAAAATCTGAGGGAACAGGCTTCAAACCCTACCTATAGCTACTGGAGAGCTGGGGCAGGAGGATTGTTTGAGCTCAGGAGTTCAAGACCACCCTGGGCACCAAAGACTCTTCTCTCAAAAAACAAAACAAAGAACTATACGGTTTGGCAGGTAAGAGCGTGTACTGCTCTTGCAAAGGACTCCAGTTCAGTTCCCAGGGATTGTGTCAAGGCTCACAACAGCCTATGACCCCAGCTCCAATGGATCAATACCCTCTTTGGACTCTGCAGGTACTTGCACTCAATACACACACTCGCACGTGCGCACACACACTCACACATAATTAAAAAAAACCCCACAAATAAGAAGAGAAGAAGAAACAAACCACGCCACCGCATGAGGGTCTGGTCTCTCAGTAACTCAGTAAGCCCTGGTTTCTTTCCATGTCACAGCAGGAAGGGCTCACCCTCTCTGTCACTGTCAGAAGGGTCCCCTCCTTCTCACCTTGCTGGCTCTTCAGTTATCAAGCTGCTTTTGTTTGCCAAAGTTTGGAGAGTAAAGCAGGCCATCTACCTCCCTGCCCCTTCCTGCAAAGCCTCTTGGATGTGGTCTCTCTAGCCCCGAGGGCTGGTCCAGAGTCTTCTCTCCCTGAGATAGATAAATGAGACTAGCATTGCTAATCCTGAACTCTGACAACTGTGAGATTCTTTCTCCAAGGGGTGCCAGAGAGCACTGTCCACTGTTTCAGCGTGTTGCCTGGGGAAGGAAAGAGCAAGGAAAACCCAAGGATACAATCCAGAATTTCCAATTCTGCAGGATCCTACTTTTCACATATTCATCAAACATGTCTTTCATGTGGTCAGACTGGCGGCAGTTGACAGGGACTCCTGTGGCAGGTAGCAGCTGTTGGCAGGAGCTGAAACAACAGTAGTCAGGGGATGCTTTGGGGTAGGTGACTGTAGAGGAGGACCCTGGGGGACCAGACAGGCAGGACACAGCCAGATACAGGCAGAGGCCTGTGGGAGGAGGACAAGAAGCTAAACTGCTGTAATACAGGTAGCAAAGGCCACAAAGGGTCCCCTCTGCTTTTGAGACACGGAAATGCATGGGCTGGAGCACTCGAATGGAACCTCACATGATGGTGGTGTTGAGCTCCTCAATTTCTTCCCGAAGTCTCCGGGCCTCCTCTTGCATCTGCATCCGCTCCTGCTGCAGCTTGGTGATGTACTCCATGGTCTTCTGCAGTGTGATGGCATGGCTAGTCTGTAGAGGACAGGTGGCTCAGGGGAGCAGCACTTAGCTGGCCAGTGGCACACAGGAAAGATGCCCTATCACACCACCAGGACACTCTCAAGCAACTTACCTGCTTGGAATTATTGGAGATCAAACTGTTCAGGGTGTTAAAGCCCATCCTGATATTGAAACGCCTTTTCTGTTCAGCTGAGATGTGCTTCTGCCGGTTCTATTGGAGAATCAACTGGTCACTGAGACATAGGCCAGGCCTTGTTCCTCCTTACTGCACAACATAATGCTGAGAGGCTAGAGAAAGACTAGTGTCTCGGGGCACATGACGAGCCAGGCCAGAAAACTATGCAGAAGGAGAGGCAAATGGCTTAAAAGCTCTAAGAGGAGTCATCAGGGAGTGGGCAGGACTCATGGGCTAGAAAGCAGTATGTGCTCTGGCCCCTGGCAGCCAGACTGACTGCTTCTCTACAACCTACTGCCTACAATCCTGCTTCCTCCCTGCAACTGGTGTGGCCAAGGTTGCATGCACCCCTACCATGTCATAAGAACTTGCTGTTGGTTCTTGGGCCCAGAGTGCCTACCCAGAGCTCTGAATAGGCCCTAATCATCGTGGGCTTGTGGTGGGATGGGAAATGGTCAGAGTTAATTTAATCCTAGTGGTTCTGAGTTTGCAACACTGGCTAGATCTGTGGCTCTCCTTTCCTGATGTTTTCTTCCGCCCCATCCTACCAAGGCAATCAAGGCTCAAGAGAAATAAGCAGTACCTTTAATGCAGCCACATTTTTGGGGTCTGTAGATTTCCCTGAGCAGTTGTTCTGGGGAGACTGAGGACTGGGACTTTGTTCTGATGGGCATGGAGAGGCTTGTCCTGAGTTGGGGCAGTCACGGCCTGAGGGGGAAAAAATTCTCTTAAGAGGAAAACACTTGGGAAGGGAACTGAAAAAATAAGAAGTGAGGGTTCACTGTCCTGTCCCCACGGCAGTCCTCACCAACCAGAGGGACTCCCTGCAAGCCCTTAGGCTTGGAAGTCCTCTATGGCTACCCCAGAGAAAATACTGAAGAAACCCTTGCCCATATCCCAAAGGGGATTTCTTGGTTCCAAAGCAACCCATGAGGCAAGCAAGTTACATGTGAATGCTACCCCATCCTAGGTATCCGCAATTGCTCAGAGGAGGAACTGAACTGCGAACCCAATCCTTAAAATGCCACCTCAAGGTAGCCCAGGGCCCTTAGAGGTTTGTAAGACTCTTAACCCATGTGCTCAGCGCACTGGAGTCTGCTTTATTTCTGTGCTTTAAATTCTACATGGATATTTCCTTACTCTTTCTCTCACCCACTCTGAAAATGTTAAATAAAAAGTATGACCACTTTTTGACCCACGCGGAATATACCAGAGTACTACTGTGACCCACTTGGGCTCATGTCCCTGGAAGCCATTTCCTAGGTCCACTTCACTTTATTCTAACAAATGCTGTCAGTTAATTTATTTTCTCCTAGATGACCAGGTTTCGCTTCAGTGCACATTCTGCGGTTGCATTCTGCGGTTCCCTTTCCTGGATAATCTGAGACACTTGACTCCTGTCTCTTGAGTCTGTATCTTTCCAGACTGAAGAGTCCCATTCTTCAAAACGTGCCCCTCTCAGCTGGAAACCCCTCTGTATCATGTCTTCCCAGGTAAGATGCTCAGATGCAACCATGGTTTCAGCAAAGAGAAGGCATTAAGGTGCAGCACAGTGACAGACTGTTTGCCTGGATGTGCATAGATATTCTGGTTCCTTTCCCAGTACGGCACCAGAAGGAACCCAATACTGATGTCGCAGGACTTCTGACTCTCCAAGTCACCAGGCAAAACAAGTCCTGTCCTGACTGCCCCAAGCTATATGATATGAAGATGACCACAGATCTGCAGTGGTTTAGAAACCAGGAGAGGTGGTGTGGTGACGAGCCTGCTGCTGGTTCACAGCTACAGCAGTCCCAGGCTCAAGTTTTCCAGATTGCTGACAAGAATCTTCAGTCCCTTTCTGGATGGGACTGGCAGCTCTGAGCCAGGCCTTCTGAGCGTGGTTTCCTGAATGTGCTAGCTGCCCCTGCTAGGACACAACTGCCGCCCCTTGTGCCTGCTCTGCTGGTATGGCTACACTACTCTGGTGCCCAGTTAGCATTTCCCCAGCCTGTGCAGACTGAAGGTTCTGTAGGCCAGGCTTGATTATGGAGCCTGTGAATGGCCTCCCCATCAGGAGCTGCTTATTTCCTCCATAAAGCCCAAAGCACCCCACTCAGGAAAATACTTACTAGAGCCTGTGGCAGGGACCTGGGGACTACCCCCATGCAGTGGGACCTGCTCGCCCTTCACCAGAGAATCTTGCACTGTACTTGGAGAGAAGAGCCGAGAGACAGGGGTAGGCTGGCTACTTGTACTGTGGCTGAGGAACTCTGTGACTCCAGAAGCCTGTGGAGACCCATGGGGGAGGTCATGTACCATTGCTGCAGAGCAGTTACATTGTCTGAAAGCCACTCTAGAGTGAGGACGCTAGAGGCCTCCTAGGCTAGATCTCCTTACCCTGGTAATAGCAGCAGAAGCAATGACCACATTGGATGGGGACACAGTAGATGCCAGAATCCCTTCTCTCTTCAGAGGGGCTGATGTCATGATCACCTTTTGTGGTTGGCCTGAGAAGGCAGCTGTAGGGAGGAAGAGAGCTGAAAGTGAGGGTCTGATCCTATAGAGACCTAGCTACTACTAACAAAACTGCTGCGCTGCAGACGGCCAGGGAAACCAAGGCATCAAAGCATCTGAATTATTCTTGTACCTTTTACTTGAGTCCTACTATATCCCCTAAAAAGAGATAGATGCCCATGACCATGTATTCTCAAACCACATTTTCAAGTCTAATTCTTATTTTTATTTCCTTTAAATTTTAAATTATATTTTATTCATTTGGTGTGATGTGTATATGTGTGCAGGTATGCAAGTGTCATAGTACGTGTGTGGAAGCCAGAAAACACTTATGGAAACTGATTCTCACCTTCCACCATGTGGATCGTGGAGATCAGACTCAGGTTGTCAGACTTAGCAGCAAATATCTTTTCTTACTGAGCCATCCTACCAGCCCAATTTTAGTTTCTTTAAATAAGGTCTCATTATATAGCCTTGGCTGGCCTGGGACTTACTATGTAACTCAGACTGGCCTCAAGTCCAAAATCTTCTTGCCTCAACCTCTCAAATGTTGGGTTTACAGGTACTTGTCACGACACCCAGATAACACTAGACTAATGTTTAAACATATAGAATAGAAAGAGAGAGCGCACATATAAACTACCATATTGCTCTATTCCATTTAAATGTGGAGGGAGGTGTCACAAACGTAAAGCCTTTGAGGAAGGAAAACATGACTCCTTGGTAGGCTATAACCCTAATCCAACTCACCTGGAGCAATGCAGGCATTCTTCAATACCAAGGACACAGGCTCAGGTTTGGGAGCAGGCACTATTTTGGGGGGTTGCTTGGGTCTCACTCCAGTCAAGGACACAGGCTTGGGGTGTATAAAAGTTAAATGAGGCTGGGGAGCTCCCACAACTGGTGGCTGGGGTGCAGGTGATAGTGCCAGACCACAAGGGGATGAAGAGGGGGCTGGGTGGTGTGCTGTGATAACAAGACCCTGGCTCTGGCTGAAGGTGGTAGCAGAAGCATCATGGGTAAGAGTAGTAGAGGCTGTGTGGGTAATTACAGGGGTTGATTTGCTGACTCCAGCAAACTTCTGAGGCTGCAAGAAAGCTGGTGGAGTTGAAGGGCTCAGAGTAGAGGCAGGAGGGGAGACTAAGGGCAATGCAGCTGGGACAGGTGCTGGGGCAGGGCCAGGGGAAAGTAAGGTCATAGTTAAGACAGGGAGGAAGGGCTGTGGGACACTCAGTGGTGGCTCAGAGGAACCAAAGTCTGCAGGCTGAATAAATGGATCCACAGTCTGGGAGGTGTGTTCACAACCCTGCCCGTCGGAGGGATTCAGGGAGGGGGCTGCAGAAGATTCAATGAGGCTACTGGGCAGGCTCACAGTGGGAAGAGCTGTATTTGGCAAGATGTTCCCCTGAGGAAGAAAGAAACACGAAGAAACAAAGATACAATTGGATAATTAGCTCTCACCGTTTAGCACTACATAACACAGAGACTAACTGTGGACATGGAGATGAAGGGACCAAGGGACAAAAGTGCTATCTCTCATGCCCAACACATTGATCTGCTGGAGAAACGGATCTGTGTTCCCTGGGTGTCAGCAGGGGTCTTGTTTCCATTAGGAACTAATGATAGCACAGAACTCAGACAAAGCTGGACGGAAGCCTAGGGATATCTGGTTTCCAGAGTCTGGTCCAGGTCTGCCCTCAGTCTCTGCCATCTTCTGTTACACAGTAGAAGCAGCCTAGACCACAGCTGCTCAGGGGTTCCCCCAGGACAGCTTCAAGTATCAACTTCCAGTCAGGCTAGCTCTTCCTGAGTAGAAAAGCCATGAGGAATCACCTGTGCAGATCTCAAGTCTCTACAGAAGAAATGATTATCTGAGCTGGGTGGGCAAGGTGCCAGATTACCGGATGACTAACTGAATACATCACCAACATGAGAGCTCCCCAGGGCAGAGAACTATGCCTTGCTCAGCTCTGTAGCCCTAACACCTGCAATTATCTTTAATTAATTGCTACATAAAAATAAAAACCATATACTTTTTTATTGTTGTTGTTGTTGTTTTCAAGACAGGGTTTCTCTGTGTGTTGCTTTGGCTGTCCTGGAACTCTGTAAACCAGGCTGGCCTCAAACTCACAGAGATCCACCTGCCTCTGCCTCCCAAGTGCTGGGATTAAAGGTGTGCACCATCACCCTTCAGTTTACACAATATATTTGTATTAGTGATCCATGCTTTTTCTTCTATAACTAATCTTGTCTTGGAAAAGAGCTGGCTGGAGACTGGAGAGATGGTTCAAGGGTTAAAAAACACTAGTTAGTCTTAAAGAGGATCCAGGTTCAATTCCCAGAACCCACATGGCAGCTCACAACTGTAACTCTAGTTCCAGGGACCTGACATCTTTACACAGGCATACATGCAAGCAAAACACCAATGAAGATGAGAGAGAGAGAGAGAGAGAGAGAGAGAGAGAGAGAGAGAGAG
>NC_022010.1:14172098-14192854 GCF_000317375.1 Microtus ochrogaster
AGAGAGAGAGAGAGAGAGAGAGAGAGAGAGAGAGAGAGGGAGAGAGAGAGAAGGAAATAAAGAAAAGAGCTGGCTGGACAAAGATTACATGGGGTCTTAGGAAAATGACTTTGTTGGTACAGTCTCCCACCTTGCGGGAAGCTAAGGATGCTTTCAAAGAGGGTTCCATAATTTCTTTGCATATTCACATGCATTCATTACTGGATCCAGCAATGGTCCCAGCGTGTTGTCAATTTATGGTCACAGCATTACCCTAGCTCTGGCTGTAAAGTCGGATGATAGCCCTGTATCTGCCATGCCTGCCTGCTCCCCCAGCTTCCTCTACCTGAGAAGGTGGGCTGCTGGGATCTGGGGCAGGTATTGACGGAGGTGTAGGCAGCATGGAGCCAAAAATGGATCGGCTGGAAGAGAAGAGATCTGAAAAAGAACATGGGAGTCTTTAAGTCCATGAGCTTACCATTTTCTGGAATTATGACATATAAACAGGGCCTGACTCCCACCCTACCCCTCCTAAAGATAATTTTTTTCTATAGACAGAAGATTCTGGTTGAACCATTTGGAATACCAAGTGTTTCGGGCCTGGAGAATGGCAGAGCTCAAGGAGCTGACCAAACTGCAGGAACTTTACTGGGAAGTGGCTGTGTCATAGCGCTCTCTGCTGTCCACATAAGGAACTGCCCACAGTCAAGGCCTAGGCCACGCTCCCAGCAGGAATAAAACACTAACACCCTCTCTGAGAATGCCAACTCCCTTCAAATGTCTCAGAAAGCTTTTCCAGGCTTTGCAGTTACTATCAGAAAAAAAATTCAGTTTTGAAAAATTCCAAGCCTTTCCTTTACACCCATTTTCAACTGTCCTCTCTACAAAAGGGGCACCAGTCTGATATGGGAGGGGCAAGAGCTACTCTCACCCTGGAAAGGCTCAAAGGTGTCCATGAAGTCCAGGTTGGGTTGCAAAGGGATCAGGCCTGGCTGGATCATGTCTGCATTTCCCAAATGTGCTGCAAGAATTACAAGTTAGAGAAGGGAATGATTTTTACCTCAAATAAGGTCAAAGGAAAACAAACAATTAGTTCTGGAACCTTCTAAGAACTGTAGGAAGTTGCCTGAGATTTCTACATTCTTAGGGGTTTGTGGCCATTCTTAGATAGCTATGTCCTCTCTACCCTCAGGAGACAGAAAAGACAGGCAGTACTGGGATCACCATGAAGCTAGGGGCACCCACTCTACATCCCCACAGTCCTCTGGCCCTGCTCTCACTGTCCATCTGTGGCTCTGCCCTGAGGACCTACAAGACTGATGGTCTCCAGGTGGGATGTCACTCCCTGCACTACAAGAACAGTATCAGAAACACAGACGGGGTCAGATCAGAGCCTGCTGATCTCTCACAGTGGGACTAAAAGAACAGTGGTCACCCCTGTAAGGCTCCATCTCTAGTCTCTTCCCAGGACCCCAATGGCACAGGACCCCAGACAAGGCGCTTGGGCAATCCTTCTTTTTTTCCCTTGCGTAGTCTAAATAAGTGCCAAGCAACAGCTCAGAGGTGCCCTGATTAAAGCCTGGCCTAGAGGAATCTTCACAGAGAAGGAATCCAGTTGTCCAAGGACAGAGACTAGTTACCTATTTCCCGTGGGTTGGGCCAGGCCACCGGTTGGTGTGAAGAAAGTGTGGAGAAGAGGGTGTCACTGAATTCTGACATGAGCATATCTGTGTCCAGCAGTGAGTCCTCCTCCATGGGGACTGGGGTTTTCCAGCCATCTCCATGTTTATGCCAATAGAGCATGTCATCATCCTAGCCAACAGGGGAAAAAGACTCAAGGCAGTTGGACTTATTATCCTCAGTCCTGGCATGCATGAAAGGGGCATGCTTCCTAAGAGGCAAAGGCAGAGAGTGTGCCTGTTTTCTTGGCCACCTGCAGGACCTTCATGTGAGAAGGAGCTGTCCCGAGTCTGGTCTTCTACTACAGGACTCTTGGGGGCACAGAAGTCACTGCTGCATCCTGACAAGATGCAGGGCTCTCAAGCTCACTTACCTGGGCCAGACTAGAGAGGTCCTCATCCTTGTGTTGTTGTAGCTGTGGGCAAAGGGAGCAAAATGAAGCAGCCTCCAAGAACCCTGGAATGCCCCAACTTCCCCTCCTTACATGTGAGTGAACTATATGGGAAGCGAGTTGGGAATGGGATTCTATTGGCCATCATCCCCTGAATGTGGGCCCAACAAAGAAAATAACCCTATTCATGGCTGAGGAAGCCATAGTCACTGTTTGGTGTTGAGTACAATATCCCCACACCATGCTCCGTGACTGTGGGGTAGCTGTGGAGTCTAGGGCCTCAGACTACATTCTGAATACAGTTCCACCTCCTGCCTACCCAGCCCCAACCTTGCCCCCAGAGCTTCCAGAACATGTTCTTTCGAGAGCCCTTGCCAATATCTACCCTTTTCTTGAAGTAGGTTCTCCACTTGTGATATTCCCGGATCACAATCTCAATGCGACTTTTCCAGTATTTGCCCTCTGTGGTGATGGCCTATAACCGAGAGGCCAAAATGAAAATCAGGTCTTGGATGATGATCAGATCTCAGCCCATGACTACCCAGTACCCATTACTAAAGTGGCCTCAGAAGGTTCTCCTGGTCAGAAGGCTTCACTCACTGGCACACCTCTTCTCTTTGAGCTACAACTTGAACTCAGGCTAAAAATGTATCTTTGCTTCAACACCCACGACACCAAGGGTGACTCTGCACTGGGTACAGGGTAATCACACAGCACTCAGAGGAGGCAGAGAGCATTCCTCCTTGCCTGAGGATGCTAAGGAAACTCACACATGGCCCACCAATACCCCTCTCCAGCAGCATCTGCCGTGCTCTCAGAGAGTGAAAATCAGGGCTGGTGAGATGGTTCAGTGGGTAAAGGCACCTGCTGTCAAGGCTGATGACCTGAGTTCAATCCTTTGGATTCTCAGAAGTTGTCCTCTGACCTCTACACAAATGCTGTGACACACACACACAAATAAATAAATCTAATTTAAAATTTTTAATTAGTTTTTTGGTGCAGGAGGTATATCTCAATGGTTAAACACTTGCCTGGCATGTAAGAGCCCTGAATTCTATCCTTAGTACCAAAATAATAAAACAAAATATATATAAAAAGCCACTTTTTCTTCAACCTCTTTTCATCCCCTATCTTAAGTTTTTGTTTGTTTGTCATCCCCCCCCCCCAAAGATAGGGTCTCATGTAGCTCAGGCTGGCCTCAAACTCCCTGTATATCAAGAATGACCTTAAAATTCTGATTTCCCTGCCTCTACCTCTCACATGCTGGAATTGCAGGCTTCTGACACCACGCTCAGTTTATGTGGTACTGGAGATGGCAGTCAGGGCTTGGTGCATGCTAGGAGAGTACTGCCCCAGCTGGCTGCACCTGCAGTGAGAGCTGAGTTCTCTCTGACATTTCTGGAGAGGTGGTTTTGCTTGTGGTACTAGGGATGACCCAGAGCATGAGTATGTGCCTTCTTTTGCTACACAGTCAGCTTTCCCTGAGTAACCCTCAGAAGAAAGCAGAGAATGAAGCCCTATAAGGTCAGTCTGTCTAAGATAGAATCTTCTGGAGGCCACTGCTCCTTCTCAAGGTCATATCAACTCCTAGCACAGGCTCCTCTATTCCCTGCGGTTTCTCCTGTAGAATTTGGTCCTTTGGTGGGTTGTTTCTCGAGAAATGAAGACAGGCTTCCTTTCCCACATCCTCTGCTCAGCCACTTGCTGGGTAAGTACCTCTGGCCGGCGGTGCTCGTCGACATCAACAGAGCCATCTAGTGGAGTGACAAAGTGGCACACAGGATTCTTGCGTTTCTCCAAGTCTGGTTGGGGAGAAGAGAGATGTTGTAACTACACCAAGACCACTGAAGGAGCTCTACCCAAACTACTACACACTGGAGAAATGCATAGCTCTGAGAACTGAAAGCATGCAGGCCCAAGGCAAAGGATGTCAGTAATATCTAAGAAATGAAGCTGCTCGTCCATACAAGGCAGCTAGTGAGTAGGAAAGTCCAGCCCACTCCTCAAACCCACATCCTCCCATCCTCAAACTAGGCCAGGAATAATGGCTCTACAGTGGCATTCTTAACCTGCTAGAAGCAGAAGCTGCTCTTTGGCTCTTCAGGTGTCACCTTTTGGCTACATTCTCCCAACTCTCCTGAAAAGAACCCCACATGCACTACACACTATGGTCAGGGTCTCACATGTCTGTTCCTCCAGACTCTGGGCTCTGTCGGCTGACTCTGCCTGATGGCTGGTGAATGTCCTGGTTCCTGGGATCTATTATCACTTGGTTTCCTATCACAGACTGCTAAGGAAATATTTTGCTGCAAACATCTTTTAAGAGCAGGCTATAGATCCGAGGTACTCAGGCCTCCAAGATGCAGAGCTCTGATCCCACAGAATTGAGACCCTTGTGGCATAGCACATCCACTGCCAGGCTGGCAACACACTTACACTGCATGTACCATGCCCGCCAGATGGCGTTGTTGAGCCGGATCTTGTCCCGCCACTGGAGCTTCAGACCCTTGAAGTTTTTCCACTTTGGAGACACTAATTTCCCACTGGAAAGCAAGACAAAGAGGGGAGAGTCAGTAGGTCTTCAGAAGTAAAAGTGAGACCCAATCATTCCAGACTCAAGAACCCTTGGTTGATCCATCACAGGAGAAGCCTAACCAACACAGTCACTCCAGGATTTCCTTAGAGCGTACAGGGAGAGGGGGCATGACAATATCCAGGTTTAGAGGACATGCTGCAATGGGTGATCAGACGTGGATACTTTGGGCTCTTGCTTACCCTTAAAGTTTCTCATAATTAAACATTTAAAAGGCACATTAGTAGGTGTGTTGGCATACATCTTTAATCCCAATACTCAGGAGATAGAGGCAGAGGACTGTGAATTCAAAGACAGCCTAGACTATCATCAATTGACTATGGAAACCAGGCACTCTTTACCAGGTCTTGGCCCACTTCTTTTGTTCTCAGTCACCACTGGCCCATCTCAAGCCATCTGAAGTGATTCTTCTCAGCTGCTCGGAGGTAGCTGCTGGTACAGCACCTGGGAAACTGAACCACTATGATGGCTGTGCCACCAGAGAGCTCATGTTGCGGTTATTAGCCTGGTCTGTGAGTGCTTTCAATTTACCGTACAGAGCTTTTTTAAATTTATTTTTAAATTTGTGTGTGAGAGAGACAGAGAGACTTATGTGTGGGTACCCACGGAGGCCAAAAGAGGGCTTTAGATCTTCTGGAACTGTAGTTATAGGTTGCTGTGGGCTTCCTGATATGAGTGCTGGGAACTGAACTTGGGTCTTCTGAAAGAGCATCATGTGCTCTTAACCACTGAGTCATCTCCCCAGTAACTAATTCTAGAAGAATTTTGAGGCATACTCTTACAATTAAAGATAGCACTAAGGGCTGGAGAGATGGCTCAGTGGTTAAGAGCATTGCCTGCTCTTCCTAAAGGTCCTGAGTTCAATTCCCGGCAACCACATGGTGGCTCACAACCATCTGTAATGAGATCTGTGCCCTCTTCTGGCCTGCAGGCATATACACAGACAGAATATTGTGTACATAATAAATAAATAAATAAATAAATAATAAAAATAAAGATAGCACTAATAGGGGCTTTGAGACCAGTCTTGAGATGTCCACCCCTCTTTGCTCTGTGTCTGACACACATGTGCCTTCCTCTTTAAAGAACTCTTCCTATGGCCCAGCTCCCCCTTCAGACACTGCTTTAACACCATCTGCTTTGGGCCAGCGCTGGCCTTTCTGAGGCAGCTCCTTCTGAGGGCTTGAGACAGTAAGGCACTATTTTTACTTCATATGGGTGTTGAGGAGCATCTCTCTGATGGCAGGTCACAGCCCTGTTCCTTCCTCAAACTTACTCAGAAAGAACACATGAGTAGCAGAGATGTGCCCAGTTATGGAAGCTCAAGTATTTAAAGAGGGGTCTGAGCAAGACATTAAGTAAACCTGGAAGCTTGATATACAAGGAAAGCTTCCTGCTGAACGCCTGGCAGAACTTTTCATTGCTTTCTACCACACCTTCAGGGCTCAGGCTTTGGATAATGTCAGATGAAAGCTGTGTCCCTGGAGCTCAAAGATAGCTCAGCCACGAAAGAGTAATAGCTGCTGTTCCTGCAGAGGACCAGTGTTAAGTTTACAGGACCCACGTGGTGGCTTACAACAGCTTGTTACTCCAGTTTCAGGGGATTGGATGGCCTCTCTCTGGCTTCCACAGACACCAGACATACAATGCATTTACAAATATACACATAATATACGTTAAAAATAAATATTTTTAATAAAAAGAAAAGAGAACTGTGACCCACCCCTAGAAAATGTCACAGCACATCCTCTTTCTTTCTCCTTTTCCTTCTTTTCTTCTTCTTCTTCTTTTTTTTTTTTTTTTTTTTTTTTTTTTTTTTTTTTCGAGACAGGGTTTCTCTGTGTAGTCCTGGCTGTTCTGAAACTCACTCTGTAGACCAGGTTGGCCTCAGAGGTCTGCCTGCCTCTGCCTCCTAAGTGCTGGGATTAAGGGTGTGTACCACCACTAACCAGGGAGCACAATTTTCTTAATATCTGGGAGACACAATGACAGCAGTCCCTCCCAAAGGGTCAGGAGCTTCTGAAACGTCTCTCTGCTTCCTCTTCTTCCAGCCACCACTCCAAAGGCATGTCTAACCCACCCTCTGGAACTGATCAGCTCCATCTGTGACGTTAAGGGCATAGCTGGGCCTTACAGGTCTGGAGCCTTCACTGCCTCTGGCCCATTGCTGCACATCTATGTTGGCAAAGAGGTGTTCTAGTGCTTCTGTTTGCTGGGAAAAAATCACAATAACGTACTTCCTCCACAGTATTTTTAAGAATATTTGGATGAGGATGTGTCTGCACATGTAAACATGGGGATGCATGTAAAAGAGGAAGACTCTTTGTGCTTACTTCAGTCTTAGGAACACAGGACACCTGAGGAAGGCGGCTCTACTATACATGGAAGCAGCTACAGAGTCATGGGCTTTCCATTTACTCAGCCAACAAGTGTTAAATACCTACTCTGTGAGTAAAGACCTACGGACTGAGGAAGGATGCAGGTGAGGAACAGGCCCATGCCATCTCAGGTCCTGTGTGAAAGAAGACCAATGCAAGGGCTAAAACCTAAGCTAAGGCCAAGAAAAGAAGTGCATCGCTGTTCCTGCTGGCTCGTAACACAAATGGACCTAGGCAGAGATGGAAGATCCTTGTGGGGCCAGTGCAGACAAGACTGCAGGCAGAGGACAAGAGTTATTAGCTCAACAAAGTAATCCTCCTTCCCAGCCTGTGCAAGGTCCTCCAGCAATACCTGGCCTGGCTGGCATGCAGTTCTATTATGCAAAGAAATTAAGGAGCTAAACTAAATTAAACTAAACTAAAAACTCCTTTGCTCTATCTGAAACTCCTTCCTGGTGAAGCCTAGGATTCCAGGCTTGTGCCATGTGCTCAGCAGTACCAGAATCTGACTGAGTACTAACTACTTCAGAGACATTTGCAAAGAGCTGGATGGAAACATGGACCCAGGAAGAAACAGATGCTCGGGCCTTGTCAATATCCGTGCGGAGTTAATCACCGAGTTGACCTATGCCAACCACTGAGCTGACCTATGCCAATCTTACCTCTGCTGTGTACCTAAGAAAAACAGGGCCAGTGTGCTATGACAGCCTCTTTTCCATCAGACTACATAGCACCTTCAAGGAGGTATCATGATGGGAATAGAAGATATATAGAGAAAGATATTAAACTATAAACAGCGTGAGGGTTTCTTGGTTCTTCCCCACTGTTTGCTGAGACATTTCTCTTGTTCAAGATACTTATGGCAAATACAGTAAAACTTCAGCAGGAACACACAATTTCTAAATGTCTACCATCACTGAAAATTTCTGTAATATCTCTACACCCAGCAGATGGCGGTATAGACACATAAAGAAACTAGTCAAAAACCTGCCTGGTCCACAAAGCTACACAATATCGAAGGTGGCAAAAGGTGAAGAAAGTAGGGGAATATAGCCCAGTGGTAGAAGTACTATAAATTTCTGTCAGTTTCTTTCCTACTGAGCTCTTTGGCACCTCACAGAAGGAAGAGGAGCTTTCTATACAAGAGTCCTTCTCATACCACAAGTCTCGTTTCCCACAAAACTAGGAAAAGTTGCTTTAAAAGACTCCACGAGGCAGCTGCAGGTCAGTCACCCCTGAGAGAACACCAAAAGCAGGGCACCCAGAAGTCTCTCCGATTAGACTTCCGTTTCCCACGCTCACCTATATCTTTCAGATAGTCCAAGCATAAGCCTTCCTCAAAAACATAATCAGAAATACTAAAGAAAATAAATAAGATCCTCTCCCTAGTATCTGGAAGCTTCTTCTAGCCCATACTTCTGAACTTTGTTCTCGTGTCACAGCCATGATTCCAAGGAACTCGCACCAGGTACTTAGCCGCGCCCCCAACCTATGAAAAGGCCTGGTCTAGCTCTGACTCATCTTGGGACTGCTGGCCCAGTGCAGACATAGAGGTGCTTTCTTCATACACTCTGCCGTGCCCCTTCCTAGAAGGAGGGTTCCTGACACAAAAGAAGTTCACAGGACAACAAAGGCCAGTCTTAAACTTCTGTTGTACAGAACTAGCAAACCATGAATTCTTCAAAGGTCTGGCAAGAGACTGCTTTAGAATGAAAATTAAAGTGCATGCCTCAAAAAGAAGGCACTAAATAATCAAGAAAACAGGGAGGGTGGGAGTGGGTCATGGATTCTGCTTGCCGAGGTAGAATTGGACACTGATTCTTGCTCAAGCCTTTTCTCCAAAAGGAAGCAAGCAGAGGGAATACAGGCTACCAATTATAGTTCTGGATCCATTCATCTGTTCAACCAAATTTCATTACTTTACTCTTCCTGATGTTTCCAGGAGGACTACCCACTGGTAAAACACCCCAACCCTGCCTCACTCACTGGAGTGGGCATCACCAGCATAAAAGGAACCAGGCAGAGATGGTCAGGTTTGACCTCTCCTTTCCTGCCCATACTCACCCTGCTGGACAAAAAACACACAACCAACCAACCAACCAACCAACCAACCAACCAGCTGGTAACTGGTTTACAATCCACTCCCAGTGTGACTAGCAATGAAGGAAATACTTTAACCACCATCTGGTAGCTCATTTTATTTATTCACTAGTTTTTTTTTTCCTTTGAAGCCTGCAGGATTAAGTACAAGTCTGAATACTCAATATGAGATTTCCAGTTCCCATCTTTTCCTATTTTCCTGAAAATCAATGGGCAGGCTTCACCAATACTGCTCTGGAGAAGCTGGGCGCTTCCAGAGGAAAAGTCCTGCAGAATTTGATACTTGACTCAGCCCCAGGAATGAGTTATTTGCCTATTCTGCCTGTTACCCTAAGAGGGTACACCACCACCATCCGGCTTAGTTAAGGTTTCTAATGCTGTGAGACACTATGGCCACAGCAACTCTTATAAAGGAAAACATTTAACTGGACTAAACCTCTGAACTGTAAGCTTAGGTGGGTCTCTGTGTATCCCCAGTTAAATTCATAGGCTTCACAACATGCATGTGAGTGGAATCACACTTTCTGCTCTGTCATGAGTATCCTATCTAGGGTGATAAATGTTTGTTTACATCTCCCAGGAAAAGCCACACAACATATGCCAGACTGCATTCTGTTTATCCATTCACCTGCTAATAAATGGATATCTCAATAGGTTTGAGATGCTGTAACAGTGCTGCCAGAAACAGACAAAGCTACGAGGTGTCTCCTCAGAAGACTCAAGTGTTAAAGTCCTGCTGCCCAATGTAGCATGGTCAGAGCTGGGGCTTTGGGGCAAGTGACTGGATCTTGAGGACTCTCTCAATAACTGGATTAATCCATTGATAAATAGTTAGAATCTGATGGCATTGTTTGGAGTTGATGAAAATTAAGAGGGAGAGTCGGGCGGTGGTAGCACATGCCTTTAATACCAGCACTCAGGAGGCAGAGGCAGCAGATCTTTGTGAATACGAGGCCTCCTGGTCTACAGTTCCAGGACAGGCTCCAAAGCTACACAGAGAAATCCTGCCTTGAAAAACCAAAAAAATAAAAATAAAAAAAAATTAAGAGGTAATGTCTAGGTGTCTAAGGAGGCTGGAGAGATGGTTCAGAGGTTAAGAGCACTTGTTGTGGTTCCCAAAACGCACATGTTGGCTCACAATCATTTGTAACTCCAGTTCCAAGGGGTCTGATGCCTTCTCTGGCCTTCAAGGGCACCAGGCACACATGTACATAGATGTACATACACACAAAACATCCATACACATAAAATTTTAAAATGAGGAATTCCCAGACCAGTGTTCTCATCTTCCTAATGCTGTGACCCTCTACTACAGTCCTCATGCTGTAGTGACCCCACACATAAAATTATTTCATTGCTATTTCATAACTGTAATTGTGCTACTGATATGAATCATAATGTAAGTAGCTGTATTTCCTAATGGTCTTAGGGGACCCCCTAGGGTGAAAGGGTGGTTCGACCTCCAAAGGGGTCAGGACACACAGGTTGACAGTCACTGGCCTAGGTGAAGGAAAGTGGTCTGGAGAAACATCCCAGAAATACCCTGCCCCAGTCTCTTTCTGTCTCTCTGTACCCTGGCCACCATGAGATGAATTTTCTTCCACCATGTCCTTCCAAATCCCTGGAAAACCTGTACCAAGATAAATCCTAGCTAACAGCCTTTCCAGACCAGTCCAGGACAGGGAAGAGGGGTCTAATCATTGAGCTGCCATTGAGGGTAATTATGGGCAAAAACAACAGAGTCTTTTTAAAGCTGACAGCTGTCTATTTATATTTTAAATGTACACTCCTTTAAGCCAAAATCTCCCCTGCAGGAATTAATTCTGCAAATCCATTTAACCATGAGCACAAAGCCATAAATAAAGGGATATTAAACTGTAGGAAGAGGCTGGAAATGAAGTATATGTTCAATAAAAGAGATTAATTAAAATACAAGTATATGTACATAGTTGAACATTCTAAGGTAATCTAAAAAACATAAGTATGTTGACATATAATGCTGATAGGCAAAAATCTATAAGGGACATTGTTAAATGAAAACAAAACCAGCAATGAATTGTAGTATAGCTTCCTATTTTTTTTAAAACCATGCTGAGTATTGACTTAGGACCTTATGCAGGTGCAATTTCAGTGAACTACACTGTGGCTCCATTTGTTTTTGTTTTTAAGATTTATTTATGTGTATGCCTGTGAATGTGTATGTGCGTGGGCAAGCATGCGCACACACACGCACACACACATGCGCGCGCACACACACGGTTCCTGCAAAGGCTAGAAGAATAGATAGAAGAGGGAGTCAGATTCCCTGGAGCTGCCTCTAGTGGGTGTTGAGAACTGAACTCAGGTCTGCTAGAAGAGATCAGGTCCTCTGTAAGAGGAGCAAACACTCTTAACCACTGAGCCATCTCTCTAGGTCTCCATATACATACAAAGGGAGAGGGTAAAAATTAATTAATTAAATATAGGAATGAGCAAGAAAACTTGCACTAAGGAAATTCTCAGGAGTCCACAAGAATGACTCCAGCTAAGACCCTAAGCACTAATGGAGAGGGTGCCTGAACTGGCCTTCCCCTGTAATCATATTGATGACTACCTTAATTGTCATAGGACCTTCATCCAGCAACTGATGGAAGCAGATGCAGAGATCCACAGCTAAGCACTGAACTGAGCTCCCAGAGTCTAGTTCAAGAAAGCGAAGAGTGATAACATGAGCAAAGGGTTGTGACCATAATGAGGAAACCCACAGAAACAGCTGACCTGAGCTAGTGAGACCTCACTATCTCTGGATTGATAGCAGGGGAGCCTGCATAGGACCAAACTAAGCCCTCTGAATGTGGGTGACAGTTGTGTGGCTTGGTAGTCTGTGTGGCCACTGGCAGAAGGACCAGGGTTTATCCCTAGTGCTTGAATTGGCATTTTGGAGCCCATTTTTTTTGGAGGAATATCTTGCACAGCCTAGATATATGGGGGAGGACCTCAGTCCTGCCTGAAAGTGATGTGTCAGACTTTGTTGACTCCTCATGGGAAGCCTTATCCTCTCTGAGTGGTGGATGGGGGGCTGGGGTAGGGGGAATGTGGGAGGAACAGGAGGAGGGGAGGAAGTGGGAACTGGGATAGGTATGTAAATGAGAAACAATTGTTTTAAAAAAATAAAGTTAACAAAAAACATAGGAATGCATTATTTTTTTTAGAACAAGGATAAAAGTTCAGGCACAGTCTACCTTATAGGCCTTCTAGTTAATCACAGAAGGCATTTAGCCACACACAGAGACAGAAACTTGTGAATGAGTCAATTCTGTCACAAACCCAGATGGGCAAATGTGGTTATTAAACTCTGCCTAAGGAGTGAGTCGAAGGATAATGTTCCACCTTGTCTCGCCTCCAGTACTCCAACTTTTTGTCTTCAAAGAGTCATTTCTGTTGACTTGTCCTGGGATCTGGGCTTGATCCAGAGGCTATTGGAGCCAAAACTAACAGGCTGCAGAGGGACAAAGGCTCATTGAGGAGCCAGGACATAGGGACAAGTTATACCATGAGTACAAAGCAAGAATCCTCCTGGCACCTTGGCGATACCTGCCCAGCAGAGGCATCTCCCATAGAAGCCAGGGAGATTTTCAAAACCAACCTGTGTGTCTCAAACTCATCATCTTTAGAGCCACTTGGAATCTTACTTTTAAAAATGAAGAGCAAGGGGGCTGGAGAGATGGCTCAGAGGTTAAGAGCACTGACTGCTCTTCCAGAGGTCCTGAGTTCAATTCCCAGCAACCACATGGTGGCTTACAGCCATCTGTAATGAGACCTGGCGCCCCCTTCTGGCTTGCAGGCACACGTGGAAGGAATGCTATACACATAATATAATAAATAAATAAATAAATAAATAAATAAATAAATAAATAAATAAATATTTAGAAAAAAATGAATGAAGAGCAAGTGTTGTGGAGAAGTTGGCTTTGAGGACTGGCAGGAGGGCAGGAACACAGGCCTTAGGTCCCCATCCAGACCTGTCCTCCACCTGTCCTACTTCAAGGTGAGAGTACACAGGTGTGCTGGAACACAAGCTCAAATGTACCAAAATATTTATGAGGGTTTAAGTCTGTCCTTAAGTAGAAAGAGCAGGAAATAAGCATTTCCACAAACACAAAAATATGGCAATCTGAGTAAAAATTAAACAAAGTTTGCCCGTGTAATGGCATGATCTCACATCCCTTCATCCTGTCATTTTAGTGGCATGCAGTCCTGACATCCACGTGGAGACAGACCACCCGAGAATCAGACCACTCCTAAGCAAATGCAGAGAGCCGAGTGGCTTGAGGAGCAAGTAATGTGGCCAGTGGTAGAGTTTGTGCCTAGAAAGCAGTGACCCATTTCTAAACAAATCACGTGAGCTGCCTGCACGCCTTCTACGAAATGGTGACTCTATCCACTGAGTGGGAGCACTAGGTGGATCATAAGCAGGTGTGGGGATCTGGGTTTGGCACAGAGTAAGGGCTGTTCCTGGTTCTGCGGGCATTACATTCTGGCCCTTACTAGACTCACAGCTCAGCACCACTTAAAGTCACAGTCAAATGCGGTGATAGAGCATGTCTTCAGCATGTATAAGTCTCTAGGTTCAGTTCCTAGTAATATCTTTGGGGGAGGTTTATGTGTCAATAAATTTGAACCTTGAACTCTGGGTGCTCCTAATTCCTCTGGAATATGGACAGAAACATTCTTTGGGAGGAGGAGGGCTCAATTTGGACCATTTGTTAAAAATTTAATAATTAATTCAATCTCTGGAAGACTGGGTGTGGTGAGAGTTCCTGTAAACCAAGCACCAGGAGGTTCAAGCAGGAAGGTTACCATGAATTTGAGGCCAGCATAGGCCACATAAAGCAAATAGCAAGCCAGACAGGTACATAGCAAGACCCCGTCTCAAAACAAAAAACAAAACAATAGAAAACAAAAAACCTCACTTTGAGGTTTGTAAAAGCTGGCTCAGCAGATAAAGATGTTTGCTGCCACTAAGGACCCGAGTTTCATCTCTGGGACTCACATAGTAGGAGAAGTGAATCCTGAAGAGTTGTCCTCTGACCTCGCCTTTCGTCACGGCACACACATGCCCCATCCCATACACATAATAAATAATGTTATTTTAAAAGATCTTAAAAGCCTACCTGTGTATTTAGCTGTGTATTTGTATCATTTATAGCCTTTTCAGGCCCTCTGTCTTTTTTGTTCTTTTTTTGTTTTGTTTTGTTTTATTTTTTGAGGCAGGGTTGAAGCATGATTAATAAAAACTCAGGGTCAGAAATTGGGGTGAACCTGAAGATCCAAAAAACAAAACAGCCAGTCACGGGCTTTTATCTTGATCTAGTCTGAAATGGCGATCCTGTCTCCAGGAATCTCAGAAGGAGACTGTGCTGAGAGCTGTTTCCTCCCATTTTATAATCCTCTCTAGGGCTGGGATTAAAGAAGTGCACTAAAATCATTAAAGGCATGCAGTGCCCAGTTTCTATGGCAACTAGTGTGGTTACTGGGATTAAAGGTGTGTGTTGCCATAACCTGGGCTGTAAGGCTGACCAGTGGGACTGTTTTACTCCCAGATCTTCAGGCAGGCTTTATTTATTAAAATACAGTTGAAATGCCACTACACAGGGTTTCTCTGTAGCTTTGGAGCCTGTCCTGGAACTCGCTCTTGTAGACCAGGCTGGCCTCAAACTCACAGACATCCACCTGCCTCTGCCTCCCAATTGTTGGAATTAAAGGCATGTGCCACCACTGACCAGCTCCTCTGTCTTTTTTGTAATAGGGAAGATGAAGTAACACGTTTGTTTTTTAAACATTTATTGTGTGTGTGTGTGTGTGTGTGTACATGTGTGTGTGTGAGTCATCCTGCCAGCCCTACTGTCTTATTCAATTTTCCACCATCCACTGAGATGTTAGTCTTTTTTCTATTTGTAAAATTATAGTAACAATTACCATTTGTGAAGCTTCTATAAATGTTCCAGCTAGTTTTCCTTCCCCCTTCCCTCCTCTTTTATTCTGAGCTGGCAATTTAACCAAGCCTTCACGCATAGTAGGAAAATTGGTCCCATTGAGCTACACACCCCTCCCTGGTTTCTGACTATCTTCTATTTTCAAAGCTGTCTTTAAAGGCTACATATCTGTGGAGGGAGATCTACTGTCCCACTTCTTTTATTGCTTCCCTCCCTGCTCATCTGCCCCAGTCAGAGATTTACTTGTTCAGTTTTTACACTTGCTAACTTGATAGCCCTCTTATTATTTATTTTATTTTTTCCCATTTTTTTCTTTTTTGGACTTTCTAGACAGGTTTCTCTGTGTAGCTCTGACTGTCCCAGAACTCACAGAGAGTTTGAGGCTGGCCTCAGACTCACAGAGATCCTCCTGCCTCTGCCTCCTGAGTGGCTGGGATTCAAAGTAAGTACCACCACTGCCCAGCTCTTTTTGATTTTTTTTTAAAATAAAATCTTATTATTGTGTGTATGCATGGCATTATGCTAGAGGTTAAGAATTTTGGATTCGGTTCTCTCCTGCAGTTCTGTGAGTTCCAGGAGTGAGTGTGAGGTCACTAGGCTTGGGAAGTGACACCTTCATCCACGGAGCCACCCTGCTGGCCCAAAGATTAGTTTCACTTTTATCTCTTTTAAAAACTTTTCAATTTTGTTAATTTTTTAGACTATTAATCGAATGAAGTGTCAAACAACAGTGAATGTTGTAAGGAAGACACACGAAATTGGACAACTTTACCACCTAGAAATAACACCTAGAATAACTCAAATTTTTGAGAGAAGTGAGACATGGTAAAAGAGCTCTAATGGACTTGGGTAGGAGGATCGACCTAAGTTCAAAGATAGCCTGGGCTACCTAGTGAGTTCTAGAAAAGTCTGAGACATAGCAAGATCCAGCTAAAAAATAAAAATCTTGTATAATAAAGAAGGTTGGGCTTTTGGGTAGTGAATTCCAGGCCCTTGGAATGATCTGGTTGAAGTGAGGGTTGTGTTTGCCTGAGGCCTCAGCCACAAGACTATCTAGGTGACTTGCCATAGAGGCTGCGGAGTGAGGACTATCAATCAGTTCCAGACTCCAGAGGAACAAGTAAGTGAAGGTATTGGTCACATGGCTGGAGGGGCTGGAGGTAAAAGGTCAACAGTAGTGGTAATGCTGTCCCAGGAAAAACTGTTCTTAGATGACTCTGGGTTTTGCTCTGCTTTGAACAGGGTCATTACTACTGATTATGACTAGACTGGAATTCCTACCACAGCTTCCCAACTGTCTGATAATAATCTGAATCCTTTCCCCAGCAACAAACTGTAACAACAGTAATTCACACAGCTTTAGTACAATACCTGCTTAGCATGTGTGTAGGAAAGGGAGGGAGAAGGGAGGATCTGAAGCTATTTGGTTTTAATTGGGTTATACTTTTTTTGTTTGTTTGTTTTTGTTTTTCAGACAGGGTTTCTCTGTGTAGCCCTGGTCATCCTGGAACTCACTCTGTAGCCCAGGCTGGCCTCGAACTCACAGAAATCCTTCTGCCTCTACCTCCCCAGTGCTGGGATTAAAGGTGAGCACCACCTGTCTGGGTTATATTTATTGTACACAGTACCAAGCTTTGTAAGGATACTTTCATGTCCACATACAATGTACGTTGAACATGTTCCTCCCACAGCCTGACCCTTTGCTGTCGCATCCTCTCCATTCTCGTTAGTCCTTTGTCTCCTCGACAACATGTCATATATACATGTTTGGTTTCCTAAAACCTTTTTCATGTATGCACTTGACATTTCTGATCACATACTTGCAAATTATTTTATTTTATTTTATTTTTTTGGTTTTTCGAGACAGGGTTTCTCTGTGGTGCAAATTATTTTAAAATAAAATATAAAAACAAAGTGTTAGTAAGTGAAACCAGCAAAACAAAAATCAAATCACCTGGTCAAAGTGAAGTACTGTCCATTTTATTGTGTTTAGTACAACCCCATGTAGATAAGGCAACCTCCACCCTCCTGGGAACAGTAAGGTTGAACGACAGGTACAAGTGAGTTGGTTCTATGTATTCAGTACTGTGAGTGACTTCTCCACAGTGGGAAAAGTTAAGATTTTAGGTAAGAATGGAACTTCTACCCATGGGCTGGAGAGATGGCTCAGAGGTTAAGAGCACTGATTACTCTTCAAGAGGTCCTGAGTTCAAGTCCCAGCAGCCACGGTGGCTCACAACCATATATGCGATCCGGTGCCCTCTTCTGGCCTGCAAGTGTACATGCAGACAGAACACTGCATACATAATAAGTAAAATCTTTTTTTAAAGGATTTAGAAAGAAAGAAAGAAAGAAAGAAAGAAAGAAAGAAAGAAAGAAAGAAAGAAAGAAAGACAACTTCTACCCAGTGCCAGACACCTAGCTCACAGAGGCAGTGAGTCCAGGACAGAGCACACTGCAGAGAGAAGGTTTTAGAAAGTAGCTATGAAAATAGGGGCTGGAGAGATGGCTCAGTGGTTAAGAGCATTGCCTGCTCTTCCAGAGGTCCTGAGTTCAAATCCCAGCAACCACATGGTGGCTCACAACCATCTGTTATGAGGTCTGGTGCCCTCTTCTGGCCTGCAGACATACACGCAGACAGAATATTGTATACATAATAAATAAATAAATAAATAAATAAATAAATAAATGAATGAATAAATAAATAAATAAATAAAGTATTGATTTAAAAAAAGAAAATAACAGCAGAAGTCATGTATGGAGACTGTGACAGCTGTTCTTGGTTGTCAACTCAACTATATTTGAAATTGACTAAAACCCAAGTGGCTGGATACGCCTGTGAGGGTTTTTTTGTTCTTATTTTGTTTTGTTTTCCCTTAATTAAATCACTCCAAGTGGGAAGACCAACTATTAATCTGAGCCACATCTTCTGCTGGCAGCCTGTAAAAAGGACATGGAAGAAGGAAGTTTGCTCTCTCTCTGGCAAGTCCATTCCTTCACTGGCATTAGAGGCTACTTCTTCATGATTTTGGCATATACTGAAGATGAGCTGGGCACTGAATCATTACTGGATTCTTGGACCTCCCACTGGTAGAAAGCCATTGTTGGACTAGCTGGACTACAGTCTGTAAGCCATTTTAGTATTATTCACCTGCAAGTTAAGTTCCTCTAGAGGACCACAACAAATACAAAACATTTTTGAGCTCCTATGAAGCTAACATGCCTTTGCCATCATTTGTCATTTCAGAGGGCTGCCAGTTCCATAACCTACTTAGCAGTCAGGGAAATCTGAAGCTGATCAGTCTCAAGGATAAAGTAACACTCCCCAGGTAGCCAAGACCTATAAATAGGCTTCTAGTGGCTTTTCTCATTTTAGACAAGAAAGAATTCAATTTGCTTTCCAGCCTGAAGAGTCTAGAAGTGTACACTACAGAGAGAGATGCTAGATGTAAGAAACACAAAAGAAGCCGTTCAGTGGTGGCGCACGCCTTTAATCCCAGCACTCGGGAGGCAGAGGCAGGCGGATCTCTGTGAGTTTGAGACCAGCCTGGTCTACAAGAGCTAGTTCCAGGACAGGCTCCAAAACCACAGAGAAACCCTGTCTCAGAGAGAAAAAAAAAAGAAAAAAAGAAACACAAAAGGCCAAAACATGGTGGTATACTCTGTGATCTTAGTACTCAGAAAGCAGAGGCAAAGACACAAATTCAAGGCCAGTATTGTCTACTTAGAAGGTTGCAGGACAGCCCAAGTTACATGGCAAGTCTTCAAAAACAAAACAAACAAACAACAACAACAACAACAAAAAACCTCACAAACAAGAGGTGCCCAAAGTAGGGGTGGCTGGGTAGATTCCACCAACTAACATTAAATAAAAAAGTATTAGATGGATACATAACACCCTAACCACAGTCTTTGACTATCTCTGAGGAGAGCAGTTCAGCAAAGCAAACAACCATAACAACCTCCTCATATTGCCTTCTTCATACAATCCAAAATTCCTACAAAATCTGTCCGTACTAGTCAGGCATAGTGGCACAAACCTGTAATCCCAGCTCTTGGGAGGTAGAGGCAGGAGGATGAGATGTTCAAGGCCATCCTGGGCTACACGCAACTGTCTTAAAATGTCACCTCCCCCCACCAAATCAGTCCTCTATAGCATGTTACAGATGGCTTCCCTTCCATATGCTTCTAAAAATTGGCTGCCATTCTAAACTTCTTCCTTTTCAACAAATCCTAAACAGCAGTTAGGAGGTAAGCTGAGGTCCAGTATAATCATCATATCCCAATTATAACCTGAGCCCTATGGATAGTATTAACCATGATAGGTATTTACCACCTTAATAACTAATGCAAACATATAAGAAAAGTTTATTTTTGGAGATGGTATCTCACTGAACCTGGAGTTCATCAAATCAGCTAGACTGGCTGGCCATAGAATTCTGGGGATCCTCCTCTTTCTGCACTGGGAAGGCAGTAATTTTTATGTGAGTCCTGTGGGTCTGAAGTCACAGTCTCATGATTGTCCATAAAGCATGTCACCAACTAAGCCATCTCCTCATCTGTTTGCTTAGAGACAGGGTCTTGGTATGCAGTATGCAGACGTGGCTAAACTAAATTTTGCTGCGCAGAGACCAGATTGGTATCAAACTTGCAGTGATCCTCCTGCCTCTGCCTCTCAGGGTCTGAGAATACTGGCATAAGCAATTATGTCTAACTTTAAGTGAAGCTTATGGCTGAGGTTTCTGTAGCTATTTGGCTTAAGGGCAATAGCACTCCCTTGGTCTACAGAAAAGCTTATCTGACAACTCAAAAGTCACAATCCCAGACCTGACAGGGATCTGATCTAGTCCACTGAGCCTGTCCTGAAAACCCACCTCACCTATCATCAGAACCACAGTCAAGACAGCCTTCACTCACAGAAACACAGAGTACCTCCTAACCAGCATCAAGAAGCAGTTTTTCTAATCTGAAGACACTTCAGCAACAAGCTGATATCTGTGGCCAGAGGATAGAGGGAAGGGGGCTTCGGTGCAGCTCTAGGATCTGGGCACACAGGTAACCTTTTTGAATTTCACTTTAATTGAGATTGAGAGAGCCGGATTTCACAGATGTCGATGGTTAGAGCAAGCAGGCTGTTCCATCTGGAACACACTAGTGTCTCAGAGCAAGGATTATTCACTCTCAGGTGACACTACTTGTGCCCTGCGGAACTGTTAAGACAATTAAAAGGCATTTGAGCCACTGTAGCCAACGCAGAAAAGGAATGATCATACGACATCTTTCTTGTTTATTGGAGCATTTCCATACCACCAAAGAAGAAAAGCAACAGGGTGACAAAGCTTCACAGCTCTTTGACAGGATCTGAAGGTGAGGGTTTCCTAGCAATGTACCCCAAACACCAGCACTATTCTAGCTCCTGTGGCAAGAAAACATCAGACAGGTGGTCCTCTTGCGGGGTACCTTTTATTGCCCTTTCCCATGTGTGTGGTTTTGTTGTTTTGAGCATGTCTATCATACAGACATTGTCTGGTGATGTGACCGGATAGTGGCGGTTTTAAATTATTACAGAAAAAAAATATTAGCCGGGCGATGGTGGCGCACGCCTTTAATCCCAGCACTCGGGAGGCAGAGGCAGGCGGATCTCTGTGAGTTCGAGACCA
>NC_022010.1:14193344-14198832 GCF_000317375.1 Microtus ochrogaster
GCTCTGTAGACCAGGCTGGTCTCGAACTCACAGAGATCCGCCTGCCTCTGCCTCCCGAGTGCTGGGATTAAAGGTGTGCGCCACCAACGCCCGGCCATCTTTTTTTTTTTTTAAACTATACCATGGCTGTTTTTTTTAATATTTTATTTATTTATTATGTATACAATATTCTTTCTGTGTTTATGCCTACAGGTCAGAATAGGGCACCAGACTGTATTACAGATGGTTGTGAGCCGCCATGTGGTTGCTGGGAATTGAACTCAGGTCCTTTGGAAGAGCAGGCAATGCTCTTAACCTCTGAGCCATCTCTCCAGCCCAAGCACATACATCTTAACAGTGGAAAATTATTAGAAATTATGCTACTAAGGGGCTGGGGAGATGGCTCCATTATAAAGTACTGGCCACACATACATGAAGACTTAAGTTTGGATGCCCAATACCCACATAAAATCACCATTGTGATGGTACATGCCTGAAATCCCAGCTCAGGAGCAGAGCTCACTCAACCAGTGACCTCTAGGTTCAATGAGAGACCGTTTCAAAAAATACAGAGGGTCTGAGAGATGGCTCAACAGTGAGAAGCACTCACCACACAGCGTGACAACCTGAACTTGATCCCTGGAACCCAGGGTGGAAGAACCAACTCTCACAAGGGGCTTTCTCACCTGCACATGTGCACCTCTGCTCACACACACAAATCACATGAACACATGTTATAATAATTAAATTTAAATTTTAATAAAAAAATAAGGTATAGAGCAATTGAGAGGCACCCGTGTCAACCCCATGTTTCCACACATGGGTGTGGATATATAAACATGGACACACAAATATACTTCCCACTCACAGACAAGAAAAAAAATAATACAGGAAAGAATATTCATAAATATGTTTCTAAATACTCAGTTTTACTAAGAAAACACCTATAATTCTAGCACCTGGAAGGTAGAAGAAGAATCAGTTAAGATAATCCTTAGCAGTCAGGTGGTGGTGGCACATAACTTTAATCCCAGCATTTGAGGCAGGCAGAGCTCTGTGAGTTCAAGACCAGCGTGGTCTACAACGTAAATTCCAGAACAGTCAAGACTACACAGAGAAAACCTCAGGGGGAGGGGGGAACCAAAAAGATAATTCTCAGCTACATTAGATCCTGTCTCAAAAAAACAAAACACGGAGGCTGAGGGGTGTAGCCCAGTGGGAAGAGTACCTGCCTAGCATATGTGAGATCCTGGGCTCTATTTTCAGCACCACATTTTTTAAAAATATTTATTTATTTATTATATATACAATACTCTTTTCTGCGTGTATGCCTGAAGGCCAGAAGAGGGCACCAGACCTCATTACAGATGGTTGTGAGCCATCATGTGGTTGCTGGGAATTGAACTCAGGACCTTTGGAAGAGCATGCAATGCTCTTAACCACTGAGCCATCTCTCCAGGCCCCAGCACCACAACATTTTAAAATAATAACTTGTAAGACTGTTGAAATGGTGCAGTGGATGAAGGTGCTCGCACCTCTCCCCCCATACACACACTGTGGCATGCACTGGTACATACACAAAAATAACAAACTGGTTTTCAGAAATAAGTTATACTACACTCAATGTTGAAGAAAGCAGTAAAGATTACTGTGCATGAGAGATTTCCATGTCCCATTACAAATGGTTCAAAATGTTTCATTGTGGGTTGGAGTGTAGCTCAATCAGTAGAGTGCTGGTCTAACATGCATGGAGTTCTAAGTTTGGACAACCCCCCCCCCCCCCCCCGCCCCAGGCATGGTGGTAAACACCTATAATCCCAGCACTTGGCAGGCAGAGACAGGCCATAAATTCAAAATCATCTTCAGTCTCACAGTTAGGTTCAAGATCAGCCTGGGATATATGAGACCCTGCCTCAAATAACAAAATTAGTCAGGCATAGTGGCAGAGGCAGGAGGATCTCTGTGAGTTTGAGGCCAGACTGGTTTAAATAGTGAGTTCAGGTCAGCCAAGGGGACATCGTGAGACCCTGTCTCAAAAATAGTAAAGTAAAAATAAACTTAAAAGTGCACCAGGTGGGGCTGGAGAGATGGCTCAGAGGTTAAGAGCGCTGGCTGCTCTTTCAAAGGTTCTGAGTTCAATTCCCAGCAACACATGGTGGCTCACAACCATCTGTAATGAGATCTGATGCCCTCTTCTGGCATGCAGGCACACATGGAGGCAGAATGTTGTATACATAATAAATAAATAAATAAATAAATAAATAAATAAATAAATAAATAAACCTTTTTTTTTTAAAAAAAAAAAAGTGCACCAGGCATGCCTGTAACCCCAAAACTGGGGGAAATGGAAGAAAAGGACCAACGAATTTGAAGTTGTCCTGAGTTTGTGAGAACCAAATTCAAAAATGAAAAACAAACAAAAAGGGATAATTTTAATTAAAGAAATAAACAACAGGGCTGGAGAGATGGCTCAGTGGTTAAGAGCACTGACTGCTCTTCCAGAGGACCTGAGTTCAATTCCCAGCAACCACATGGCAGCTCACAACCATCTGTAATAAGATCTGTTCCCCTCTTCTGGCATGCAAGGATACATGCAGACAGAACATTGTATATATAATAAATAAGTCTTAAAAAAAAAAAAGAAAGAAAAGAAATAAACAACATTAATCTAAAACTGGCTGCGGTGGTTTAAAGAAAATGCCTCTCCACTTTTGAATGTTTGAATGTTTGGTCCCTAGTTGGTGGACTATTTAGGAAGGTTAGGAGGTGTGGCCTTTTTGGAGGTTTCAAAAGCCCAAGTCAGAACCCCCAGTGATGACCCCCGCCCCCGCCTGCAGATCAGAATGTAGCTCTCAGCTACTTCTCCAGCACCTGCCTGCCATCATGCTCTGTGCTGTGATGATAATGGACTGGGCCTCTGAAACTGTTAGCACGCCCCCAAATGCCTTCCTTTCTAAGAGTTGTCGTGGTGAGCATCCCCCTCACGGCAACAGAACAGTGACTAAGACATGGGACAAGCACTCTTACCCACTGAGCCATCTTTCTGGTCCTTGTAAACATATTTTAATAATAACCCAGTTTTAATTCCACAAAGTCAAAGCATTGACCTAAGAAAAACCTTTCTTTCTTGCTATGTAGTGGAAGAAGACTTTGAATTCCTGATTCTCCTTCTATTTCTTAAATCCTGGGATTATAGATGAGTCACCCCACTAAGCATTATCTAACTTCTTTATTCTTATCTTTATTTTTACTTGTTGTTGTTGTTGTTTTTGAGACAAAGTTTCTCTGAGTAGCCATGATCCATCAGAGATCTGCCTGCCTCTGTCTTCTGAGTACTGGGATTAAAGGTGCCAACTTATTTATTTTAAGATGGAGATGAACTATGGCTCAAACTCCTGAGCTTAGTGGACTCCTGCCACGACCTCCCCTACCAGCTGGGGCCTAAGGGCATGTTCCAACACACCTAGGTTGTAATCTATCTTTAAGATTTTCCCATGTGCCTCAAGTCAAAGTATGAAAATGATTCTGAAAACTGTCTCTGAATAACAGGTAGGTTGTGGAGAAAGTCCTTTACATCCCCTCTACATCTAGCTCTGCTGTCATGTACTCTACGCTCACTTTCGGGGATTTGGGGAGCCTTAAAAAAACTTTTAATTTGGCTGAGACAAAAGTAGTTGATACAATTTTTTTTTTTTACCACAATGCACTTTTTCCTTCTTAGCTGTTCAGAAGTCAGTATGTAACCATACTTCATTTGAAGAGCAATTGATTCTAATGTACCAAGAACATCTTAACCTGGTCACTACCAATACTGCCCTAGGAGGCTACCTCCACCCAGTTCTTGATGTTCTCCTCCTCTGGGGCTGGGAGTTCCCAAATGTCTGGAGTCAGATCTGAGATATGAAACTGCACCGAGGAGGGGAAGTGAGAAAATGCTCTCTCAAGTTAGTGCAGGGGCCAAATGAGGCTCCGAGGTTTACTCTTTGCCTTTTGGGAGCTCAGCCAGAGGAATTCCTGGCTTTTGTTGGTTATCTCTGTAGCATGTACACAAGATAGGGACAGACATCAGGCCAAAAAGTTGGTTGGGAGGGCAGTGGTGGCAGTGGCAACAGCAAGCAGACAGCTGTGCCAGAGCAAGTGGTCCTTGCACGAAGCAGGCTAGTGCCAAGTAAGGCCAAGGCCACCATCAGGCAGCATGATTCCTGGAAACTTGATGCTTCGGGGGCATTAATAAGCAGCCTGGGCTACAGCCCAGCCAAGGTGCAGGACAGGACTGGGATGATGACCGTGGGACCAGCCACAGCTGTCTGCTCTAAGAGGGCAAAGGAAATGGTGCTCCCCATATGGGACTGGTAGTCCTCCTTCCTCCAGGCCTCCCCCAAGAAGAGCAGTGGTGGAGGTAGAAAAAAAGAAGCCAGTTTCAGAGCACCAGAGCGATTCAAACCAAACCAACTGGCACTTGATTCAAAACAATGGTGGCTTTGTCAGGAGATTGCAACAGCCAACAAGAGCTGGTTGAAAAACCTGCCCTCCCCTCCTAATTTCTATCCTCTAGTCCCAGTGACTTTGAGACATCATGCTAAAAAAGAGGAAAACAAATTATGCATATAAACCACCATTAGCCAACCCACAGGAGGAGCATCCAGCTGCCCTCTGCAGATGACACATCACCACAGCCAGCTGTTATGCTCTATCTTCTACCTCAGAAGCCCTTCTCAGGCTCCCAGGACTGTTTAAATCTGACTTGCCGATAATTTCTCCATAATCCTAGCCAAGAGGAACAAAAGTCTGAAACATTATAGTCTCCACAGTGCTGCCACCCATGTTAGGAGCACTTGGGAGGGAAGCACAGTCAAGATCTTGATGTGGGCTCTCAGTTTGGGGTGCTGCTCTCATCACTGTAAGGCCCTAAAAGCTCTGCCTGGGGATTTGCTAAGACACGAAACAGAAGAACATTCCCCCTGGAGACGGGAAGCAGATTATAGTATTTCTCACACCACACCCTGTGCTGCTCACTGCGTTCCCACTCTACCAATGAGATTGTACTTCACATACACCCAGAGCACCAAAGGAGCCAGCAGCGGGCACAACAAAGATAGGCACAGACTAATCTAGGAAAACGCAGGTGGCCATACATGGGCCACACCTGCTCCATTGCAATCTACCGGTCTCTGGTAGCTGGAGGAGGCTGTGCGTGCACAGGTAAGCCCCACCTGCCTGTCTGCTCTCGTGCTGTGCAAGGACAACATCAAGGGCAATATGCAGCTGACTTGATAGGTGTGTTCTTTGCTTTTGTGCAGGCAGATTTTCCTGTTGCATGGCTTCCTATCAGGGTTGGCTTCCCCACCTCCCCTTTTTCTTTCTTTCTTTTTCACTATGTAGTCTTTGGCTGGCCTGGAGCTTTCTGTGTGGACCAGGCTGGCCTTGAACTCCCAGAGATCTGCCTGCCTCCAGAGCACTGGGGTTAAAAGTGTGTAGTACTGGATTTCTTTTTTTTTTTTTTTTTTTG
>NC_022010.1:14198932-14201966 GCF_000317375.1 Microtus ochrogaster
TTGTAGACCAGGCTGGTCTCGAACTCACAGAGATCCGCCTGCCTCTGCCTCCCAAGTGCTGGGATTAAAGGCGTGCGCCACCACCGCCCGGCAGTAGTACTGGATTTCAACAATGGGCACTGGGGATAGAGCTCAGGGGTAGACTGTGCCCTTGGCATGTATGAAGCCCTAGATTTGACCACTAGCATCACAAACAACACGCACACTCAAAATTAAAAGGTTACAGGAGTATGTCCAGTAGACAAGAGCCACTCTAAGAGAGCAATCACTGAGCCCTCAGCAAGAAGTCAGAAGAACAGCAGAACAGGGACACCTGGGCTCTGCCCCTTTCCCCTGATCCCCACCTCAATTCAGGGCAAGCCAGACAACCAAAGTCTGCTTAGCAGGCCTTCTGTCCAGCATGTCTCCCAGAGTGCTGCTGGTAGAAACTCCTTAAGCAGCTCTAAAGATGGCTGACAAAAGCCAGGCAGTGGTGGCGTACAACTTTAATCCCAGCACTTGGGAGGCAGAAACTGGAAGATCTCTGCAAGTTCGAGGCCAGCCTAGTCTACAACAGTTAGTTCCAGGACAGGCTCCAAAGCTACAGTTGAAACCCTGTCTTGAAAACCAAAAAGAGGAAAAAAAGAAAAAAAAAAGGTTGCTGACAAAGCTGGAGACCAGTCAGGACTCCTGACAAAGTGTTTAAAGAGTGTTTCAGAATTCAGTCAGCTCTTCCTTTCCTGAATCAGCCAGAGTGCATGCAGCCTCTGTATGACTGCACTCTTCATCAAGCCCTTGCCCTACTCCCTGCCTCTAGAACAATAAAAGGTCAATGGATAATACTCAGGGCCAAAGATATTGCTTCCAGTGTCTCTGGGGTCTGTTAGCCGTCAAGTCACAACAGGACATGAAAGCTGCTGACAGTCACTGTCCCCAACCCCTCTGCCAACTACAGAGACATACATGAAAACATGAGCTGGGTGGTGGTGGCGCACACCTTTAATCCCAGTACTTGGGAGGCAGAGGCAGGTGGATCTCTGTGAGTTCGAGGCCAGCCTGGTTTACAAAAGTGAGTTCCAGGAAAGGCTCCAAAGCTACAGAGAAACCCTGTCTTAAAAAAAAAAAAAAGAAAAAAGAAAGAAAGGAAAGAAAAGAAAAGAAAAGATGAGAATCTTTCAAATAAGCAACTTAGGGCACAGAAGAGGCACTGTTCAGCTGTGCAACTGAAACCACCATCCCCCCCCCAAGCCTGCCCAAATGAGTATAGGGTCAGGTAACAAGGTAAGGGTGCCTAGTGTAGTGATACAGGGTACAGCCAAAATGTTCTTAGGGTAAAGGATCCTATCAGTAAGGAAGGGGAGGCAGAGGGACATTTTAGAGAATGGAGCCAATTTGGAATATGTGACAGGGATGAACAGAATAGGACATAGCTCATAATTCTGGCATTAAGGAGAAAGAGGCAGAAGGATCAAGGCCATACTTGGCTACATAGTAAGTTCAAGGCCAGCCTGGGCTACTTGATATCCTTTCTCAGAAACTGAAATCAAACAAAACAGCAGGGCCCCGGGGCTCTACAGAAAAATTACCATGAAAATATTTCCGAGGATCAACAGAGAGATTAAATAAATAATAACACAACCCACAATGAGGTCCTACCGAGCCATTGAAAACACTGCTGATGAGCATTTGGGGACTTGGGGAGGTATTCAGCAGCTGCTAAGAGGAAGAAGAGTGCACACTCAGCACGCCAAAAACAATTTAAAAACAAGGTGGAGAAGGATAACTACCGGGGAGCCGAGAGGGTACACCCCTGAGGGTTCCGATTCTCAGCTTCCTTTCATCTACATCCATAGTTTCTAAATTTTCTATAGTAAAATAAAAGTGGAGTTTAAAAGAAAAAAGTAGGTTTTTAAAAAATTTTTCGTCTATTCATTTTATCTACTCACTTACATGCCACAGCGAGCATCAGAGGACAACCTGGGAATTCAGTTCTCCCACCATGTGGGTCCCAGGAATAAAACTCAGCTCATCAGCCTTAGCAGCAAGCATATTTATCCACTGAGCCATCTCTTAAAGTTAAAATGTTCAAATATTATAATGGCTGGATTGACAGATCACACCTAAAAATCTCAAAGAGGAGGGTGAGGCAGGAGGATCGGCACAAGTTTAAGACAGACATAAACCACACAGCAAGTTTCAGAGCTACAATGTTAAGACTTTGTCTCACTAAAATAAAAATAAAAAATGGAATACTATGGACACAGAAATGATGATGAGTTAAATCTAGAAAAAGGCCTAAAAATGGAGCTGGACTCCAAAATAAGTGTCTAAGCTGAGAAAAGCTACCCAGCACTCAGCAAACATGTCTCAGCAGAGAAAGTACTACCTCTCTGATGAAAAGATTCTACTTTCATCTTCTCAGAAGTAATGGCACTTATAAATCATAAAGCTATCTGCCAACATCATTATAAAGCAGATCAAAGAGATGAAAAAAAGCAAACAGCTGAAAAGCCTAAGGAGCGTACCCCAGGTGAGCTGCACAAGCGAGCAGTGCAGTGTAGTCAGTCAGATACATATTGAGGGACCTGTCGGGACTCTGAGAGGGTGTACCACTGCGGTATAAGCCACCCCAAACGTAAGTGCCTAGACAGACAGACAGACAGTCACACACACTGGCCAGCACCATGTACAATAATAAAATATGTGGGTTGAGAACTAAGCAGGGCAGCATCACAGCCGAACTTAAAAGTTATAGCTTTGTTTCAGCTGTGACAAAGGCAATCCAAATCTGACCACCCCACTCTAGTCACTGATGGCAATGAGACTGAGAGATAATGTAAAACTAAGATCAACCTAGAACCCAAGAATTTGATAAAAAGGGCTGAACCTTCCATCTTTAAGGCAAAACCAGGGCTTCAGCACCTCCTAACACAGTGTAATAATTGATGGAGGAAGGTCATTGGTTGATTTAATAAAGAAGCTGCTTGACCTGATAGGTTAGAACGTAAGTGGGAGGAGCAGAATGCTGGGCGGAAGAGGAAGTGAGGTCAGACTC
>NC_022010.1:14204512-14250808 GCF_000317375.1 Microtus ochrogaster
GTGTTGTTATTTCGGGCATAAGCTAGCCGGGCAGGCGGCCGGGGTGCTGGGGACTCAGCCCCGCTCCCCTATTACTACAAATAATGGTCTTCAAGAAGTGTGCATATTTTTGGGGTTCACTAGACAGTTTCAGATTTATTATCAGGAGATTATGACCCTGTGACTTCAAACAGAACAAGAAGATACATAAAACAGTAAGGACCCCTCTAGAATGGTCCTTGGGCCAAAGCCAAATGGTAGCAAACAACACACTACCTTTATCAGTTTAGTCTAACCTAGATCCAATCTAGGTTAAATTCAGTCTCTCCCATCCCCAAGTGCCTAATATCTGATAACTAAGCTTAAACCCTAAATTACAAACGAAATCAAAAGCTAAAAGTAGAGTCCTCATAAAGGTCTAGATTTCTGGGTCGGGGAATCCTACAGGGTTCAGATTACCCTACAGGTAGTCCAGTGACATAGCACAATATTGAAAGGAAAAAAATCCAGATTTATTCTCCCAACTCTTCAGATTTGCCAGATGTCACACTGAGCTCATACTCCCAGACAGCAAGCCTCACCTGGAGCTAAGTGGCGACTGCTCTCAGGCCAAGACTCCAGATCACAGCAGTCCCCACCACTTCCTGCTGCCTTCTCATCACTGAGGCCGAGTCCACTACGGCTTATATATTTTCCTAATAAATATTTCCCTGTAACTATGACTTCCAAAAGAGGGCAAGAAAAAATACCAGAGGGCCTCTTGGTCTCAGAAATGTCTGTTTTATATCCTGGTCCTTGTGGCCATTCAAGTTTGTGACTTCTGACCCAGATTAACAATATTAAGAGAAAAGTCATAAAGGGATAATTTTTGCAGACAGTAATTTGGCAAGCTCCTGTGCAAGACACAGAAATCAATTCCCGTGTCTCTGTTCTAGGGGAAGCCTCAGACAAGGTCACTTCTCAACTATTTCTGTACTTACCGCATATACAAAAAACAGAATAATGGGATTTCTAGTTACTGACGTTCCAAATAAGATTTCATATAGATAATATTAGATATGCAGAAATATCTGAATTGTTTTCTTTTTCTTTCTTAATGGCCAAGCATATCCCAGCACCTGTAAGGCAGGAGGATGCTCATGAGTTCAATGTGAGATCCTGTCTCAAAACAACAAAAGAAGGCTAGAGATATAGCTTAGTGGTGCAGTGCTAATGAGGCCCTGGGTTTTATCCTAGCACCACAAAGACAAAGTAAATCAAAGCACTTGGAGGGCTGAGGTAGAAGTTTCACTCTGAGTTTGAGGCTAGCTTGGGTTACAGAGTGAGTTCTAGATCAACCTGGGCTTAAAGTTGATACCCAGTCTCAAAAACAAAAACAAGATAGCTAGAGGGACTCCAACGGTAAACCTATGACTTATTTTGTTTTCACATTAAACCTATGACTTAAATTCAATTTCTGGAAGGAAAGAACTGACTCCATAAAGTCTTCCTCTGACCTCACATGTGACCTACAATATGCACATGCGTGCACACGGGCGGGAGTGCATGTGCACAGCCACAAAATAAAAAAAAAGGTGGACAACAATGAAGATGATAACAACAAATAAGCTAAAAAATCAGCATCCTCCAGAACACCTCTTACGTCTATTCCCAGTCGGCTTCTGCTCTAGTACTTCAGAAGTAAGTACCAGTTTTTTCTTTGTCTTTGCGAGGGCTTCATGTAACACAGGCTGCCCTGAACATGCTATGTGGTTTAGGATCCTCCAGAATACACACATTATAGGCCCGTGCTATCACACCTGATTCACAAGTACTGATCTCCTTTAGCCCATTTAGAACTTCAGGTAAATAGAATTGGATACTCTTCTGAGTTATGGTGTTATTTTGTGTCAAATACTTAAAGCTTCTTTTTTTAAAGGCAGGTTCTCATGATCCCAGGCTGATCCCAAACTTGCTATGTAGCCAAGGATGGCCTTAAACTTCTGATCCTTCTGCCTCCATTCCCTGAGCACTAGGATTAGACACTTGCCCCATGTCCAGTGTATACAGTGGAGAATGGCAGGATAAGCACTCTACCAACTGAGCTAAAACCCAGTCCCTTAAATTTGCCTTATTTGGCAGGTTTCTTAAATTCAAGCATGTTGGAACCAGGTGGTGGTGGTGCACACTTTTAATCCCAGCACTCAGGAGGTAGAGGCAGGTGGATCTCTGTGAGTTCGAGGCCAGCCTAGTCTACAAGAGCTAGTTCCAGGATAGGCACTAAAGCTACAGAGAAACCTTGTCTCAAAAAAAAAAAAAAAAAAAAAAAAAAACCAAACAAAAAAAAAAAAACCCAAAAAACAAACCAAAAAAAAAAAATCAAGCATGTTGTTCCACATAGTAGTTACTTCTTATTTTTATAAATGTATTTATTTAATTTTTAATTCATTTTATTTTATGTGGAGAGGTGTTTTGCTTGGATGTATGTACCTGCACTGTGTGTGTATGCCTCATGCCTGTGAATACCAGAAAGGGTATCAGATCTCCTGGAACAGAAGGCTGTGAGCTACCAGGTCATGCTGGGAATTAAACCCAGGTCTTTTGGCAGAGCTGTTAGTGTTCTTAACCACTGAGCCATCTCTCTAGCCCTTCTTCTTTATGTCTGTACACCACCATATATGTGTGCAGGTGCCTCAAGAGGCCAAAGAGGGCATCAGATCTCCTGGAACTGGAGTTAGGGGCAGTTGTAAGCTGCCATGTGGGTGCTAGGTCCTCTGGAAGCACAGCTAGTGTTTAACCACTGAGCAATTTTCCTCCCCTACTTTCTTTTTGGTTGGCTGGTTGTTGGTTGGTTTGATTATTTGAAAGAGTTTCTCTGTATACTCCTGGTTATACTGAAACTCGCTCTGTCAACCAAGATGGCCTCAAACTCAGAGATCTGTCTGTCTCCTGAGTGCTGAAATTAAAGGCATGTACCACCACCACCTGGCTTTTTGTTTTGTTTTTCAATAATTTTTATTTTATTATTATTGGATGTAATCTGTTCCTAGGACTATATCACTTAAAAACCATATCTGTGGAAGAAAACTCAGTGTGGTAACCATGACTCTAATCTATCCTAGTCATTTTTCTCCCTGAACATCATGACCTAAAGGAACCAAGTAAGAAGTCCCTACCCAGGGTCACACTGACCGCAGGCTTCTAGTCTCATGTCATTTCACATGATATTTTCGATTTGCCCTATGTCTTAGTTTTATTATTATTATTATTACTGTGAAGATATACCATGACCATGGCAACTCTTATAAGGAAAACATTTAATTGAGGTGAATCGCTTACAGTTTCAGAGGTTCAGTCCATTATCATCATGGTGGGGAGCATGGCAGCGTGCAGGCAGGCATGGCTAAGAGTCCTATATCTTTCAGACAACAAACAGGAAGACAACTGACTGTTACACTGAGCAAGAGACTTCAAAGCTTGAGTGAAAGAGACATCAAAGCCCTCCTTCATGGTGACACACTTCCTCCAGAAAGGCCACACCTCCTAACAGTGCTACTCCTTTTGGAGACCATTTTCTTTAAAACTATCACACCCTGTAAGAAAGTTCCTACCTGATTCCATAAGAGAATCGTGTTACAGTATATGGAAATTCAATGTCCAAATAACAAAATACTTTCAAGTCCCCTCAAAAATGTTTGTTGAGAGCTAGGGAGATGGTTCATTTGGTAAGGTGCCTGCCATACAAAACATGAGGAATTGTGTTTGATTCCTAGAACCCATATAAAAAGGCTGGGCAAGGGCACCACGCAGCTATAATCATAGTATTGGGGAAGTGGTAACAAGAACTCTGGTGCTCACCAGCCAGCTTGTCTATCCAAATCAGCAAATTTTAGGTTCAGAGAAATACCCTTTCTCAAAAAAAAATGGTAGAGAGCAATAGAGGCACACACTTGACATAGTCTCTGACTTCCACCCTGCATGTGCACAAACACAAAATAAAATTAAAAAACACAATGTGTCTGTAGCCAGGTGTGGTGGCACATGCCTTTAATCTCAGCACAAAGTGGGCAGAGGATCTCTGAGAGTTTGGGGCCAGCCCAGTCTAGATAATCAATTCTAGTCTAGCCAGAGCTGCATAGTTGAGACTCCACCTGTCTAACAATAATAACAACATAGAAGTCTATCGTCAGGCATGGTAGCTTATATCTACAACCCCAGTACTTAGGAGGCTAAGGCAGGAGGAATATTGCAAATTTGAGCCAGTCTGGGTCATACAGTGAAACATTGTTTCAGAGAGGGAGAGAGAAGTATGTCCACGAATAAATAAACAAAAAGTAGTATATACTGGGCAGAGAGAAGGCTTAGCAGTTAAAAGCACTAGCTATTCTTCCAGGAGACCCAGGTTCAATTCCTATTACCTACATGGTGGTTAACAAACCCCTGTAACTCCAGTTCCAAGGGATCCAATGTTCTCTTCTGACCTCCACAGGTACCAGGTATACATGTACATGCATGCAGTAGGGGTGTCACTAGCTTGTCTACCAAGTACAAGGTTCAGTCCCCAATACCACATTGGAGCTGAGTGTAGTGGTACATGCCTATAATGCCAGCACTCAGGAGGCTGAGGTAGGATTGACATCATTCAGCTCAGGCTATTAGAAAACTGTCTAAAAAGAAAAATCTGATCTCTTGTTCTCAGAATATTCTTCAACAGAGAGTGCCACAAAAATCTCCAAGGTTTTCTCTCTCTAATTCAGAGTCCCCCAGTCCTTTGTTTGCACCAGTCACCTGACTCCCTCTGTCATCTCCGAGTTAGTATCTTCACTGTCATCCAAACAGGATCTTACTGCTCATGTCTAGGGCTCAAAAGCTAAAGACAAGGAATTTTGCTTCTGAAATTACCTTTCAGACCTGAGAGCCTCCCCTGGAACTACCAATGTCACTCCTTCTAGATTGTTCTGATGGTACATCTATCTCTAAAGACAACAAGCACACTAGGCTGAGGTTTCTTTCTTTCTTTATTATTATTATTATTTTTTTTTTTTTGGTTTTTCGAGACAGGGTTTCTCTGTGGTTTTGGAGCCTGTCCTGGAACTAGCTCTTGTAGACCAGGCTGGTCTCGAACTCACAGAGATCTGCCTGCCTCTGCCTCCCAAGTGCTGGGATTAAAGGCGTGAGCCACCACAGCCCGGCTAGGCTGAGGTTTCTTTAGGGAATCTGAGATCAAATCATATTCCTGTCACTAAACCATATAAATAAAAATAACATTTAGATACCAGATGACACAGAGTTGACTTCATTGTTTATCCAGAAAAAAAAAATAACATTTAGGAGCATGGCATTTTGAAAAGCTCTATCACTCAGAAAGCAACCTCCAAACTGAAAGTTTCTCCTCCCAAAAGCCTCTTCACACGGCCCAATAGAAGAAGCCTGGTATGATATTAAACACAGCATTAGGGAAACAGAAACTCTGAGTTCAAACCAGCCTAGCTACAAAGTGAATTCCAGGACAGTCAGGGCTACATAAAGAAATCCTGTCTTAAAAAAAAAAAAAAAAGAAAGGAAGGAAGGAAGGAAGGAAGGAAGGAAGGAAGGAAGGAAGGAAGAAAGAAAGAAAGAAAGAAAGAAAGAGAAAAAAGAGGCACAGCAGAGAGGAGGATTATCATGAGTTTGAGAGAAGCCTGGGCTACAATGTGAAACCCTGTCTCAAATAAATTGGGGTGAGAATATATGACTATGAATATAAATACACAGAGCTCAGGAGACAAAATAGAGCAGCATAGCCTAAAGAACAAATACAAGTTCTCAGACTGGGCAGGATCAGAATTCAGTGTGTTGTGAGGCCCACTACTCTGATGGCTCCTGGCAATCCCTTCTCTGGGAAGCAGCCAACACACACCCTAGGAACCAAGGTCCACAACACAGGGTACTGATCACCTGAAAAGTCAATTCATTCCTTCCCTCCCTTGTTCTCCCATGTCCAATTCATCAGCAAGTCCAAAACCATCTTGATTCACACCATCCAACTGTGTCTGAGAAGAGAGTTCAACAGCTTCAAGAGGGATGCTGGCTAGTTGTGATGACACAACCTTTAATCCCAGCATTGGGAGGCACAGACAGGTGGATCTCTGTAGATCTCAGCCTGGTCTAAGTAGTGTGTCTCAAGGACAGCCAAGGCTATGTTGAGAGAGACCCTGTCCAAAAAAAAGGGGGGGGGTTCTCATTTCAACTCTGGCTTCTAGTTCCCTAAGAGTAATCACCAGCAGATGAGCCACAATGAAGATAAATGGGTATTCCTAATTCAGTTAGAATAATGTCCTCATTCCCACTATAAATCACAGATCCTCTTGGTTCTTCAAGCTCACCTCTTTCCACTGTCTATGCCCAACATCTAGTTCTGCTGGTCTTTCTAATGCTGAAATGTGCCATGCTCACTCCACCTTGGGCCTCTTCTACCATCCACGCCTGGCTTTTATTTTCCACTCAGGTTACAGGTTAACTTGAAATGTCACCTCCTCAGAACACGTCTCTGAGCACTTCCCTGAGTAGTTCAAAGTATCTACCCACCTTCCCAGCCCCGTTATACTATCTTTTGTTTTGTTTCTTCATTTTCAAGACAAATCAAATTTGCTTACTGACTTCTTTCAGAAAGTAAGTTTCGTGTACCTCAAAAGCCTGACTTGTACCCTGTGACACAAGGTGACCTCAGGAATACATGTTAGGAAACGAGCACTTGATTTGGCAGCAGACAAACCAAAATCACAGCTAGATTCCAACTCTGTGGCTGAAGAGATTCTACTTAGTGGGAGAGCCACTTAGCCTCCCTCCTTGCCTCCTTCTCAAACATTGAGACTGGAGACTATGGGGTTAATGTCATAAGGCTGAAGCGCTCTAATGGTAACAGGAAGTTCAGCAAACTCAAGGATGCAGAGGCTCCTGTAGCAGAGGACAAGAGAGAAGAAAGGGGGAGCACTGGTAGACAGCAGGAGTGAGACTGTCAAGGAAAGTCACTTTTTTGTTGTTTTTTTTTTGTTTTGTTTTTTCCAGACTAGTTTTTCCTGTGTAACTCTGACTGTCCTAGAACTCTCTCTATAGAGAGGCTAGCCTTGAACTCAGAGATCCGCCTGCCTCTGCCTCTCACGTGCTGGTATTAAAGGCTTGCACCACCACTGACCAGCTGGAAAGTCCCTTCTAGATGGAACAGTAAAGAAGGTTCTCTCTCCTGCTGAGAATAAGGTCAGCTGGCTCTAGCTCCAGTCTCCATAGCCCTCTGGTAGTACAGAAGGTGCCAGAATTGGAGAGGAATAAATAGAACCCTTCCTGAGGTTGGCATCAGAGAGCTTGTGACCCAAATAAGCTCAACCTGAAACACAAACCTTTGTGGCCTGAATTCTAACCATGCAAAGAAGTTCCAACAAAAGACAGATCACCACAAACACTGGTTGCCTGAACAGCAGATTTTATACCCACTAAGTAATTTGATTCTGGAGAAGGAATAATCTGAATCTTTCATGGGCCATTATAGGAATCCTACAAACAAGTCAAATCCATTAGTGTATGGGTGGTCCATGCTAGTAATACCAGTACTTGGGACATAGAAACAGGAGAGTTAGTAGCCAATGCCGTTAGTCCCAGCACTCAGGAGACAGAGGCAAGTGCATAGCTGTGTGTTTGAGGCCAGCCTGGCCTACAGAGTGAAACTCTGTTTGGGGGAAAAAAAAAAAGTTCACAGTCAGATGAGGAGATGCTCAGTTCTTGTTTTTGTTTGTTTGTTTGGGTTTTTAGTTTTTGAGACAGAGTTTCTCTGTGTTGCTTTGGAGCCTGTCCTGGAACTAGCTCTTGTAGACCAGGCTGGCCTCAAACTCACAGAGAACTGCCTGCCTCTGCCTCCCGAGTACTGGGCTTAAAGAAGTGCACCACCACTGCCTGGCTCAGTTATTAAGAGCACTTGTTCTTCCAGAGAATCATTCCCATTCCCAGCACCCACATGGCAACTCATTCACAGCTACAGTTTTAAGAAATCTGACACACTCTTCTGATCTACATGGGCACCAGGCATGACATAGTGCACAGACATACACGCACATAAACAAATCTAAAAGAAGAAAAAATTTAAAGTCAAGATATAAATGTTAAACAGAGGTAAAGGTCAGGCTGGAGAGATGCTTCAATGGGTAAATGAGGATCCCTATAAAGCTGGACACAAGAGTCGGCATCTGTAATCCCAGCACTTCTATAGCAAGATATGAGGCAGTGATGGGCAAATTCCTAGCAGCTTGAGTCAGGTAGCCTAGCATATGCAGTGGCAAATAAGAGACCCTGTCCCAAACAAAGTGGAAGACAAGAACCAACAGCAACGGAGGGCTACCTCCACATGCTCTGAGTGTGCACACATGTGTACATACACACACACTCTCTATGACACACACTTAGGACTATATGAGACCCCGTCTCAAAAACATTATGAAACAAAAATCTCAAACTAAAGCTAGACATAGTGGTTTGGATTTATAATCCCACTTATCTGGAAAGCTGAGACAGGAGATCGGTTTGGGCAACTTAGTGAGACTCTCTCTCAAAATAAAAGAAAAAAAGGTTGGAGATGTTTCTCAGAGGGAGAGTACTTAGGCCAGAGTGCATTAAGCCCTAAGTTCAATGCCCAGTACCCAAACAAAAACGTTAAACTGACTTTCAACAACACCCTCTTATAGAATTATTCTAGGCAGAGAACAAGGCCACAGTACACTTTACAGGCATTTCCTTTGAGCAGGGCTCTCTGTCACTAGAGCCCCCTGAACCAAGGCCAATCCATTCAGCATAACTATCATTCCATGGCAGGCTGCACGCTCTTTTGTGGAAGAAGAAGGTTTGAAAATATTCTTACCAAGCTCAAAGAGAGGTTAAGAGCTTAGAAACATTTTCTCAAGAAACAGGTCAGGCTGAGCACTGTACAACTGTAGTATCTACACTTGAGAGGCTAAGACAAGATGATAGTGAGTTCAGTAGGAAAGAAGAAAAACAGGTGTTAGGAAGGTGGCTTAACAGTGAGCGTATATGAGCACGTGCACAGCAAGCATGGCGAATTCAGAGCCAGCACCCACATAGAGAAGCTGGGTGGAGCTGTGCACACACTCAACCCCAGCTCTGCGAAGCACGGAGAAAGGCGATCAGCAGGCCTCCAGTTCAGCTCCAAGTTACTGAGAGACCCTTTCTAAGGGAATAAGAGTGACAGAGAAGAACACCTCACATCCGTCTCTGGCCTCCCACACCCTGAACATACACATGTACACATACCGAGACACTTCAAAAAACACAGAAAGAAAAATAAAGCTGGGCATGGTGGTGCATGCCTGTAATCCCAGCACTCAGGAGGAAGAAGCAGGTGAACCTCTGTGCAGTGAGTTCCAGGACAGCCAGGGCCATGTAGAAAAACCCTGCGCACCCTCCCCACACCCCACAAAAAAAAAGAAAAGAAGAAAAGAAACTTTTGAAACTATTATGCATTAGTTTCCTACTGGTGCTATAACTTAGAGATACAGAAATGAATTTATTATTTCATAATCCTCAAAGTCAAATATCAAATTTAGGTCTCACGGGGCTAAAACCAAGATCCAGCAAGCCTGTATCCTTCTAAAACACTAGGAGAGATGCCGCTTCCTGCGGCCTGCAGTTTTAAGGCTATGAACATTCCTTAGCTCACAGTCTCCTTCTTCCTCTTCTTCGAAGTTAGCTGCATCAAGATGAGTCTTTTCCTACTGTGATCTCTCCAGCTCTCTCTCTCTCTCTCTCTCTCTCTCTCTCTCTCTCTCTCTCTCTCTCTCTCTCTCTCTCACTTGTTAAGGACACTTGTAATTACACTGGCCCCACTCAGATGATCTTGGCTGATCAGCAAACTTATTCCACCTGCAGCCTAAAATCCTCCTTACTGTGTAACAACATATTCATAGGATTCGTAAACTGGGACATAATTATCCTTTTGTGTTGCTACACTTACTTACTTATTGTGTGTGTGTGTCAGAGAAAAACTTACTGGAGTTGGTTCTTTCTTCTTCTGGGAGTCTGTTTGCCCTTTCTACCACGTGGGTTGTCAGGTTTGGTGGTAAATGCCTTTATCCACCAAGCTGTCTCATCAGTTTCAACACAGACATCTTCAAGGGTACTGTTAACCTGCCTATCACACTGTCCAAGTGGGCAACAATACAAATGTCCCGCAACAAAGGTTCATCCTACTGTTTCACTCCACACCAACATTCCCTAAAGCACTAGTCCATACAGTTATCTTCAAAGAACTGAAAGAAAGATAAGCAAGACTCAAAAAAGGCAAGTTTAAATAATTGGTTCCAGATTCTGAAAAATCCCTTCTCAATTCAACATACATTTCTTTTTTAAAAAATTATTTATTTATTATGTGTACAACATTCTGCTTCCATGTATGCCCACACACCAGAAGAGGGCACCAGATCTCATTACAGATGGTTGTGAGCCATCATGTGGTTGCTGGGAATTGAACTCAGGACCTCTGGAAGAGCAGTCAGTGCTCTTAACCTCTGAGCCATCTCTCCAGCCCCAACATACATTTCTTTTTTTTTTTTTTTTAAATTTATTTATTTATTAAGTATACAACATTCTGCCTCCATGTATGCCTGCACGCCAGAGGAGGGCACCAGATCTCAGTACAGATGGTTGTGAGCCACCATGTGGTTGCTGGGAATTGAACTCAGGACCTCTGGAAGAGCAGCCAGTGCTCTTAACCACTGAGCCATCTCTCCAGCCCCCCAACATACATTTCTTAATCACACAGTCTGTGTTAGAGGTACTATTAGCCTCCACAGGAAACTCAAAGGTAAAAACAGCACGTTAGTCAGGACCACATAATCATACACACGGCTAAATCAAATAAGGTGGTGGTTTTCCAAAGTATATAAGGTTCATTGACTTGAGGAAGGCTCAGACTGAAGGAAATACAGTTTTACCCAGTGAGGATAGGATTCTAAGTAGCCCAAGACACCCACCTTCCCATCTGGGAGGCCCCTTATAGCAACAGAATAACTTCATTTCCTCCACCACAGAATTCTAGGCTTCTATAAGTGGATGAATGGGGGAACTTTTCAGTTCAAGATACTTTTCCTGGTCTGAGGGTGTAGTAAACTAATCATCTACAATGCATAAGATCCTTCGAATTAGGGCGCACAAGATGGTTCAGTGGGTAAAGGTGCTTGCTGCCAAGCCTGAGAAGCTGAGTCCAGTCTCCAGGCCCCACATGGTGGAAGGAGAGAAACTACTGCTACGAGTTGTCCTCAGTCATTTGTAACTGTAGTGCAGAAGGAGCAGGGATAGGCACATCCTAGAGATCACTGAGCACCCAGCCTGGCCAGTCAATGATCTGAGTTCAGCCAGAAACCATATCTCAAAAAACAAGGTGGGTATGGGGAGGAATTTAAAAAATAAAAAGGTAGAGGTCAACAGAAGAAGATAATGGACACTAACCTCTGACCTCTGCATGCCTAAACACACATGTACATGTGTACCTACATGCACACACACACAAGTGCTACATAGACATATGTACATACACACACATTTTTTTTTTAGAGAGTTTCTCTGTGTAACAGCCCAAGTTGTCCTGAAACAAGTTTTGTAGACCATGCTGGTCTCAAACTCACAGAGATCTGCCTGCCTATTCCCTTCCAAGTGCTGGAATTAAAGGCGTGCGCCACCACTGCCTGGCATCATAAACACAAATTTAATCCTTAACTTCTAGGTCCAAATTTATTTATTTGTTTACTTACTTACTTATTTTTGAGACAAAGTCTCCTGGCAGCCAGGTTGCCCTGAAGTCACTATATAGCTGTAGATGACCTTGAACTTCCCTTTTCCAAGAGGGCTGGGTCTACAGGCATCTACCACCACACCACTCATTTGTGCCAAATGAGCTATAGTCTCAACTTTCTTTTCCAATTCTATTAACTCTTCCTCACCCTTCTATTGGGCTGGCAATTAATCAGTAGACACTACTTAAAATAGAAATCTGTTCCTAGACTAAGAGGAACACAAACTTCTCTTAGGGAAGAGAATTCATTATTTCTGATAATTAACATTGGGGAAAAGGGATAAGCACTGAGTCTAAGATCAGCAAAACCATCCACACACTGGCTCTGGACACAGACACATACACTTGACCTGTATGCCTCCCAATACTGCCCTTAAATCAGATTTATTGTTATCACATCTTTTACATCTATCCTACAGGGCAGTTACAACTAACTGTGCCTGTTCCCTCATCCCTGGTTTCTGAGCTATTTCAAATTATTGTCTCTGTAGCCAACACCATTGCACACTCTGTAATAGTAAGCACACTGTCTAATGATTATATACTAAGAGAAAGAAAGAGAAGAAAAACAGCTTATCAGTGATATGGAAGCAAAACCGTAAAACTAAGTCGTTTCTATAAATGATTCCTATTATCATGCCTATCATAAGACTTCTCTAAAGCCAGGTGGTGGTGTGGCATGCCTTTAATCCCAGCACTCGGGAGGCAGAGGCAGGTGGATCTCCATGAGTTCGAGGCCAGCCTGGTCTACAAGAGCTAGTTCCAGGACAGGCTTGATTGCTACAGCAAAACCCTGTCTTGAAAAACCAAAAATAATTAATTAATTAATTAATTAATTAAAAAAAGATTCCTCTAGAACAGTGGTGCTCCACCTTCTTAATACTGAGACACTGTAATACAGTTCCTCATGTTGTTGTGACCCTCAACCATAAATTATTTCATTGGTCCTTCATAACTGTAATTTAGCTACTATCATGAATTCTAAGTATCTGATATGCAGGACCCACAGGTTGAGAACCACTGCTCTAGTGGACCTGTAGCTCAGATGATAGAGTACTTTTCTGGTATTTACATCCCAGGCACAAAGCCCTGTGTTTGATCTCTAGTACCACATGAAAAAAAACAAAGAAACAGGTATGGTAGCACAAACCTGTAATCTCAGCATTCTGAGGGAGACAAAAGGATTAGACATTCAAGACTGGGGTTGGAGAGATGGCTCTGGAGATAAGGTGTTTGGAGTACAATTGTGAGGACCTGGGTTTGTTCTACAGGACCCAAGTAAAATGAAACATTCTGTAACAACCCAGTATTCCTACAGTGGGGTCAGGAAAATCTCTAGTACCTTAAAAGCCAGCTAGTCTAGTGTATTCAATGGCAAAAAAGAAATTCTGACTTACCCAAGATAGAAAGCAAGGTATAGCCATCAGAAGTTGTTCTCTGACTTCCATATAGGAACCATGGAGCAAGTGCAACACACGTCAACAAGTGTTTTGCAACACAAAACACTTGCATGTATACATACACATACACACACAGAAGAAAGAAAAAAGAAATGATAGTTCTTTTTTTTTTCTCCTCAGGTACATGAGTTCAAGACCAGTCTGGTATATATGAGACCTTGCCTCAAAGAGAAAAGAAAAGATTTCTCTACTGGACACCTAAAATTTGTAGGACATTGTGGGCTAAGTCTTCAGTCCTTGCTATTCCTCAAGTCTGGCATAGCTTCCCACCTGGGCCATGAACAATTACCACACAGGGCACACACATGGGTGCTACTTCCTGAAACATAGCCTAGACTCTAACCGTTCCTAATTTAAAAATCTCGAGGGCTGGCAAGATGGCTCAGAGGGGTAACAAAACTCTGACAATATGGTAGATTATGGTAGATAGAAAGAACTCAGCTCTTGAGCTGTTGTTATCTGACACACACACACACACAGACACTGTTTAAAAACACACACAAACATAAAATAAATGTTTAAAAAGAAAAATGTCTCTTCAAATAGCCACATAAATAGTCACTTACCAAAAACACCTATTACTTATGCCTAAATACAAGAAAGGTCATTTCTAGTCCAGCAAAGTGGCTTTGCAGATAAAAGTGCTTGCTGCCAAGCCTGACAATCTGAGTTTGATATCTGGGATCTCATATAATAGAAGTAGAAAAGTTATAAGTTGACCTCTGATCCCAACATACACACTAAATAAATAAACATAATAAATTTTTTCAAAAGACCACTGGCTACCCTTTAATCTATACCAAAAGAAGGTAATAAAGAGAGAAGTGAAACCAAAACCAACCACAAAAACACACACACAAAATGTATTCAGAATCTCTATGGGGAGATGGGGTGTACATGCACGGCATGCCTTAAAATGTTAAAAGGTGGGTAGGAACCATGAACTAGGTTCTCAAGTGTGCAACTCCACTATAGGAGCCTTGGATAGATCCAGCCAAATCAAGAATGCTTCTATGTAGTATTTGTTAGGCAGGCCCTTGAAAGCTTCACTGAAAGACTCCAATTAGACACATCAGTTGACTGAGGATAGAGAGTTAAAATTCTACATTGTCCATCCTTTACATCCAATTTTATAAACTTCCTTTTGCCTGTAATTTGCCAAGTACCAGACCCAGTCACAGACACTATCACAGTTAATCCTCATCTCTACCCTGCAGGGAAGTTTTATCCACTTCATTCTAGAGCAATGACAGGATGGCTTAGAAAAGGTAAGCCAGGCTGCTCTCCCCTGCCATCCATCACACATCTGCCTTGAGGAAAGGCAATTTCTTTCCCTCCAAGATGTCCCAGAAACTGAGCACATGTTTTAGAACTAAATGAAGATGCTTATTCCACAGAGCTACTTACCAGAGTGGGAAAGACAGGGTTTTTAAAAAACTATCCCTGAGGAAACTGGAATCTCATTTTATGACCATTTATCAAGCAGACCAATGAACATATTCACAGTCCCCAGTACCCCCAAACCTACTACATCGCCAGAGTCTGGACAAACAGTTCAGCTACCTCTGTAATCTCAGCACTAGGGAAGCTGAGGCAGAAGGATTTCAGTGGATTTCAGGCCAGCTTGACCTACAAAACAAATCCAAGTTCATCTCCAAAGGGGAAAAAGAAAGCCTTTGCTTGATACTGCTCATGATTCCTAGACCACCTCTCAGGATTGGGTAAAAAATAACAACTTCCCCTGTACTTGGTTCCTCCTCCAAAAAGCTATTGAGCCTCATCTGGAAACAGCTGGGAGGGAGCAGTTAACAGGAAACCAAACCAAACAAAAAGCACAGAGTGTACTAGAGAGTTAGGCAGTAGAACCAAGAGCCCACAGAACAGACTGGAAGCTGGAGTTAGGAAGAACCTAGGCCAGAAACAGTCACATAGAAGACCCAGCTGGTCTTCCTCTCAGGCCAAGCAGAAGAAACCTGGACAAGAGGTGAAGGCTCTAACCCTTCGTGAGGGCAAACCAAAGCAATGACCTGGGTCTGCTTTCCTCCCCCACTGGGAGCTTACTTCTCTGAAAGCAGCTGGTGGCCGTGACAGGTAAACTGAAGGCAGAAACCCAGCTTTCTCTAGTTTCTCAGTTAATCTGTACCAAATGTCCACACTGCCAATTAAACTCAGTGAAGGCCACATCAGCCTCGATCATGCTCACTGACACCAATAGCATCTTCATAGGAAGTTACGAGCAGGTGCCCATCCAGGAACCTTTGATGGTAAACCTGGCTAGGTACTAGGTAGGCATGAGGAATACTAGGCAAGACATGAGGAACAACAAAAGCAAGTGAGCCCATGAGGCTGGGAGATACCATAGGGCAAGGTAAGCTTCTTGCACCAAACTAGTAATACATTTTGCAATCAAGAAAATTAACTCAGTAATGGCCAGGTGCCAAAATATTTCTGAAAGAAATGGGAGGTAGGTAGGATTACTCTGTTGGTGTTATTTAATAATCCTTTAGGGTATCCACATAGAGCACAAAAGGAGACGGCTTATTTTTCCTTTGGCAGAGCTTTCTAAGAGAGACCTTTCTAGCCCAAGCCTCCAAAGGCTCAAGCAGCTTTCTCTCCCTAGACATGAAGAAGTTTATATTAAAGTAAAAAAAGGAGGATTATGTTCTCTTAATAAAACACATTGCTGTCTTTTGCCTCTAGTTGTGTTTGAGAAGTTTTTCTTAAAGAACAGCTTATGCTGTAATCTAATTGAGTCTGATACCAATATAAGTGCTCAAAATAAGAGAGCGAGGGTGCACAGGACTGCAATTTCACTGTCATCTGTTTATTTGAAAACAGACTATCTTCACAGGCTCAGTGCCAGCTCGAACTGGCAAGATCTAAGAATCGGAGCAAAGTCTGACCACCGAGCCATGTGAGGGTGACAGAAGGAAGAGCCATGCTACAGGAATAAGCTAGCAGGGAAACCTCCACATGAGGAAGTGGGGGTGAGGTGCATCTCAGAACATAACAAAGGAATGAGCTGACCAACCATTTATTCCAGAGGGGAAAATGCCATCCAGAGCCAACTATCTAGTATTTTAACTTCAGGCAATTGAGTAATGCTTTTAATTTGGATTTATCAGGGCTCATTATCTACCTCCCTGGGGGGCGGGGAGAAGTGGGAGGGTTGCTTGAACCCAGGAATTTAAGACCAGCCTCCCAAAGCATGACCAGTCTCAAAAACCCAAACAATAATAATAAAAAAAAAAAACATAAAATGGGGCTGGAGAGATGGCTCAGTGGCTAAGAGCACTGACTGCTCTTCCAGAGGACCTGGGTTCAATTCCCAGCACCCACACAGCAGCTCACAACCGTCTGTACCTCCTCTCCCAGAGGCTCCAACATCCTCACACAGACAAAACAATGTACATAGGATAAAAACAAATTATTTTTAAAAATAAAACTGAAACAAGGCTGGCCGTGGCGGCACAGGCCTGTAATCCCAGCCCTTGGGAGGCTAAAGTAGGAGGATTACTGCAAGGTTGAGGCCAGTCTAGGATATACAGTGAGTTCCTGGATACATAGGGCTCAAGATAACACAAAAAGGACTAGGAAGATTCCTACTCTTGCAGTCCACAGCCGCTGGAGTCACCTGGGAAACGTGTCCTATGCTGCCAGCTGTGCAGGACTCAAAGCCTAGTACAGTTTCTAAAGCAAGAGGCCCAAACAATAAGGATCCCCACAGAAGCTACTACACACTGGGCAGCTGCAGACACTAGCAGGAGCTCCGAGAAGGCCTGCGGCTGAGGCAGAAAAACTACCTGACGTGAATGCCTAACAGACACACTGGGCAAGAGGGAGAGGGTGGAAAGAAAGGCTAACCTCCCGGGGAAGGCCTTTCTGTGACTCTGAAGAAAGGGTTCTCTGCCCCCGTCTCAGGACAGTGTCTCGGATGTCAACCTTACAAACGGACATGTCACACACACATCGTTTTAGGACCAACCAAAAATCCTCTAGCTAGACCTGGGCACGGGAGGCATGTTTGTGATCCCAGAACAACTTGGCAAGTGGAGTCAGGAAGGTCAAGAGGGGTTCAAGGCCAGCCTCTACTACAAGAGCAAGTTTGAGAGGCTCCTGGGCTACAATGACACCCTGACTCCGAAAAGAAAAATAGAAAAACCTTCCAACTTGCCAGGGAAATAGACTGCGCCTGGGGGGGGGGGGATTGAGGGAGGAGGTGGGGGCGGGCAGCTGGACTCCACAAGTCCTCCTCAGTGCATCAAGGAGCCTTGCCTCGGAGCTTCCCAGCCACTGAGAGGTGAAGGAAGCCAGGCTGCAGATGCCGGAACCAGCAGGAAAAGTCACTAACACTTCAGGAGTGCCTACTACCCACTGCACGCCCCACCGATCTCAGCCCACCCCCGGCACAGCCCTCTGGAGGTCGATATCACCGGCACCCCTCTTTAGAAACGAGGAAACGGGCTCGTTACACAATCGTTAGATAGTACAGCCAGCGCCCTAGCCACCCTGGACAGGTGATTTTAACCGTTGGGTGGTGCTGGGAACACACAAAGCAGCGGAGGGAAGGGGTCCACGGAGCCAGGCGAAACAACACGCAAACCGGAGCTACACCTAGTTCTTGTCCGAAACCGGACCCACGGGCACCAGGGGAGGGGAGGGCCTGGATGGGGGAACACGAAGCCGGAAGAACCCAGGCACTGCTGACAGAACTACAGGCCAGAACCCTGGCGCCTCTCCTAACTGTGGAGACCCCAGACCCACAAATCTTCCTAGAAGCAGCCCCCAAAGGGAAAACGTGAAGCCAAATGCCCCCGATGGTTTTGTCAAAGAGAAGGGAGTAAAGATGGGAGGGGGCGCCTCGGCCAGGTCCGGGAGTGGGGTTGGGGGCGTCACCGGGTCCTTACCTGTAGGCCAGGGTCATGCACTCGAAGAGCTTGGTGAGAGAAGCATCAATGGATAGATGGCAGGAGCTGGTCTTGCCGAAACTATAGGTCTGGCACGTCTGCTTGTTGACCGTGTCGAAATCATAGCCCTTCTTGGGCGGGTGCTCGCGGTGCGGAGAGGACACCATAAAGTGGCCGCTGTGGATGATCTGCTGTCGGCGGGGAGGCTCTTCGCGGCCCGGCCCGGCCCGGGGTGGAAGCGGCGAGGTGCTCGCGTGGGCCCGGGCTGAGGTGGCCACGCCGGAGGGAGGCGGCGGAGACGGCTCGTCTGTGTCCGAGTCGTCGTCGTCCTCCGGCACCTGAGGCTTGAGCAGCACCGAGCGGCCCCGACTGCGGGGCCGCCGCGGCGAACACATGAATACGTCGGCAGCCATGAAGAGAACCTGGTCCGGGGCATCCCCCGGGAGCCGGGACGACGTGGAGAGAAGAGGCTGAGGGGACTGAGAGGCCGCCCGCCGGGCCCGGCCCTCGCGCAGACTGCCCGGGAACGAGCGGCCAGAGGGGGGTGGGGGCGCCCGCCTCCTCGTGATGTCACATCTCGTCTCAGCCAATCGGATGCCTGCGTCTAACTCTTAAAGGCGCAGGGGAACCTTTCCTTATCTAGGAGGACAAAAAAAAAAAAAAGCCGGAGGCCACGCCTCCATGCCCCGCCCCTGGCTGTCCTCTTTCCCCCTCCGGGCTGGCCGGGGAGCCCGGGGACCAGAAAGCCAGGCCTCGCCCCTCCCAGTGTCCCGGTTCAGGGAGGTATTGGCCCTTTCTCCAGCGAAGTCTGGCCCCAGCCCCTGCCCCGCCTCCGCCACGCCCGGAGCTCGGGAATCGCCCTGAGGCCTCACTGCGGGCGAGGAGGGCACTCCACGTGGTGGGTAGGGGTGGAGCTCTTGCCCCCCCCCTCCGGTCTGCTTTCTCCCTCTGTACCCGGAACTGAGCCCTCAAAAGCCTTCCTGATCTTGTGGAGCGTCAAGACTACTGTTCCCATTTTGTTGATGCGAAGATTGAGTCGCCTGAACTCTAAGGGATGCTCCTAAGGGACGTCTAAGGGATGTTCCGACGAGACCGACCAGGAGCGTGGAGTCCTCCCATCCTTCGGGGCGGAAACTGGCTCTCCGGGATTAAGGCATGTCCCCTGGGCATCACTACTCCTGTAGAGTACAGTCCTGCTCCAGCAGGGGCCCAGCTGTCTGCCTCCAGACCCAGCAACTTCAGCTACAAATCAAAATACTTCGCTATTGTTTGGAAGTTTGGCCCAGCGACCAAATTCCAAAAGGGGAAGTTGTGAGCTTTCTTCACTGCAATTCCTATGCCCCAGAAAGTTTTATCAACCTAAAAATAGCAATGAGCCAGTCATGGTAACGCATGCGCATGGTTGCAATCCCAACAGGAGGGAAGCAGAGGCCGGAGGATAAGAAGTTCCCGAAATCCTTGGTTAGCTTAGACTTCAGGAGACCCTGCCTCAAAAAATAAAATAATTATTTTTTAATAAAGAAGTCCAGTGAGATGACTGAGCAGGTAAAGACACTTGGTGCCAAGTCTGACCCTAGTTCCAGCCCGGGACCCACATGGTAGAAAAGGACTCCAGCAAACTCCTCTGACCGCCATACTGTGGCATCCGTGCCTCCCACAATAAATAAATAAATGATTTTTTTTTTTTTGAGACAGGGTCCCTATGTAGCCCTTATGTGGACCAGGCTGGCCTTTAAACTCAAAAATCCTCCAGCCTCTGCCTCATGAAAGTTTTTTTTTTTAATAAAAAATAAAAAATTAAGGCCTGTAATCCTAGCACTTAGGAGGATCAATCCAAATTCAAGGACAAGCTCCAGGACAGCCAGGACTACATAGAGAGACATCCACCTTTTCAAAAAAGTGGAAGCTGTGTGACGTGGTGGCGCACACCTTTAACCCCAGCAGTTAGGAAGCAGAGGCAGGTAGATCTCTGAGTTCGAGGCCAGACTGATCTACAGAATGAGTTCTAGGACAGCCAGAAACAGAGAAATTGTCTCAAAAAAAAAAAAAAAAGTGGAAGGGAAGCTGGGAAATTATAAGAGAGAAGAGAACGGGGTGTCTTCTTTATATAACAGGGAAGCTACACTAATGTACTCTCCATAGCCTAAACAAGACCTACAAAATGGCAACACCAGTTAACATCCCAACATGGGCGGAGGAAATCTCACAAGACCCCTCCTAAATTAAGAGCTACAGGCTGTGAATGGCTGCTGAGAGAGGGGAAATCAGTCTTCTCCAGGAAGAAGATAGAGCAACACTACATGGACTCAGCAGGCTATTTTTATATGTGCACATGTGTGTCCTGCATGTTTAAAAATAATAATTAAAGAAGAAGAGATCATGTTTCAGAGGGAGTGAGAAGAGGGGAGGGGCTGGAAGGGGAGGTGAGTGGAGTGTAACAGATTCAAATGCGGTACCGGGTGTGAAGTTGTATCTAAAAGTGTAAAAAACAGCATCACAGTGGTGCCTGCCTTTAGTCCCAGCCCTTGGGAGGCAGAGACATGTAGATCCATGTGAGTTCAAGACCAGCCTGGTCTATAGAGTGAGTTCTAGGACAGCTAGGGCTATACAGAAAAGCCCTGTCTCAAAAAATCAAAAAAACAAAAAAATACCCATAGGCATAAAATTTGGGGGCTGGAGAAGTTGTTCAGTGGTTAAGAGCACTGGCTGTTCTTCCAAAGGTTCTGCATTCAATTCCCAGCAGCCACAAATAATTCACAACCATGTATAATGGGACCCAATGACCTCTTCTGGCCTGCAGGTATTCATGCAGACAGAGCCCTTAGAAAGGAAGGGAGGGAGGAAGGAAGAGAGGGAGGGAGAAAGAAGGGGGAGGAAGGAAGAAAAAAGAAAGGAAGAAGGGAAGGAGGGAGGAAGAAGGGGGAGGAAGGAAGGAAGGAAGAAAAAAGGAAGGAAGAAGGGAAGGAGGGAGGAAGAAGGGGGAGGAAGGAAGGAAGGGAAGGAGGGAGAATGAAGGGGGAGGAAGGAAGGGAAGGAAGGAGGAAGAAACAAATGACAAAAACAAAATTCTGGAAACAGTAATGGAGTTATGGCTGGCACAGGTAGTCCCCTGGCTATTAGGAACACTGAGGCAAGAGAGCAAGACTAGCCTAGGTGCCAGGTAGAGTGGCACATGCCTTTAATTCCAGCACTTGAGAAGCAGAGGCAGGCACATCTCTTTGGAGTTTGGGGCCAGCCTGCTGTATATAGTGAATTTTAGGATAGCCAGAGCTACGTAGTGAGATCCTGTCTCAATAAATAAATAAAGGATTCAATGTTTTTGTTTGTTTGTTTGTTGTGTTTGTTTGCTTTTGAGACAGGATTTCTCTGTGTAGTAGAACTCACTCTGTAGACCAGGCTGGCTTTGAATTCACAGAGATCTCCTGCCTCTGCCTCCCGAGTGCTGGGTTGAAAAGTGTGTGCCACTACCGCCCGGCCGACTCAGTGTTTCTGTATTGCCCAGGTCTCTCAGGGTGTTTATAGTTGGGATGAACACTGTGACCAAAACAGCTTGGGGAGGGGAGAGTTTATTTCAGCTTACAGTTTCACAGCACACTCCATCACTGAGGGAAGAAAGTCAGGGCAGGAACTCACACAGGGCAGGAACCTGGAGGCAGGAGCTGCCGCAGAGGCCCTTGCTCAGTGCTGCTTACAGCGCGCAGGACCACCCACCCAGGGATGGCACCACCCACAGTGAACTGGACCATCCCCCCTCATTTGTCAATCAAAAAAAAATGCACCACAGGCCCCTCTAGCAGGAGCATTTTCATAGTTGAGGCTCTCTCTTCCAAAATGACTCTAGTCTGTGCCAAGTTGATATAAAACTAGCCCACATACCAAGCTAGTCTTGAACTCCTGGTCCACAGATGATCCTCCTGCCTCAGCATCTTAGCAGGTGGGGATTACCTATGTCAGCCATGTTAGTTTGTTTGCTTTGTTTTACATTTCTAAAAATAATTTCATACATAAGTCCACAGGCACATACTCATGTGCACACACACAGACACACACATGCACACAAACACAATATGGACAAGGCTTTAAGGAAGGGGGTATCCTAACGACGCGTGTGCAAGGGATGCTGCATCATCACAGGCATCACTGCTGCTTTGAGGGAGGGAAAAAAGAAGAAAAGCATTTTGGCGCAGCAGAGAACTAAGAGCAAGATGAAAGCCTAGCGTCTCTGCCTCTGTCAGTTCCGTGTCTCCTTGACTCTGCCGAAGCACGTTAATCTCTCAAGAGGTGTCAGTCTACCTAACCTTCCTCGTCCCTTTTCAAGGCTGAAGACACAAAAATAAGTCATTTTTCTTCCCAAATGGCAGTCACCTTGGGTTCCAGAACAAAGCCTCCAACGACAGCATTTTCCCTGTACCAACGCAACCCATCCAAACCATCGAAATAGTGTAGGATGGGGAGGCTCCACCCAGGAGCAGGTCTTCTTACTGGTCCCCATTGGTGTCGGCAGCTGTAACATCCTCTTCTGACCTCCTGACCGAACCTGAACTGAGACAGACGATGCTCAAACCACACTTGGCACGGGACTATTTAATTAGGCAAGAGCTTTTGCCCCCGTTCCAACTATTCTATCTAAAGCTCAGATACGGGTAACAGAGATGGCTCCGCAGTTTAAAGCACTTGTCTTGCAGAGGGTCTGGGTTTGATTCCCAGCACCCACCCAGTGGCTCATGACTACCCCTGACACGTCAGTGTTAAACCATAATCTTTCTGCTGAGCAGTGGTGGCTCACATCTTAAATCCCAGCGCTCAGGAGGCAAAGGCAGTCAGATCTCTGAATCTGAAGCCAGCCTGGTCTACAGATCAAGTTCCAGGACAGACAGAGAGACCCTGTCTCATAAATAGATAATAAATAAATAAACAAGCAAACAAACAAATAAACATAACATAAAAACACAACTTTTCTTTTTTAATAATTTATTTATTTTATTTTATATGCATTGGTATTTTGCCTGCATGCATGTCTGTGTGAGGGTGTCAGATTTTGAAGTTGCAGTTGTTAATTATCATGTGGGTGCTGGGAATTGAACCTAGGTCCTCTGGAAGAGCAGTCAGTGCTCTTAACCTCTAAGCCATCTCTCCAGCCCCACAACTTTTCTTTTATTGTCCCCAAGATCATATGTTGACATCACAGTATAAAACACAATACAACCTTAAAAGTCACACTCTTTAAGAGTTTAATAATTGCTTTGGGCAGCACTGAGGAGGCAGAGGCAGGAGGATCTCTGTGAGTTTGAGGCCAACCTGGTCTACAGAGCAAGTTCTAGGACAGGCTCCAAAGCTACATAGAAACCCTGTCTCAAAAAAACAAAAAAAAATGTTTAATAATTGATTGGTAAGTCCAAATTTTCTATGCAAGCCCCAAAGTCTCCAAGCTGTGGGCTGCTGTTAAAAAAACAAGCAAAACTAAACTAAATATTTTCTTATTCCAATAGGACAAGGACACAGTTACCATCATATCAAAACAAAACCAAAACTACAACAGTATAAAATTGTCAGTGTCTGACATTTGGGCCTGATGATCCTCAGTGCTCCAGAAGGCTTGGCCAGTCACCCTGCTCCAGCTCTGCTGATGAGGATGGCAGCTCGTCTCCTCAGCGCAGGCTGGCTCCGCTGTGTCAGGTCCAAAGGAAACTCATTTCCCCAAATTCTGGGAAGTAGGCAAAAGCCAGCCTTGCTCGGGAACTCGTGAAGCTGGATCCTCTCTATCAAAAGCAATCATCTTCCTTATCATTGGCTGAAGGGACAAATAGCATCTGTGGTGCCTATTAGACATACACTCCGCCCCCTCAGCCGCCTCGGCATCACAAGTACCCGTTACACATCTCAGGCCCTCGCATCCTCAGCTCCTCTCCAGGACTCAGACTCCGCTGCCCCAGCTACTCATGTTGCCCTCACCCTCTTTGTCTTCTTCTCTCTCTCCCATCTCTCCCCCCCTAGCTGTCTTGCTCTCCCTGTGCTCTGCCCCTGTTTCTCTCACGGCAGGTCCAGTCTGCTGGCCGTGTTCAGTCCACTACTTTGTCTCCCTGCTCTGGACCCTTCCAGATGCCTCTGGCTGTTCTCCTTCATATCTACAATAACGAACTTCTCCTCAAGCACACGTGGAGCCATGATGTTGTCAGGTTATATGCCGCTGTCACTGGTGTCATTCCACAGTCCTGGCATCTCCAGTATCCCGAGGTCTCCACTAAGACAGAGACTTTTCCTTCACCAATGGCTTCTTCACGGCCTCTCCAACCATGCCACATGGTGCCAAGCCTCACTTCCTCTCCTCGACCCCTTCAACTTCAGCTTCCCTGCTGCCAAAGCCATTATTATGATTTGGAAGACCCTGATAAGTTACGAAACTCAGCTGCCAGTGTGAGATGCAGCGTTGGCCCACAGCTTCTGTGTTCGGAACTTCAAGAAATACTTCACAGATTTCACCTCCATGAGACTGGTCTTCTTTAATTACAAGCTGATTTTTCAAGCCCCAGCAAACCTGTATCCATTGCTCCAGTAAAACAAAAAATTTCATAATCTCACAGATTCTTAAAAATATCACACGAACAGTTCCGATCGAGTCTTTGCTTCCCTCTGAAACTTCACAAGCCAGGCCTCCATCGTCCCCATTTCTCTGAACATTACCCAACTTCCCACAGTAGCTCACTAACCTCTGAGCACTCAACGACCTTTCCAATCTAAAACTCCAAAACCTCCACCTTCCTCTCACAAAATAGTCCAGGCATGAAAGCCACAAGGTTAGGTCCAGGACAGCAATGCTCCATGTTCCCTGCTCTGGTTTCTGTTCTAGCTCCTGTGGCTGTGAGAAAGCAGCTCGGGGAGGAAAGGGCTTATTTGGCTTAAAGATTACTTACAGTCCCTCAGCAGGGAATGCTGAAGCACAAGCCAGAACGCAGAGGCTGAAACAGAGGCAATGGAGGGACAGCAGTTACTGGCTTGCTTCCCCTGGCTTTGTTTGTTTGTTTTTGCTTTTGTTTTTGAGACAGGGTTTCTCGGTGTAGTCCTGGCTGTTCTGGAACCCATTCTGTAGACCATGCTGGCCTCAAACTCACAGAAGTCCACCTGCCTCGAGTCCTGAGTGCTGGGACTAAAGGGACATGTCACCACAGCCCCACTCGGATACCTAATACAGCCCAGGTCTGCGTGCCTAGGGATGACGCCTCCCACCGTGGGCTGGATCTTCCAACTTCAGTTAGCAGTCCAAAAAATGCCCTACAGACATTCCCACAGGCAATCTGATAGAGACAATTCCTCAACAGACATTCCTTCTTTACAAGTGTGTGCAGATGACAACCAAGATTAGCTATTACAAGCAGCGAGCTTTCTTAACTGCTGAGCCATTTCTCCAGCTCCTCGCTCTGTTTGTTTTCAAGACAGGGATTTGGTGCTGGAAAGAGAGACGGTTCAGCAACTAGAAGCACTGGCTGCTCTTCTAAAGGGTCTGGGTTCCGTTCCGGGCACCCACACAGTGGGTTCGCAGCTGTCTGTAACTCCAGTTCCAGGAGCTCTGGTATCCTCTTCTGAACTCCACAGGTAACGAGCACAGGTGGTACACATGGGGTATACATGCAGACAAAAACAGTCAAACGCATAAAACAAAAGAAATAAATCTTTAAAAAACAAAAAGGGTCTCATGTAAAGCAGGCTGGTCTTGAACTTCTGACCTCCCTCCAGTTCCGCAGTGCTGGGGTTACAGGTACCACCTTGTCCGTGCTTTGCAGCAGCTTTCTAAACTCAACACCATCAGGTCCAAAGGAAATGCCATTTCCCCAGATTCCAAGCAGCAGAAGGTACAAATTAGCTCCCCAAAGCTCACGCTGGCCTCCAGGTTCCCTCAGTACCACAAATACCAGTTACCAATTTCACAATCATGTAGCATCCCAGCCCTTCTCACCTCCCCTTCTTCCCTAAACGCCCCCAGCTCATGGGCTTCTCTCCCCCAGCGACTCCTCCTCATAACCCTGCTATGCTCTCTCTGTCTCCCTCCACCTCACCGCTCTCATTTGGTCTCCCTCGTCTTTCTTGTTCTCGCTCTCTTTCTCCCCCTCTCTCCCTCTCTCCATGTTTCCCCTCCTCTCTCTCTCTCCCTATGTTCCTTTATCACCCCCCTCCCCGCTCTGCTCCCGTTTTTCTCATAGCTAGGTCCAGTCTCCCTCCCTCTCTCTGTGTTCCCCCTTCTTTCTCTCTCCCCATGTCCCTCTATCCCCTCCTCCCTCCCTTTATCTACACTGCTCCTGTTTTCTCATGGCCAGGTCCAGTCTTTGGGTCATGTTCAGTCCATTTTTTTCTCTGTCTTTCCAGATGCTTCTGTCTGTTCTCTCTCTTATATCTACAATAAAAACCTTCCCTTTAACCTTAGATACCATGGCATGATCACATCATCTGTCAGTTTTTATAAGAGTGACGAGGTACAACTTCATTCCCTCCCCCCTTTTCTTTTTGTTTGTTTGTTTTTGAGACAGGGTCTCACTAATCGTCTTGACTGACTGACCCAGAACTCACTATGTAGACTAGGCTGCTCTCAGACTAACAGAGTTTCTGCCTGCCTCTGCCTCCCATGCTCCCATGTGCTGAGATTTTTTAATCACACTTGGCCTCTTTTCTTACATTGATCCTTTTTGTGAGATGAGTCTTGCTATGTAGCCCAAGCTGATCTGGGAACTCAATCCTTTTTTTTTTAATGTTTATTTATTTTATTTTATGTGCATTGGTGTTTTGACTGCATGTATGTCTGTGTAAGTGTGTCAGATCCCCTGGAACTGGAGTTACAGGCAGGTGTAAGCTGCCATGTGTATGCTGGGAATTGAACCCGGTCCTCTGGAAGAGCAGCTAGTACCCTTAACCCCTGAGTCATCTCTCCCATCCCTGGAACTCACTTCTCACCAGGCTGTTTTCACATAGCCCCAAACTCACAGAGATCCCCCAGGCCTATGTACCACATGCAGCTACATTACTTTGTATTTGGACTTTTCTTTGGGCCACCAACAAGTTTCCAAATAAAGATATGGAATTTTATTATTAATTATGAGTGCTGAGCTTAGCTTAGGCTTGCCCCACTAGCTCTTTTAACTTAACCTGTTTCTGTTCATCTATGTTTTGTCTTGGGCCTTTTTACCTTTCTTTCACTCTGTATGTCCTACTTTCCTGCTTCCTCCGTGTCTGTCTGTCTGTCTGGCCCCTGGTGTTTCCTTTCTCCTTCCTTTGAGTCTAAATTCCTCCTCCTACTTACTCCCTCTATCTGGGAATTCTGCCTATACCTCTTCCTTCACTATTGGCTGTTCAGCTTTTTATTAGACCAATCAGGCGCCTTATGCAGGCAAGGTAAAACAGAAACACATCTTTACATAGTTAAAGAAACAAATATTCTGCAACATAAACAAGTGCAACACATCTTTGCACAGTTAAACATCCTGTAACATCATTTGATAAGTGTGGGGATATGGTTCAGTGGAGAGAGCACTCACCTAATATACACAAGTCCTAGGTTCAGTCCCCAATACAAATACATACATACGTACGTACATACATACGTACATACAATACTCAGCCTGGCATTTATCTGCAATCCTAGTACTCAGGAGGTTAAGGATTGCCCTGTGTTTGTGGTCAGCCCAGGCAACATAGTTATTTCTAAACCAGCTTGGTCTACAGAGACCCTACACCCGGCATCGTGGTGGCACGTGCACGTCATCATGACACTTGGGAGACAGAGGCAGGAGGATTAGGAATTCAAGGCCATCGTATGAGATAGTGTCTCAACAACAAATGGAAGGAAAGGTTTGTTTGGGCTCAAGGTTTGAAGGGATACAGTCCATCATGGCGGGACGGTCTGATGGGGGAGCATGAGGAAGGTCACGTTGCCTCTGAAGTCAGCAAACAGCGATACTCAGTTCATCTTCTCTTTTTTTCTCTTGTTCAGTCTGGGTCCTCGGTCATGAGATGGTGCCACCCACATTCAGAATGGTTCTCTCACCTTCACTTAAACTTCTCCAAACTTCCCTCTCACAGACCGTCAGAGGTGTGTGCTTCTAGAAGATTACAAATATAGTTAGGTTGGCAGTGAAGACTGACTGTCTCACCCCGTTCCTAGTCTCTTGCTTTCTTCTCTCCAGGGTGTCTCCAATTCCAAAGCCCCCTTGGGAACATGAGAGAAGATTGGCCACCTTCTCCTGGGAATTGCACTTTGTGGCACTTGAGTGGTGTTCCTCTACCTTGTGAAATTCACCTCTCTTCTTCTTTTTCTCTCTTTAAACATTGTTTATTCTAATGCATGTGTGGGCATGTGAGTGCCCAGACACCTGCCTGGAGATGGGGGAGAACTTGGAGTCATTTCTCTCCTTCCAACAGGCGGGGTCTGGGGACTGAGCTCAGTTTGACAGCCTCAGTTGACTACAAGTGCTTTAACCCACCGAACTATCTCGAGGACCCAAACTGCCTTCCTTCTTCCTCTCTCTCTCTCTCTTTCCCCTTTTTTTTTTTTTTTAAGATTTACTTAGGGGGGGGGGGGGGGGGAGGGGGGGAGCAGGAGGGAAATGGGAGGAGGGGAGGAAGTGGAAATTTTGAGTGGTATTATTTATAAAGCAATAAAAAATAAAAAAGAAGACTGGAACAAGGGGAAAGAAAGATTTACTTAGTTGTTTCTGTGTCTATGTGGGTATGTGCACACAAGTGCATTATGTCCTGTCCACAAAGGCCCTGGCACTAGAGCTACAGAAGTTTGTGAACTGCCATGTAGGTGCTGGAAATTGAATCCAGGTCCTCTGCAAGAGCAGCCAGTGCTCTAATCCTCTTGGACTTGACTCCAGCCCCCTTCCCTCCTTCCACCTCTGCTGTTTTTGTTTTGCTCTCACTATTTAGTCCTGCTTCCCAGGAACTTGTTCTGAAGACTCACCTACTTCTGCCTCCCAAGGGCTGGGATTAAAAGCATGGGCCACAATGCCCAGCCAGTATATGCACTTAACTGCTGAGCTGACTCTCTGGCCCTTTCTGTGGGCTATTTTTGGTGAGTATTGTGGTACCAAATCATTACTTTTATAGACAGATGTTGGATTACCTCAGCATCACTTATTGAGTGTTCACAATCAGGGCCAACACTCCCAGCATTCTCCAGGTTCCTGGTTTTTAGGGGATCTTCTGATCCTTCATCTGCTGGATGAACCCCTATAACCTGACATCTGGGGGGCTTCTTGCAGTTCTTTATGGGCAGAGGATTTGTTTTTGGGTCCTTACTTCTCTCTCTTCCTGAAATCTCTGTAGCAAACCATGAAAGGGTAGGGGTGGCCTTGTGGTCTGGCAGCATCCCTTCAAAAACAAACAAGCGCAGAAACTGAAAGGCAGTCTTCGCCTCTGGGGACCACTCGGAGAAAGAGTTCAGGACCGGTGCATCCGCCGCGCGTGCCTGGGCAGCCCTGGCCGAGGCAGGTCGGATACACTAAGCCAAACAGGATCCCCTGCACCTCAGGTGTCACCTCTGGCCAGAGAGACACTGGCACCTTTGCAAGCCAGCTCCTAATCTTAGGAGGACCCAGGAGAAGTCTGTGGTGGAGTACCTTCAACAATTTACATAGCGTCCTATCTCCTCATTTTCTGTGCCCTCACACAAGACTCTGGGGGCTGGGGTGAGAGCAAATGTCACTCGAGTCTCAGATAAGGAAATAGAAGCATAGGTGGGTGAAGACACAGATGCCTGTGGGTTTGGGCTTGTGTATTTCTTTCTAGTTTTATGAACAATGAATATCCAGGGCTGGAGAGATGGCCCAACAGTTAAGAACATGTGTCTCAACAGAGGGCCTGTGATCCCAGCACCCACAAAGCAGCTAACAACAGCCTGTAACTCCCGTCCCAGAATATCTAAGCCCTCTCTGGCTTCTGTGGGCAAGGCAGGCACACAGTACACATACGTAGGAGCAGACAAAATACTCACACACATAAAATAAAATAAAAATGTTATTTTGAAACAGGGTTTTATGTGTCTGAGACTGACCTCCAACTTGCTGTACAACTGAAGATGACTGTGCTCTCCTGATTATCCTGCCTTCTCTCTCACGTGCTAGGATTGCAGGTTATTAGAAAGAGTCTTCAAACCTTTTATCCCAGCACTCGGGAGCCAGAGGCAGGCAGACCTTCGTGAATTTGAGGCCTGCCTGGTCTACAGAGAGAGTTCCGGGACAGCTAGGGTTGTTACATAGAGAAACCCTGTCTCGGGGTGGGGGTAGGGAATGTCTTCATTACAAATTTAAAATCTTGGGAAGCCCTGATCCCACTTGCACCATTCATAAATATGGTCAACACTTCAAGTTTGTTTCAAAAGATCCAACTGAAAGTGAGATGCTGTCCACGGCCATCAGTCCCCACTCCAGAGAGGCTGGGAGCCGCTGAACAAACACACAGCAGGGCTATCAGTCATTGCACCTCCTAGAAATTAAAGCTTAATTCTTTTTTTTTTCTTCCCCAAACAGGGTTTCTCTGTGTAGCTCTGGCAGTCCTGAAACTCGCTCTTGTAGACCAGGCTGACCGGAAACTCAGAAATCTGATTGCCTCTGCCTCCCGAGTGCTGGGATTAAAGGCGTGCGCTACCACCGCCCAACTCAATTCTTACATTGACCCAGAAGGATAGGCTTTCCCTAGGGAGCGTTCCTAGTGGGTTTTCCACACACTCGAGTTCAGTGACACTGAATCCTCTGTCCCATTGGCCTTTTAAAGTCGTGCCTATTTCCCTTACTCTCTTTCATGACCAAACTGATTAAAAATTTTCTTTGAAGATGGCGTGATACTGAGACATAGCCAGTCAAATCTAACTGCACCAGGTCATACACGATTGAAGTTTCAATGCAAACAGCTGATGGGGGTTCATGGCCCTGACTACAAGAAGTTAAGAGTAGAAAGGAATTCAAGTCCTGCTCAACGAAGGGGACAGGGGACAGGGCAGGCATAGGAAGAATCCACAGGCTGAGGTCATAGGTCATTCCACTGTGACCCAGCAGACTTCAAAACAGGCTATAGATCCGTCAGCAAGGCATTGAAATAAAATAGAAGGCCTCTAACACACCAGGGCCCTTCATGTGGCTGCAAACCTCAGCCCAAGGGCTCACAGGAAGCAGGAAATCCTTGTTTTTGTTTTTCTTGTGACAAGATCTTCTATAGGCCAGGCTGGCCTCCAACTTTTGATGTAGTTAAGTATGACCATGATTTCTTAATCCTCCTGCCTCAGCTTCCCCCCACTGCTGGGATTATAGGCATATCCCACTACTCCCACCTTGTATATTATTATTATTTTCAACTACAGTGTTTCTACAGGAGAATGTGGTTTTGCCTAAGGGTTAACAAACTTCTGTAATGGGTCAGCGGATATTTTCAGCATTGCAAATCAGAGTCTGCTGTGATGACTGAGCTCCACAGCTATCCGGTGAAAGCAGGCAGGCAGGGGAATGAGTATGGCTATGGTCTAGTCAAACTGTAATTACAAAAAACGGAGGTTGGGCTGGATTGCCTAGCTTCTGTCTAGTAGATGACAGGCCGGATTTCAACAGCTCCTTACTGAGCCCCTGTAGGAGCCAGTTCAGTTATATCCCTGGCCTCGGTTTCCCTTGCTGTTTAGTGGAGCAGCTGAGTCTCTATCCTAAACTGTCATTGAAGGTTGCTAAGAGGTCAGATGAGCTCACCGCTGAGGGCTTCCTAGGGGAGAACCGAGCAGCGGGAGGGCCTCTTGAGGTTCTTTGATGCAAGGCAGATTGTTTTCCTCCAAGGTCTGGAGAGAGAAAGGCTTGTTCAAGCCAAATCACGTCCGTGGGTATCGGTATTCCAGGGGGTATCCCAGAGGGAGAGAGCACCCAAGGCCTGGCACTGCGGCCTCACTTTGCCTCCTGGGGGCCCGGTGAGTAAGCAAATGAAGATCAGAGGGCAGCAGCAGAAGAACCGGGTCTCTAGTGGGCTGTTCTGACGATCTCTTTCAGGGCTTGCTTTCCTGAGCCCGGTGCTTAGGGCTGGGATGTTATCTGACCTGAGTCTTGTGTAGTCTGGTGTTTCTGCTCTGCTCAGTCCTGAACCTTCTTTTCTTGCTTCCTGGAAGCTACATTTATCCCACAAGGGCTGGCTCAGGCTATGCACTGGGGGAGGGACACTGGTTGAGCAAGCCCAACATCAGGCATCCTGGAAGCTGTCCTCTGACCCCCATACCGGCTATGGCATGTGCACCCCCCCCCAAAAAAATAAATATAATATAGCTTTTAGAAATTAGCAGCAGACCTACCTAGCAGAGTGGTGGTGTCACACCCCTTTTACTCCCAGCTCTCAGGAGGCAGATTCAGGGCTGATCTCTGGGAGTTGGAGGCCAGCCTGGTCTACAGAGCGAGTTCCAGGACAGCCTCCAAAGCTACATAGAGAAACTCTGTCTCGAAACCCACCCTCCCCCCAAAAAAGAAAAACAAAACAAACCCAATTAGTAGCAGCTCTCTCATTTTCCCCATTTTCTTTTTTTTTTTTTTTTTTTTGGTTTTTCGAAACAGGGTTTCTCTGTGGCTTTGGAGCCTGTCCTGGAACTAGCTTTTGTAGACCAGGCTGGTCTCGAACTCACAGAGATCCGCCTGCCTCTGCCTCCCAAGTGCTGGGATTAAAGGCGTGCGCCACCACCGCCCGGCATCATTTTCCCCATTTTACTAATGAGAAAGCTTAAGAGACTCGCCTGAGGGAGTTCACACAGCACTGGAGTGTGGAAGCATCTAGAAGAGGCTGTATATATGGCTCGAATTAGGATCTGCTATTCTGTTTATATTCTTGTCCCCAGCTGTGAAACTTCCAAGTCCTTGTCACACGGGAGCTCTAAACGGGGTTTGATTTAGAGCAGGGGCAGACAGTCCCTCCGTTGTCTTGGCTTGTAGACTTAGCAAAGAGGAGTCCAAGTTGGAGGGCTCAGTCAAGACTGGAGTCATCAAATAGGCACTCTGAGCCCTGGGAAGAAGACTCACACAAACTGGCCTTACCCTTTCAGGGCATTTATTGGATTATAGAACCAACAGATTGGAGAGAGGCAACTGGGGTTCTCTCCCAAATGCTGCGCTCAGGAAGCGCAACCTCAGCCTCTCAACAATGTTATATTGGCTTCACTCAAATTTAACAACCTGTACCCTGGCTCCAGTAGCCGTCATTGCACCAGTCAGTGCTCAGGAAATTCCTAGGGCTGGCTCTCATTGGATCTCTTTAGGTTTATGCATTCATCCCTCAACCAATAGTTGTAGTCTAGAGGAGGGATTATGTCAACTGGACAGCCCAGACAAACCATTAGAAAGACAGTGATGAAGGGCGACCCCCTAGTGGACACACGGAGGAATGCAACTGGACTAGGTAGTTACTATGTTGAGCCTTGAAGTTAAACTTGGCCTGTAGAATCTACAACCCACCCTCAAATCTACCACTGACCTTCATATGACACTGTTGGCTAACTTGAACTTTTTTTTTCTTTTTGGTCTGCCTTCCTCAGCCACTAACCCCTGCCTGCTATATTATGTAGCTGCAATATTGGCTGTTTTCAGCTCACTCGGGAATACACAAGACATTCTTAACAATGTCCCAGTTCCCTTCTGCCCTGCCTCCACTGCTGGAGTAGCCTTTTTCAGTCCCTGCTGTTTAGTGGCAACACTGTCCTTTCTCAAGCAGAGTCTGAACTCAGAAACCACCACCAACTCCTTCCAGTTAACTGGGGAAAGTGTGGGGGGGGCGTGTCTTAGTTCCCTCCATTCTCCTAGGAGCTTCGTGACCCCCGCCTTCAGAACACACACATCCGCTTGACCCAGACTGGGCAGCTTTCTTAGGGCTCTGTCTCGCTGTTCTGCCGAGTGCGAGTCATAGCTGCTTAGGGCCCGACGCACTGATGGGGCTCAACAAAAGTCGGCTCTGCGCATGACTTCTCGATAAGGGGAGACATCAGGGAAAGCAGCTCCAGAGCCTTGGAGAAAGCGAGGCAGAACAGAGACAGGGACTGGAGAGTAGAGGCATGGGGAAGAGAGGGCAAGATTCTCAGAGAGAACATGGGAGTGATGTGGATCCAAGGAGAGCGAGCAGGCCAGGAACAAGGCTTGGTGCACATTCAAGTGCACCAGCTGTGCCAGTGGATTCCGCTATCTCCCCCCGCCCCCTCCCCCATTAAGTAAACAAAGTCCCTGTGATTTGTGTTTTGTACAGTTGAACCTTCCCTGGTGGGAGTTGATTTAGCCTAGCGACCAGTTCTGGTAAAAACCTGGGTACACGGCGAAGACGACTGGAGCGGGAAGGACAGGCCGTTTGTTAGCTACAAGAAAACATTCATCTTCCCAGACCTCTTGGACAAACTTCCTACGCTCACCACCCGGGACCAGAGCCAAGTTTCGGCTGGAAGAAGTGAGATTGCACAGGCCGGAAAAAGCCCATGAGGGACTGCTGGGAACAAGCCAGGCGGTCCTGCTTTGGGCCTGACCACCAGTGACCAGAAGCCCAGGTACGGTCAAGGCGAGGCTACAATTGTGTCCCCACTATAATCCAGTGAGTCTCTCCTATAGGCTAGCTCCTCCTACAGCGGAGGAAGCAGCAGTAATCTCCACGAGGGAACACAGATCTGGAAGGAGGGGGAAGTTTTGTTGTTTTTCGAGACAGGCTTTCTCTGTGTAGTTTTGGAGCCTGTCCTGAAACTCACTCTGTACACCAGGCTGGCCTCGACCTCACAGAGTGCCTTTGCCTCCTCAATGTTGGGATTAAAAGCATGTGCCACCACCAGCTGGCTGGGACTTTTTTTTTTTTTTTGAGCCAGGCATGGTGGTACATATACCTATGTACAGACCTCTAACCCTAACACTTCAAAGGCCGAGACAGGAGGATCACAACTTCTAAACCAATTTAGGCTCCATAGCAAGACCCTACTTTAAAACAAAAACAAGACCTGAAGTGTGGGGACCTCCCTTGCAATCCAAAGGGGAACAGTGCAAGGCTAGTCCTGGCTGGAGAGTGAACCCTTGTCTTAAAAATCCTAAAGCAAAAAAAATGAACCCCAAAATAAAAACGCAAAAACCAGGAGAACTCCCCCCCAGAGAAAATAGCGTAGAAAAAATGCTGAAGATTCAATTTTTTTTGGGGGGGGGGTCTTTAGCCCAGGCTGACTCAAACACAACGCGTAACTGAGGATGACCTTGAACTTCTGATCCTCCAGCACGTTCTAGAATTACAGGGTTGTACCAATCCTGTTTGTGTGGTGCTGAGAATCAAACCTAGGGCTTCAAGCTTGTTAGGCAAGCACTCTATAAACCAAGACCTTTGATTTTTTTTTTAAATTACATTTATTGTGCGCATGTGTGCAGATATACATGTGCCATGGTGGGTGTGAAGGTCAGAGGGCAGCTGTGGCAGTCAGTTCTTTCCTTCTACCATGTGGGGGCCTAGGAATCAAACTCAGCTCACTAGGGCCTTTTCCTGTAACTCAGAGGTTCTCAATGTGTGGGTCGTGACCCCTGTGGGGTCAGTGGAACAACCCACTTCACAGGGTTCGTCTAAGACCATCGGAAAACACAGACATTTACATTAGATTCATAACAGTAGCAAAATTAGTTATGAAGTAGCAACGAAAATAAGTTTTTTATTTATTTATTTTTTATTTTTCCAGACAGGGTTTCTCTTTGTAGCCCCAGCTGTCTTGGAACTCACTTATATAGACCAAGCAGGCCTTGAACTCACAGAGATCCACCAGCCTCTGCCTCCCAAGCGCTGTGACAAATAAGGTGTGTGCTGCCATCACTATCTGGCTAACAACGAAACTCATTTTACGGCCGGGGGGGTCACCACATGAGGAACTGTATTAAAGGGTCGCAGCGTTAGGAATGTGAGTCACAGGGCCAAATCCTCTCGTCAGCACCCCCAGCTGCTGTCCACCCTTTGACGATTTGCTCACTTTTCAGAATGTCTTACCTGCAAATATGTACATGCATGCTTGGTACCTACAGAGGCCAGGAGTGTGTTGGGCCCCGTAGAACTGGAGTCATAGATGGCTGTGAGCTGCTCTGTGGGTACAAGGAGCAGAACCACAGTCCTGCACAAGGATAGCAAAAGCTGCAGACTAGCTCTCCAGCCCCTCCCCTGCAGACTAGCTCTCCAGCCCCCTCCCCTCCCCTGCAGACTAGCTCTCCAGCCCCCTCCCCTGCAGACTAGCTCTCCAGCCCCCTCCCCTGCAGACTAGCTCTCCAGCCCCCTCCCCTCCCCTGCAGACTAGCTCTCCAGCTGCCCCTCCCCTTGGTTTTTTTTTTAAAAATATTTATTTTATTTATTATGTATACAATATTCTGTCTGTGTGTATGTGTGTATGCCTGCAGGCCAGAAGAGGGCACCAGACCTCATTACAGATGGTTGTGAGCCACCATGTGGTTGCTGGGAATTGAACTCAGGACCTTTGGAAGAGCAGGCAATGCACAGACAATGCTCTTAACCTCTGAGCCATCTCTCCAGCCCTCCCCTTGGGTTTTTCGACACAGGGTTTCTTTGTAGCTTTGGTGCCTGTCCTGGAACTCACGCTGTAGACCAGGCTGGCCTGGAACTCGGATATCTGCCTGCCTCTGCCTTAAAGATATGGTGGAAGCTGGCTTTGATTCTTCCTCCTCACACCCTTCAGTATTTGCTCACCAGAATTGCTGCCATGACAGAATCTGCTTTTTTTCTCTTTTGGTGTCCTGTATCCCAGGCTCACCTGGTACTTGCTATGTAGATAGGAAAACCTCAAACTTCTTTTTGTTGTTTTAGTTTTTTTGTTTTTTTTTTTTTGTTTTTTTCTGAGACAGGGTTTCTCTGTGAAACAGTTCTGGCTATTCTGGAACTCTCTGTAGACCAGGCTGGCCTCAAACTCCCAGAGATCTGCCTGCCTCTGCCTCCCAAGTGCTGGGATTACAGGTGTGCACCACCACTGCCTGGCTAAACCTTGAGCTTCTAAACCTTCCTGCTCCCTTTCCTGGTGTGACCACGCTGTTTTACCTGGTGCTGAGGACTGAGCCCAGGAGGTAGGGTCTGCTATGTAGCCCTGGCTAGCTTGCTATTCGCTAAGTAACCCAGGCCTTGAACTCTCAGCAATCACCCTGCCTCAGCCTGCCCAGTCCTGGCTCGCAGGTATAAACATAGATTGGAGCTCTCCCTGGCCACATAACCTGTACAAGGTACAACCCTGCTGTCTACTCTGGTGCACAAGGTGATTGACAACACACACCCACAAAAAGGAGTGTCTAGTGGCTGGCCTGGCACCCACCCGGTGTTTAATAATGGCAGCTATCATAACTCTGGCTGGCAGCAGAGTCTCCTACAAGGAACGTTCCAGACTTGTGCCGAAGCAGCCAGAGCAGGCATCCATCCTCTTTATGCACCGATTTTATTCTTTATTATAATAGGTTAAGCCACGGAACTCATGATCTGAATTTTTTTTTATTTTCTGAAATGAAACCATTGTACATTGTACAAACAATATCTACCGATGGAATAAATAAGAGAAAAATCATACTGCTGTACAACACACCAAAAAAAACTGTAAGAGAGGGAAAAAAAGGTAACAGTGAAAAAAAGGTCTTTATATCTCTAACCAGGTCCTCGGCGATAGCTAACATTCCAAACCATGACACCGTCTGATGGGCAGTCACCACCCTCTAGGAACCGGTCAATAGCCTTCCAGGTTGTGGGTGTAAGTGCCAGCACTTTGTGGAATGTGTAGCCGCCATTCCCCCACCTTCAAGTTTTGGGGGATATTTGCCCTGGGAGCCCTTTAGGCCATGGGGCCTGATGTCCACGGAAGGCATTTGCTTAGGATCCCCAGCCCCTGGCTCGGCCAGATGAAAGGTCTTAGATTCTGTGGCGGGGATGAGGGCGGGGGTTCGGGGATGGGGACCATCGGCTCCGGAGAGAGGACCGTGGCGGGGAAGGAAGCACATTGATTTTGCAGTCTGACCGCTCCGCGTGGAAGGCTTTCCTGGCCAGCGTGCAGTGCAAGGCTGCTGGCTCTTTGCCTGGCGTGGCCGTCGGGGGCACCCGAATGGTCCCCATCAACGGCCCATTCCTACCTTCAGGCACTTCAGAGAAAAACTAATACAGCCTCGGTACCGTGGACCTCGTCATTGTCTTCATCCTCAACCGCGGCAACTCCTCTTGACTGTCCGGAGAGGCTGCAGTGGACAGAAGAGGTGCAGGTGGCCCTGGCCGCCCTGCTGGCTCCGTGGATGCATGTGCTGGGCTCTCCTTCAGCTGTGTGTTGTAACCGCTTGTTTCCCAGAAAAAGAAATAAATATCCAAATTCATCTTTCACCAAAATGGAGTTTTGCTGCAAAATAAAAATGTTGCCCTAGCTCTAGAATCTGGAGGTAAAGCCGCCTTGACCTTGAGATATGTTGGAGGTCGTGCATCTGGTTGCTTTCCAGCAAAGACACAGAACACAGTTCTTCATAGAACTGACTGCCTGAGGGGCAAAATTGCTAAGTACAAGAATTTTCTTTTTTAAGACAGAAACATTTTAGCATTGCTAACTTCAACATTAAGATTTCAAAGTTTTTTTTTTCTTCCCTTATTTCAGGAGATATTTTTGTATGAGGTATTTAAAATTCAGGAACATTTTGATTCTTCGTGAGTATAGGAAATAGACAGCTCCCTTGAAAACAGAAAAAGAAGTTGGAGCTTTCCTCCCCTCAGAAACTCTTAGAAAATGGAGCCTGGCAGACACTTCTCATGATGATTGGGAGAAAGATCCACACGTCACAAGGTGGTACCTGAATATGCACCAGTTAGCAAACAAAACAAAAAACAAAACAAAAACAAACACCCCGCTCCCCCCACCCCAACATACAACTCATAGGGAGTCAGTGCTCCAGTGCAGAAAGAAGCCGGGGGAAGCCGTCAGGTCTGAGGGGTCCGTGGAGGAATTAAGAGCAAACCAGGCCTCAGAACTCAACAGTTGGGCAGCTCGTCCAAGGGGTGTCTCCACTGAGTGAGAGAAAGCTGTCTCGGTGCAATTGAGGGCAGGGGAAGAGGGAGCCTCTGTGGCTCCTTTCTGGGGCTGTGTGCAAATCTTCCCAGTTCCTCGGTGCCTTGGTTCTGGCCTTTGAGGCCCAATTGTTAAGGTCCGCTCCCCAGTGGAGGCTGACAGCTCGTGCTGGGAACGAGACTCCATCCACCTGTTGCCTCTGAGAGTCAGAACATGATGCCAGGAGCATCTTGCCTGGGATCTGGGGTGTGGGAGGACAGGGACGAAGGGCATCAGGTTTCCATGGATTTGAAATCCAAGCAATGTCCTGTGGGAGAGTTCAGCACCAGCTATTCCTGCTGCCTGCTCCCAACCTCCCCAGCCCTGTACTATCCTAAGGAGACAAGCTTGCAGTCAGCCATTCTGTCCTTGGAGGGCCTGGAGAAAGCAGTGCCAGTGGTGGCTAGAGTGGGGGAGATAGGGTGGAAGTGCCAGAAGAATCTAAAGGCTTTGCATGTCAATCTGGGTTACTGTGGCTTGCAAACCCCTAGCCTCCAAGGCTCCAGGAGGTGAGGGCGTGTCCCGAACCAAGGAGGCCAGCCCTTGGGAAGTGAGGCTGAGACTTAGAGCCCTAGGGGCCCTGGGAGTTGGGGCTGGCTCCAGGTAGGGTGCGGGATGTGCCCAAACACTGCCCACCTGAACCAGAAGCCACTGAAGGTGCCTGATCTCCTGTTCTGTACCCCACCTGCTCTGAAGCAGTCTCGGGGCAGGGAGGAGAGAGACAGGAAGGGGGCAGCAGCCAACCAAAATGAATGGGCACTTTGCCAGGAGAGATGCAAAAACCAGGAAGCATGCCAGAGGTAACCTCTAGGGTACAAGGCACAAAAAAAGAAAGCGGAAGGAATTGGTTGAAGAGTGAAAAAGCCCCTATGAAAAGCAAATTCCTGACTGGTACCACCCTCAAATAGCTTATATCATTAAATAGAGAAGTTGGGGCAGGGGATACAGCAGCAACACAAATGTAATCTTGGCTTCCGAGACAGTGTGCAGACACTCCTGAGCTGTCGGCCCACTTCCCAAGGATAGTCACTTGAAGGTTCGAGTGTTTCGCTTCACAGCAGAGCTCGCCAGCGTCTGAGAAGTTCCACCGTTCTAGGTTTTTCTTGGATTTGCACTTAGTAAACTTGAAACGTTAGTTCTGTTCACGCCCAAGAGGAATCGCTTGAGCAGCGTTCTAGAATTAAGCCTGCTGATGTACCTGCCATGAAACATGGACCAAAGGGTTCCACTGGGCATCTACATCTCTTCAGAGTTCTGTTGAGAACATTCCAGCTTCATCTTTTTAGAGGGTGGCACTCCTTCCAAATCCTTCGGGAGAAGAAGAGAAGGGACTGGGGTCAGTATAAGCAGGGAGGGCAGTTAGGACACCGGTGGAACAGCAGACTGGCTCCAGAGGGAAGCAAGGGAAAACTAATTAGCTCTGTCAACCTCATGAGCTCTCCCTGGGGGGAGGGGAGGTTCCAGAGACACGGCAAACTTGAAACCCAAATGCTTTGGAGAGCGTGTGAAACCCACCTACTCTATGACCACTGTTACTCTGAACCGTGACACGGGCTGTCCCCTCTGTATTTTTAGCCCTGGCCTTTGATTGCACAAAGCCTAGACCATGTTTCCCTTGTGACTAGTCTTCCTGTCTGTAACCGTGTAGGTAAGCACCCGAGCAGAAGGTGCTGTGTGGACTGTTGTCCCTCAGGTACAGGCACCCGGCTTGCTGCAAATGCTGAGCTCAATCTGGGGAAAGGGGTCCATCCTTGTCACTGAATTCCCCAGAAGTCTTATGACACCCCAAAGGGTATTCACTCACCAGCTGTCACCTCTGGCCTTTCAGACCTCAGCCATCACCCGAGACCAAACGGCGCTCCCTGGCCTCTGCGATGTCTTCATGTTACCACAGGCATGGAATAAAGCCTGTGCCTGGACAGCCCCCTCTTTCCACTCATCCCACCCCTCGAAGCCTGTACTCTCCTGAGCTCATGGTTCTCAAACTTCAGGTCCAGGAGACTCCTCTCAATCTAAAGAGAGCCCAAGTCACCCAGGCTCCTCTCATGTTTCTCTGCATCAACCCACGCCATCTGTCCAGACAGAGGCTTAGTGTCCTGCGTCTGTCTATAAAACTTCTCTGCCTGAGCCACCCTAGTCCTGGAACAGGGCTTGGTCTGTAGCATGTGCTGTGTTAACTGTGTCAAAGAGGCACCAGTTTGGGCATCAGAACCAAACAGAAGGCTGAGTGAGCGTTCTCTGAGGACTCCGGACAAGGCTTGGCATCAGGGAAGCAGGTTCTCTTCCTCACTACCTTGGAATTTAATTTAATGTTTTATTACATTCATTCTTTATATGTACTGGGCGTGCACATGGACATGTGTGCATGTAACATGTGCAGAGAGGTCAGAGGATAGCAGAGACTAGAACATGAGTGTGCATGCTCCACCCCAGAGGCTTCCTGAGGCAGGACCACGAGTCCCTCCTAGCACGGTGGCCCTGGTGACAGGGGTAACACATTCAGCCGCTGTCCAATGGACAAGCAGCGTTCCAACTGTCCGACAGTGAAGCAGCTCGACTTTAGTGGACCATGGAGAAGCCTAGCTCTGCCCCACCGAGGCTGACTGCGGATGGATACCTGAGAGACTGCCGAAGTTTCTGCTGCCAACCCCGACTCTGCAGATGGCTGCCGTTCCGCTTTTTCTGAGCTGTTGATTGAGTTTTCCATCGAAGACTGTGAATTCTGCTCATCAGAAGCATCTGAGCAAAGAGCAAGACGACAGAAGCTGTTTTCAGACGCATGAGAAGCAGCACCAGATGCGCCAAATACGAAAATACCTGGATCTGGGTAGTTTTGTGGCTAAGAACTTCCAGAGTTAGATGGGCTAACTTGAGAAGTTTTTCGTTTATCGGGTAGCAAGGCAGTTATCAATAGCCAAGCCACAGGGGGGTCTCCAACCCTCCTTCCATGCATACCTACCCTGCCTGAAGGACTACTTTGTACGCAATGCTGCCAGTGTCTGGTGCCCTCTGCTGGGCACCAGGCACCATAGCAACCATCTCCTGGCTCCCACAGAGACTTCAGCAGGCTTTTGTGTTTTTCGAAGGGCTATTTCTCTTTTACGCGGATGGATGCTGTACCTGCACTTATGCCTGTGCACCTCATTTGTGCCCATTGCCTGCAGTGGCCAGGGAGGAACATCTAATCCCCTGGAATTGGAGTTACAGATGGTTCTGAGCCACCAAGGGGGTGCTTGGAACCAAACCAGGGTTCTCTGCAAGAGCAGCACATACTTTTAATCACTGAGCCATATTCCTAGCCTCTAATCTAAAAAAAAAAAAGAAAAGAAAAAAAAGGAGAAAAGAAACAAATCCCCCACATTTGCTTATTTATTTATTTATTTATTTGTTTGTTTGTTTGTTTGTTTGTTTGTTTTTCGAGACAGGGTTTCTCTGTGGCTTTGGAGCCTATCCTGGAACTAGCTCTGTAGACCAGGCTGGTCTCGAACTCACAGAGATCCGCCTGCCTCTGCCTCCCGAGTGCTGGGATTAAAGGCGTGCGCCACCATCGCCCGGCTATTTTTTTTTTTTTTTAGATTTATTTATTTATACAACATTCTGCCTCCATGTATGCCCGCACGCCAGAGGAGGGCGCCAGATCTCATTACAGATGGTTGTCAGCCACCATGTGGTTGCTGGGAATAGAACTCAGGACCTCTGGAAGAGCAGCCAGTGCTCTTAAGCATTGAGCCATCTCTCCAGCCCCCCACATTTGTTTATTTACTGTATGTGCTTACTTGCCACAGAGAGCATGCGGCGGTCAGAGGACAACCTGATAGAATCTCCTACCATGTGAGTTCTGGCGACTGAGCTCAAGTTGGCAGGCTCGGGGACAAGCACCTTCACCTGCTGAGCCATCTTGCCGCCCCCTAGACCAGCCCTGAATCTCTAAGTAGTTAGAATAACCTTGCACTTCTGTCCTGCGAACTCCACCTCCTGAATGCTGGGACCACAAGTGTGAACTGCCATAGTGTATTCAGTTCCGAGGATCAAACCCAGCGCTTCCTGAAGGCTTGGCCAAGTGAGTACCCCACCAGCTGAACTAAATCCCTAGCCTAAAATTCCTCTTCATAATTAAGGACATTTCTCCTGTGACCAGAGTAATGACTAGCTGTAAAAATCCGATCTCGCTGGGAGCCTTCACTTGTAAACAGTAGAATGGTCCTGTAGCGCCCGTGTTACAAGACGGTAAGCGAGCCAGGAACTAAGATGGAGACTTAAAAACACACACACACACATACACACGCACGCATGCACACGCGTGCACATACACACACAGAGACACGGAGACATGGGTCACTCTTGATACAAGAGTGTCACGCTTTATTGTGCTCAGAGGCAGCTTACACAGGGACCCTTTGCCTGCTGGAGTGAACTGAGCAAAACACCTGTGCCCAGAGCTGCTCTGAGCACGAGACCTTGATGGCAGGGGAGTGAGTTCTGATGAGGTCTGCAGCTGAAAGATCTTGAGAGCTGGGTGTGGCTAAGGATCCCTATATAAGCTGCCCCTGAGCACAATAAAGTGTGGCACTCTTGTATCAAGAGTGACCCATGACTTACACCCCCCCCCCCCCGTCTCTCTGTTTAAGTCTCCAGCTTAGTTCCCGGCTTATGTACCGTCTTGTAGCGGCACAGGCACTACTGGACCCGTGCCGCTTTTTACAACTAGCCATTGAAAAAAAGAGGAAAAAAAAAGTTAAGATCAACTGTGCCGGGCAGCGGTGGTGCATGCCTCTATGTTCTGGAAATAAGGGAAGGAGGGCCTGCAGAATCCCACCTGAGCCTGAGCTGCTCACACAAGGCCACAACGACAGATCACCCTGACTTATCAATTTAGATTTGACTTATTTATTTACTTTGGTTTTCGAGACAGGGTTTCTCTGTACCAGCCCTAGCTGTTCTGGAACTAGCTCTTGTAGACCAGGCTGGCCTCGAACTCACAGAGATCCGCCTGCCTCTGCCTCCTGAGTGCTGGGATGAAAGGCGTGTGCTTGGCACTTAAGTTTAATTGGAGGGGGCTTGTGCACCTCAGTGAAGGAGTATGCAAAGGCTACAGGTGGTGGATTCCTGAGAACCAGAATTACAGGAGTCGCAAATGCCCAGCATGGGTGCTAGGAATCGAACTCAGATCACCGTTAACTGCTGAGCCATCTCTCCAGCCCTCACCCTGGTTTTATGCCTTATGTCTTCTTTGCCTCCAAATTTTTTTGAGACAGTGTGTCTTCTTCTTCTTTCCTCCTCCTCCTTCTTCAAATTTTTTCGAGATACCATTTCTCTGTGTATCCCTGGTTGTCCTGGATCTTAGTCTGTAGAATAGGCTGGCCTCAACCTAACAGAGAGCCATCCGTTTCTGCCTCCTGAGTGCTGGGGTTAAAGGCGTGTGCCACCATCATCCAGCCTCACCCTGGTTTTAAAAGCCTACTAAGCAACCACGGCTTATTTTCCGAGGCAGAGGAATAACAAAGAGCAAAATCCAAACATGAACTATGCCCATAGTACTTAGATATTCATGTTTGGATTTTGCAGCTGTCTCGAGTCTGAGGCAAGTGGGGGTGCAGACGGCTAGCATGCAGGGCGGGTAGGAGCTCCAGGCCCTACTGGCACTCCGTTCCTATCCAGACCAGCAGCTCGTCTTTCCATGGCTGGCCAGAGTTCCTGTGCTGGGCTTCCTTACAGCCACGGGGGTGGGGAGGGGGTGTACTCCACTTACAACTCGGGATGCAGAAGGATGAAGTTTAGAGACAGATCTAAGTTCAAACACTGCCATTGCCTCTGGTGAATCATGGGATCCTGTCCAAGATCCCTGCCTCCCCTATAAATACAAGGTTAACAATAGCCACCCTGGCCAGTGGTATAAGGCTGTGTAAAAAACTAGCATTTGGAAGGCCGAGACAGGGCAGCAAGAGTTCAAAGCCAATCTGGGCTCAGTAGTAACAACCTACCTCAAAAACATGCCCTCCCCAACTGCAAATTAACTCTAGGTGGAAGTAACTGGTGGATTATCTAGGACACAGACTCAAACTTTCCGTAAACCTGGAGATTCTTTCAGAGTTTAGTATCATCTACTTATTTATTATATATGCTGGCCTAGAACTCACTGCACAACTCAGGCTGGTTCCACCTGTAGTCTCTTGCATGTTGTGACTATAGGCCCCAGGCCTGAACGTCTGGCTTAGATTTGCCTTGAAAATCCACATTAACGGCAGTTCCTCAAAAACTTAAACACACGACCCAGAAATTCTATTTTCAAAAGAACTAAAACCAGAGACTCACAGAGTCTTGACTATGAACGCCACAGTGGCACTATTCCCAAAGATGACAGCAACAGTGGGAACAGCCAAAGGGAGAAACAAAATGTGGTCTTCCTTACAGGGGAAGGCCAGGGAGACAGCTGGGGGCAGGCGGTAAAGGTACTAGTCACACACAAGCCTAAAAATCCAGATTTGCTCCCCAGAATCACGTAAAATCAGGGTGTAGCAGCACACATCTGTAAACCAGCACTCCTGTGACCCAGAGAGATGGGAAGTGGAGACAGGAGACTAGTTGGCTCTGAAGGGCAAGGCCAGCTGGCCTGGATTATATAGCACAGCGGCCACAGCAGCAGAGACAGGGTGGAAGACAAGATGCATCACGTTCTTTATGTAACGTGTCCACTCTCATCAGCACACGCACGCAGCAAACTGGTCATTATGAGCAAGGCATGGGAGGGATTATACTGTATGAGCAGTTTCTTTGTGGACTGAGGAGACAGAATATTCTAGACACTGGTGAACTGTTTTTCACTTAGAACTGGTTCAGTTTGGGGGCTGGAGAGATGGCTCAGCAGTTAAGAGCACTGGCTGCTCTTCCAGAGGTCCTGAGTTCAATTCCCAGCAACCACATAGTGGCTCACAAGCATCTGTGATGCGATCTGGCGCCCTCTTCTGGCCTGCAGGCATACATGCAGACAGAACACTATATATACACATAATAAATCTTTTTTTTTTTTTTTTTTTTTGGTTTTTTCGAGACAGGGTTTCTCTGTGGCTTTGGAGCCTGTCCTGG
>NC_022010.1:14251229-14253729 GCF_000317375.1 Microtus ochrogaster
AAGTCATATTACCCCATTACCTCCCTGGAGGAAAGGATATACAGAGAAATCCCATCTTGACCTCCCCCCCCCACACACACACAAAAAGAAAGGAAGGAAGGAAGGAAGGAAGGAAGGAAGGAAGGAAGGAAGGAAGGAAAGAAGGAAGGAAGGAAGGAAGGAAAGAAACAGTCAGTTCAATCTTTTTTCTTTCTTTTTTGGGGGGCAGGTCCTGGGTGTTGAACCCGGGCTCTCTCATGGACAAAGCATATATACCTACAGCTGAGCTTTACCATCACCAGAGTGGAAAAGTGGTTCATTTTATGTTACTTTCTTTTTTCTCTTTGGAGATAGGTTTGGCAATGAAGCTGTGGGGCACAGGCTAGTCTCGAGTCTGTGATCTTCCTGCCCCAGCCTCTTGAGTGCCAGGATTACGTGTGGGAACCACCAGGTCTGGGCATGAATTTCAAGTTACTACATAGGAGAAGCTGGGACTGGCGAGAGGCTCAGGCACCTGCTGCTCTGCTCTGGTTCCTAGCACCCAATCATTGGTATGTCAGTTCTAGGGGATCTTACTCCCTCTTCTGATCTGTCTGTCAGGACATCATGCACACACGTGGTACAAATGCATACCTATAGGTCAAGCATTTTCACACATAAATTATTTTTTTAAAAGAAAAAGTTAGAGGGCCAGGCAGGGTGGCGCACTTTTAATCCTAACGCCTAGGAGGCAGAGAGGAAGGAGGATCTGTGTGAGCTCCAGGCTAGCCCAGGCTAGTGAGACCCTAACTCAAATTAAAAGGGGAGGAAGAGAAAGAAGAAAACGAAGAAAATTTGGGCATGGCAGTAGTGCAAATTTGTTTGGATTTTTTTTTGCTTTTTTTATTTATTTATTTATTATGTATACAATGTTCTGTCTGTGTGTATGCCTGCAGGCCAGAAGAAGGCACCAGACCTCATTACAGATGGTTGTGAGCCACCATGTGGTTGCTGGGAATTGAACTCAGGACCTTTGGAAGAGCAGGCAATGCTCTTAACCACTGAGCCATCTCTCCAGCCCCCTTGTTTGGATTTTTTTTTTGTTTTGTTTTTTTCAAGACAGGGTTTCTGTGTATTTTTGGAGCACACCACCACGCCCGGCGGTTTGGCAGTGCATATTTGTAACCTCAGCATTCGGGAGGTAGAAGTCTGGAGTTCAAGACCAGCCTTGGCTGCTACATGATATTCTGCTTGGAGAGAAGAAAAATTTTGTATTCTATTTATTTGCTGTAACAAAACACATATGTAACTGACCTAAAAAGTCTGCCTTATCGGTGGCGTTTGCCTCTGTGGCCAGTTTGTTTTCTGCATGCACCAGGCTCTGCAGATGGAGGAGGGGAGGGTTTAACACACCCCAGTCAGTTACAGGGGATCTGGAGATTCACACTGCCTGTCTGCTGGCAGAGGCATGCCCGGGCTCGAGGCTTCCTTGAGAGCCAGGCCTGAGGGCTCAGATGGAGCCAATGGTACAGTTTGCAGCGTGCCAGGGCTCAAGACAGCAGCCTGTTCTCTGAGCATTCTGGTGCCTCTGGAACTCACCCAGGGGAAATTATTTTCCCGGGGCCTAAATTTAGTCCAGGGAGCTTGGACATTATGTCATTCCCTGAGCTTAACCAGCAGTAAACAAGTTCAAAGCAAGGTCAACAGCTGGGGGCCAATCCACCCTCCCAGTTTACCTATCTGTGGGGAGGTCACATGGGCCCTGGGCTTATGCCCTTCGCAAGGGGAGCTGGGGCAGGTGGGTACAAGCCCAGTGCCTGAGGTGATTGGAAGAGGATCCTGGTACGATTCCCACCTGGGTCTATAAAGCATTTGATGCAGTTAGGGTGTAGGGGTATAAAGGATAGCAGTCACAGAAATGTCACCCCAAATATAACTCTGACGGCTGAGCTCAACTGGCCTGTTAGGGGAGGTGGGAAATGAGGCTATAGCTGGACTGCAGGATCGGAATGAAGCCTGTGTGGCCCCAGAGGTGACACTCTTGCCCTTGTTACCTCAGAGCCCCCGCCTCCGGGGCGGGGAGGGCTCTCCTCAGCTCTGCACCCCATTCCACCCATATTTTGCTGAGCACTTTGCTGATATCACTACCTCCTTCATCCTTGTTACCCCCGACAAAGGAAGCCACTTTTATCGGTCCCATTTTAGAAACAAAACAACAGGTAGGGGCATGGGAGTCGGTGTCGCCCATCAAAAGCTGCTCTGTAGCCCCAGCCCCTCAGCCTTCTGCCTTAAGTGTCATCTAACCAACTAGACGCTAGGAAGCCTCGTGGGTTTGCCGTGACTACAAGGTCCCTCAAGGGAGAGGAGAGGTCACGCTCATAGAGTAGACGGCAGAGAGCTTTAGCTGTTGTGTCATAGCTCACTATTATGATAAGGAAATGCATGTGTGTGTGCCACAGCTAGGGACAGGGAGCTACTGGCAGAGAGTAGGGTGTTATGCAGCTTCCTGAACATACAGGACAGCCCCACAGCAAAGCATTCC
>NC_022010.1:14254833-14256647 GCF_000317375.1 Microtus ochrogaster
TCCTGGAACTAGCTCTTGTAGCCCAGGCCTCAAACTCACAGAGATCAGCCTATCTCTGCCTCCCGAGTGTTGGGATTAAAGGCGTGCTCCATCACTGCCTGGCTCTCACTTATTTTTTTGTTTGTCTTTTCGAGACAGGGTTTCTCTGTGGCTTTGGGGCCTGTCCTGAAACTCTGTAGACCAGGTTGGCCTCAAACTCACAGAGATCCGCCTGCCTCTGCCTCCTGAGCACTGGGATTAAAGGTGTGTGCCACCACCCTCAGGTGAGATACATATGACTGCAATCCAGGCTGCCCCCAAACTCCTGATCCTCTTGCCTCTGCCTCCCAAGGGCTAGGATCACAGGCATGAACTACACGCTCAGTTTATGTGGTGTTGGAGATGGAACCCAAGACAACTGTCTGATTTCTCCCTTTTTGATTTCTGTTGTTTTTCAAAATAGGGGTTCTCTGCGTAGCCCCACAAACTCACAGAGATATACTTGTCTCTGCCTCCCAAGTATTGGGATCAAACGTGTGCACCACTACTGCCCACCTGATTGCTTTTCTTCCTCTTTTTTTGGTTTTTTGAGACAGGGTTTCTCTGTGTAGCTTTGCTGTCTGTCCTGGAACTTACTCTGTAGACCAGGCTGGCCTTGAACTCACTGAGATCTGCCTGCGTCTGCCTCTGGAGTGCAGGGATTGAAGACATGTGCCACCACTGCCTGGCTGAATTCTCCTTTTTAAATGGCTCTAAATCAGGCCTTACTTTTCTTCTATGGTCATGGTCTGGGCTTGGCACACTGCAAAGCACTCCTGAGAATACCTGCGGCTTGTCTGGCTGCAGGCTGCTGAGCAGCAGCCCCTCTGCGCCCCATCCCTGGATGGCAAGTACCTTCAGCTCCAGGGTGCTCTTTTCCATCTGCCTGTGCCTCATCGGCCTTGGCTTCGGGGCCATCACTGGGCACAGGTGCGTTGGGCTCTGGGGCAGGGCTGGAGTTGCTGCTGTTTTCCTGTTTGATGGGAGAGGCGTCTGCTATGGAGCTCTGGTTGCTGTTATCATCTGCACGGGAACAGAGCACAGGTTGACATCCTAGAGCCGCTGAGAGGGTAGCGTGGGTACGTGTGGGCGTGCCTGGCTAGGGCTCAGCTTTTCTTTGCCTCAATGCCTTTGGCCTCACAACCTGTGAGGCCAGGAAGTCTCAGAGCTAGATCACCTCCTCCTACACCTCCCCCACAGTTCTTAGCTAACTAAGAAGGTCCCTGTGTCTGGGGCCAGACAGAGATGGTGGCAGATTGGTAACAGCCAGAGGCTGGGAAGCTCCTGGCCTTGACAGGACCCCAGCTGTTCAGGAAGGCACCACAGCTTTGGCTGCTTGACGACCAAGCCATGAACATTTCATGCAAGGAGGGGCCACTGACTCTGCTGGGGGAGAGGTTATTTTCTTTAAGGGTGTCACCCTAAGTAGGCTGACCAAGCTCCAGTGGACTGGGCCACGCCCATGAATATATGAGCAGCACAAATCAGATTCAGCGGGCTATCAAAAAATTAAATGAATAAATAAAGAGAGAGCTGAGCGGTGGTGGTATACACCTTAAATCCCAGCACTCAAGAGGCAGAGACAGGCAGATCACTGAGTTTCAGTCCAGCTTGGTCTACAAGAACTAGTTTTAGGGCAGATTTCAAAGCTACAGAGAAATGATGTCTCGAAAAACAAAACAAGGGCTGGAGAGATGGCTTAGCAGTTAAGAACATTGCTTGCTCTTCCAAAGGTCCTGAGTTCAATTCCCAGCAACCACATGGTGGCTCACAACCATCTGTAATGAGGTCTGGTG
>NC_022010.1:14256766-14258131 GCF_000317375.1 Microtus ochrogaster
TAAAAAAAGAAAAACAAAACAAAACAAAAAAAACAAGAAAAGAGGACACATAGGCCTGGAGAGATGGCTCAGCAGTGAGACCACTGGCTGTTCTTCCACAGGATGCAGGTGTGGCTGCCAGCACCCACACGGTGGATCATAAACATCCATAACTCCAGTTCCAGGGGATCTGACCCTCTAGCCTCCTTACATGTGGCAAATAAACATGAAATGAAAATAAATAAATCTTTTTTTTTTTCTTTAGACATGGTCTCACTATGTAGTCTTAGCTGACCTGGAACTTGCTAAGTAGACCAGGCTGGCCTTGAACTCACACCTGTCTCTTCCTCTCAAGTGCTAGAATTAAAGGTGTGTGCTACAATGCTCAGATAAAATAATTAATCTTTCTGGGTGGTGGTGCACACCTTTAATCCCAGCACTCAAGAGACAGAGGCAGGTGGATCTCTGTGAGTTCGACACTAGCCTGGTGCACAAAGTGAGTTCTAGGACAGGCTCCAAAGCTACAAAGAAAAACCCTGTCTCAAAAGAGAGAGAGAAAATAAATTTTTTTTTAAATATGGGAACAGAGAAGATAGATAGGATGGATGGAGTGGCTGTGGAAGGTCTTATGGGATGAATATAATAAAGATACATTGTATATATATCAAATTCTCAAAGAATGAAAATATTGGAAAAAAAACTTTGGGATCATGAGAACTAATTCTAGGTGGGGAAAACCAGATATTTTGTGCATGTAGCCTTGAAATAGTGTTACTACAACATTACACCTCATTTCCTGAAATTTCAGACTGGATTCTTGTTGATGCAATATAAAAGAGAAAGCCAGGCATGGTGGCACAGGCCTTCAAACCCAGCACTGGGTAGGCAGAGTCAGGTGATCTTTGTGAGTTCCAGGCCCGACAGGGCTATGTACCAAGAGAACCAGAAATCATTACTTATTTCTTATGTGTGTGTGCCTACAGGTAATTCCGTGCACCATCACACACATGCTTGTGGAAAACAGAAAAGTTCCCCTGAAACTGGAGCCTCCAGGTGGTTACAAAGTGGTGCTGGAAACAGAATCCAGGTCTTCTACAAGACAAATAAGTGCTTTTAGCCACTCAGCCATCTCTCCAACCACTGAAATCACTTTTTTCTCCAAAGATTTTATTTATTTATCTATTATGCATAGTGTTCTGCCTGCATGTACCCCTGCAGGCCAGAAGAGAGCAGGAAGTGTGCCTGAGTGTGGGTGTGCCCTTGCTCACACCCCATCACAGATGCTTGTGAGCCACCATGTGGTTGCTGAGAATTGAACTCAGGACCTCTGGAAGAACAGCCAGCGCTCTTAACTGCTAAGCCATCTATCACTTTTTTTTTTTTTTT
>NC_022010.1:14258231-14260816 GCF_000317375.1 Microtus ochrogaster
GTAGACCAGGCTGGTCTCGAACTCACAGAGATCCGCCTGCCTCTGCCTCCCAAGTGCTGGGATTAAAGGCGTGCGCCACCACCGCCCGGCCCATCTATCACTTTTTATAAAATTTATTTTAATTTTTTTTTGAAGACAATGGTTTCTCTGTATAATAGCCCTGGCTGTCCTGGAGCTCACTCTGTAGTCCAGGCTGGCTTCAAATTCAGAGATCCGCCTGCCTCTGACTCCGGAGTGCCAGGATTAAAGGTGTGCACCACCACTGCGCAGCCCTTATTTTAATCGTGTGCTCGGTTTGTGTGTGTGTGTGTGCAGGTGACTATGTGCCCATTGGAAGCTCTGGATCCCCTGGAGCTGGAGTTACAGGTATCAACCATATGACTAGTGCTGGAAACTGAACTCAGGTCCTCTGGAAGAGTATCAAGTGCTCTTAACCACTTGAGCCACCTCTCCAGCCTCACCCACAAAATGTTTTAAATTATTTTGTGTGGATGGATGTTTTGTTTACATATATGCCTGCATCACATGCATGGTTCAGCACTCTTAGGTGCCAGAAGAGGGCATTAGAGCTCTTGGGTTTGGAGTTACAGATGCTGGGAATTGAACCAGGGTTAGCTGAGCAGCCAATGCTCATAACCGCTGAGCCATCTCCCCATCTCCTACCCTAAGCACACCAGTAACTTTTCCTGGCATTCAAGGCAGAGGCAGATGAATCTCTTGAGTTCTAGGCCAGCCAAGGCCGCCTGCCTCCTAAGAGTCTGTCCCCCGGACAAACCAACAAAACCTGTCTGCACACTTCTTTATTGTGGTGTGCACACATTTTGTGTGCAGAGGCTCACACCTGTGTGGAGGTCAGAGAGCAGTCTGGCATTTACAAATTTTCCAGGAATCTGACCTTGGGTCTTCAGGCTTTCCCTGAAAGTGCTTTTACACACTAAGCCATTTCCCTGGCCCAGAATCAACTTTAAAAGAAGGCTGGCATACGTCTCATGGTAAGATACTTCCTAACCTCCCAAATGCCCCGAGTCTTATCCCCATTATGGGGAAAACAAAAGCAAATACAAAAGCTAAGGAAGGAGAAATGGAAAAGAATACTAAATATTAAAGAAATGTAAGAGACCTAACCAGCAAGGATGATGTGTGCCAATTATTTGGATCTAATTTGGAACGCATCGGCTTTAACACATTTTGGAACAATTGGGGAATTTGCATACAGTCTGAATTCTTAAAGCTATTAAGGGATTATTTTTAATTCTGTTAGAAGAGATAATGGCACAGTGGGTCTGGGGAAATGTCACCCTATGGCAACGTATGCTGAGATGGGTAGGTATAGATTAAACATGTCTGGGTGGGGAGGAGCTCAGCTCAAACTGCAGACAACTGTCAGGGCTCCACAGACTTCACACCCGAGACATGTGTTTTTTATGCAAATTACACGTCAATCACAACATTACATTAAAAATACATGTGGCAAATGTGGCCTAGTGTTCATAAAAACTGAAGCAGGGAGTCGATGAAGCTTCTCACACCGGTGTTCTCTCCAATGAGACTGATGCAGGGACGAGAGGCACGGGGAAGCGGTGTTTGCGGTAAAGCTGGAGAAAGATCTGGGGCCCAGGGTACACCTCCCCTTGTCCTGAACCCACTTCACAGGTACAGTCACTTAATTTTAATTCCTATAGGGGAAAGCATAAACGCAGTCCCCAAGTACCACAAATCACAGTCGAATTCCCACACTGGGGAGAATCATGGGTGAATCAGCAAGTCCCAAGTGTAATGGGGAACCGTGCCCTTGGGGTTTTTTTTACATTTATTTATTTATTTATTTATTTATTTATTTATTTATTATGTATACATTATTCTGTCTGTGTGTATGCCTGCAGGCCAGAAGAGGGCACCAGACCTCATTACAGATGGTTGTGAGCCACCTTGTGGTTGCTGGAAATTGAACTCAGGACCTTTGGAAGACGAGGCAATGCTCTTAACCACTGAGCCATCTCTTCAGCCCTTGGAAACCACCTTCTGGACCACGGTCTCCACGCTGCCAGCTATGTATGACGCAGTCCTTTCAGATCAAAGGTACCCAAGTGGCGATCTCACAGAAGCACTCATGGCAGCTCATGCTTCTAATCCTAGCACTCAGGAAGAGCCAGGAGGATTACCAAAAATTTGGGATCATCTTGCTCTACACAGTGAGTTCAGGCCAGCCAGCACTTAGAATTGAGACTCTGTCTGCAACGAAACAAATAACACTATAATCTGAGGCTGTCTTTGTAAGCGATGCCATGTGTGGAACCTTGTAAAAAGGAGACGGGCAGAGGCACTCCAAGATCTCTAGGCACCTATTATGTGTCATGCACTAAGAAAGAACATTTGTAATTACCCACTATGTTCTGAAATCAAGGTCTTGTCATGTGGTCCAGGCTAGCCGAAAACTCAGACTCGAGCAATCCTCTAGCTTCAGCTTATAAGTAGCTGGGGGAGTACAGATGCAGTGTGATGCCCAGGGGGACTACAGGTGCAGTGTGATGCCCAGGGGGACTACAGGTGCAGTGTGATGCCCAGGGGGACTACAGGTGCAGTGT
>NC_022010.1:14261056-14282191 GCF_000317375.1 Microtus ochrogaster
TGCCCAGGGGGACTACAGGTGCAGTGTGATGCCCAGGGGGACTACAGGTGCAGTGTGATGCCCAGGGGGACTACAGGTGCAGTGTGATGCCCAGGCACCACATTTAATCAACATACTGATGGGCACCTACCTACCTGGTATTGCTACCAAAATTTTTACAGATGGGAGAAGTGATCCCTCAGATCTATCTGGTTTTTTGGTTTTCTTTTTTTTTTTTTTTAAGACAGAGTCTCCTGTAACTCAGGCTGGCCTCAAACTTGCCCTTACATCTAGGATGACCTTGAACTCCTGATTATCCTCTTTCTATCTCTCCGGTGCTGGGATTACAGATGTGTGCCTCCCACCTGATGTGGTATTTCTTTTCTTTTTTTCTTTTTTTTTTTTTGGATTTTCGAGACAGGGTTTCTCTGTAGCTTTTTGGTTCCTGTCCTGGAACTAGCTCTTGTAGACCAGGCTGGCCTCGAACTCACAGAGATCCGCCTGCCTCTGCCTCACAAGTGCTGGGATTAAAGGCGTGCGCCACCACCACCCGGCCTCTCACCTGATGTGGACCAAGGCTCAACCCCGCTCTCTGTTACCTCCACCTGGAGGGAGCACCAGGCACTCACAAAGCTCGGCTGGTCTCATTTAACTATACTCTGGAATGCTGGTTACATAAAAGCACTCTCTTGTGAATTCTTGACTTGAAAAATATGTGCTCTCCTCATTTACCTTTAAGAAAGTCTGAATTTTCCTAGGTCAAGGCCCAAATGCATGTGTGATGAAAATTCTGTTAATAAATGATAGTAAGCATTAATGTCTAACCAGGCAGATGCTGGAGCCTGGCCTGGGAACCGGATCCACAGCTGACATGGCTAACTCTAGACAACAGACAGCAGTGAGGGTGACCGCCACAGCTCCTGCTGGGCCCCTTCCCCAGTCTCCTAGAACACTCTTGCCAGGCCTGCATCTGTCCCCAGGCTTTCATGCTTGCTCACCCCTGCCTTGGCCTCGGCTGCTCTGAGCTACAGTGGAAATGATGGGAGAAGGTGGATATGTTGCTTATGTCCAGGAGCCAGTTCTTTCCGCACCAGTCCAAGCAGCAAGTCTAGATTCTGCCCACAAAGGCTCTCCTAAGTCAACTTTAGCACTGGAAGTTATCAGCTTGCTAATAGGGCAAGGTGACATCCCTTCTCTGAGCCTTAGCTCTTCATCTGTGAGATGTGTCTTGTTACCAGACGCTTGGCACATTGTGATGGCTTCATACATGGTAGCTGTTAACATGCCAAGGCTCTTCAGAGATTGTCTCATCTAATTCCCACGAAGACTTCATGAAGCAGCCATTGCTATTACATTCTACACGTTAACATCAATCAGAAGGCTAGGGGTTACATCACTAACTCAAGGTGACACAGTTAGGGGAGGCGGGAAAGTCAGAGAAGGGCTGCCAGGGAACTGGGCCATAGCCCATATCTCACCCTGAGAAGATGAATTCTAGCCTTGAGCTTGGTACTGATCAGATGGTGACCTTGAACTTCTGGGATTACAGATCTGTACCCCTAAACCCAGCTTTCACAGAGCTAGGGACAGGACCCAGAGCTTTGTGCATATCAGGTAAGTATTTTTTGCTTTGTTTTGTCTTTGAAACGGAGTCTCATGTAGCTCAGGTTGTCCTCGAACTCCTGATCCCTCCGGCTCCATCTCTGGACAGCTAGAGACCTGTGCCACTGTACTCAGCGGGTCTTTCTTTACTCATTGACTGGCAGCAAAACTCTTGTGGTTTTACGAAACCAAGCCACTAAGACACAAGTCTCCTCGATTAGGTGCCAGGGACTGGGAATCCAGGATGATTAGTTTGGGTCAATGAGGCATGCTGGATAATTTTATGCCAACTTGACACAGGTTAGAGTCTTTTGTGGGAAGGGAACCCCAATTGAGAAAGTGTCCCCACGAGTCTGGAAGCCTGTGAAGCATCTTCTTAATTAGTGACTGATGTGGGAGGACTCAGCCCACTGTGGGTGGCGCCACCCCTGAGCTGGTGGTTCTGGGTTCTATAAACAGGCTAAGCAAGCTAGGAGGAGCAAGCCAGTAAGCAGCACCCTCCATGGCCTCTGCATCAGCTCCTGCCTCCAGGTTCCTGCTCTGTTTAAGTTCCTGTCCTGATTTCCTTCAACGATAAACAGCAATATGGAAATGGAAGCTGAATAAACCCTTTCCTCCCCAGCTTGCTTCTGTCATGTGTTTACCATAGCAATAGTAACCCTAAGACACAAGTGTACCAGACTTAATTGCGCCACCACTCCCTTTTGACTTCAACTGATCTACTGGATGCCAGCTTGTTGTACAAAAGGTTTAGAGTGGCCAACAGTATACACACATGCAGGGGCCGTTGAGATGGCTCAGTGGGTAAAGGTGTTAAGTGGGTAAACCAGGCTTGATGACCTGAGTTTGAGTCCTGGAACCTACTTGGTGGAAGGAGAGAAGGTCCTCTAACATGACAGTTTACATGTCTCCCCGACTCACACACAGAATAAATAAATGCAATAAAAAACTTCAAAAGTAAAAACATTAAAATTAAGATCAAAAGCCGGGCGGTGGTGGCGCACACCTTTAATCCCAGCACTTGGGAGGCAGAGGCAGGCAGATCTCTGTGAGTTCAAGACCAGCCTGGTCTACAAGAGCTAGTTCCAGGACAGGCTCCAAAACCACAGAGAAACCCTGTCTCGAAAAACAAAAACAAAAACAAAAAAAAAAAATTAAGATCAAAAGCTGGATGCATATCCAGTATCCAGCACCTGGGAGGCAGAGACAAGAAGATTACCACAAGTCCAAGGACAGCCTGGGCTACATAATAAATTTTAGACCAGCTTGGGCTATATATATACAGTAAGACACTGTCTCCAAAACAAATAACAAAACAACTCACAATACGGGGTTGGAAAAATGGCTCAGTAGATAAAAGCGCTTGCCACCATTAGTCCTTGGGACCCACATGGTGGAGGGAGAGATATGACTCCCACAGGTCATCCTCTGATTTCCACATGTGTGCTATGGCATGCGCACATATAAATAAATAAATGTACCCGGGTGTGGTGGTATATGGTTTAAATCCCAATAGTTGGGAGGCAGAGGTGGTAAGATGTAAGTAAGCCTACTCTACACAGTGAGTTCTGGGCCAGCCTGGGCTAAAACAATGAGACACTGTTCTTTAAAAAAACAAGACAAAACAAAACAAGTAAAGCCGGGCGGTGGTGTCGCACGCCTTTAATCCCAGCACTTGGGAGGCAGAGGCAGGCGGATCTCTGTGAGTTCGAGACCAGCCTGGTCTACAGAGCTAGTTTCAGGACAGGCTCCAAAGCCACAGAGAAACCCTGTCTCGAAAAAACAAAAAAAAAAAAACAAAAAAAAAACAAGTAAACAAACTAAGGAGACCAGAAAGAGCAGGGAGGGGAGGGGAGAAGAAAGGAGGGGAGGGTGATAAGCACTGTAAACCTGTAAACTCTGGTAGGATGGGGCCAGCCTGGGGCTGTCCAGGCAGGCTAGAGCATCCGCGTCCCTTAAGGGATGACAGCTGTTTCTGCCATAGCCAGCTGCTTTTAGCACAATAACACCTGACTTCTCAAACAAGAGCAAAGAAGGCTTTCTGATTTATAAATATCAAAAGCTGCTATAGTTTGAATCTTAAATGTCCCCAAAGGCCCATGTGTTAAAGGCTAAATCCTCAGCTTGGCGCAGCTGGGAGGCGGTAGAAACTTTAAGAGGTGGAATCTGGGGGAGATCTTTTGGCCACTGAAGGGGTCCCCTTGACCCCCTTAGTTTTGAGATACTGTTTTACAACGCCATAGTCCAGGCTAGCCTAGAATTCACTAGGTAGCTCAGATTGTCCCAGACTTGTAGTGGTCTTCCCGTCTCTACCTCCAGAGTACTGGTTATAGGCATGCATCTCCAAGGATGCCTGCTCCTCTTCCTCTTGGGCCAGCAGCTTTCTCTATCTCGCTGCTTCCATCACGATGTGCTAGCCCACCAGCTATCCCCGGACAATGGCATAAACTGTATGGACTAAGCCCTCTGATGCCACAGGCCCAGATAAACCCTTCACCTTCCAAACTGCATCATCTCAAGCATTTTGTCACAACAATGGAAAACTCAGGTTTGAATGTCTATGGTGGCTCTCTTTGTAGGGATGGGCAGCCAAGAGGGGAGAAAGCCTTTCAGGTCAGGCTGTGCACATCCTGTGCTTTGGCTTGGCTGTAAGGTGTGGGCATTTTATGGACACTTCATGGAGCCATAGGACTGTAATTTGAACCTTTCCTCTCAATATGGTGAGAGAACCAGACAGACAGACAGGGTGAAAATGGGAGACTGGCTACATCACGGACTCAGCCTCACCACGAAGGAGGGAACAGACACACATAACTTCTAAAATCAGACAGCCAAGGAAGTTAGGCTGTTAAGAGAGGGCAGTGCCCAGGTTCCTGGTGACCACAGACTACTCAAAAACCCATCCTGGAGTGTCCTAAGAGCAAAGCAAAATGGAGAATGGGAAATACAGTTGTGGGTCTGGCATGCCACACCCCCAAGTCTTCCTGGGTGGGCAGGGCTGCTGGGATATCTGTGAGACTGTGCCCTTGGGTGAGGAGAGGGTGTGATTTCTATGCTTCTGTTTTCTTTCTTGGCTAGGTATGCCAGGGAAAGAAATGGCTCCTCCTTGGCACAGGGGCCTGGCAGTCTTGCTCAGCCCTCCTACCCTTTGCCTGGAATGTGAACAAACCTGCTAGAGAAACAAAAACACAAGTATGGGCTTCGTGAGGCCCGGGCAGGGAGACCAGCTGTGGCGAGACTCACCGTGCATGTCCATCATCCCTGGTGACGAGCTGTTCTCTGGAGTGGTCACCTCCGAGCCACACTTCTCATCCTTGCCTTTCTTTTTATTCTTGTTTTTCTAGAGGAGAAAAATGGAGCAGAGACCCAGTCAGTCATATTCGTGTGTGTGCACGCAAGCGGCCCCAGGGAGTGGCATGAATATTTAATTGCATCAAGCAGTCAGAGCCCCCAAGCCTTGGCAGGTTGTCTTTGCCCGCATTTGAATGTGGCCCACAAGGTGTTCTGTGCCCACCTTGAGGGGATTCTGAAAGATAATCTCACCTGTCTTCAGGGCTGTCACCTGCTGCCAGGCAAACACTCTGCCTAGAGGAAACTTCATCTAGAAGGAGAAACTACGGGAATGGTCATGGTCACCCTCATGCTGGCCGGAGCAGGTACGGCCATGGATGGTCTTGAACCCCAGGGCTGCCATTCTCAAAGTGTTGGGAAGGATGGAGAACTCAAAGAGGCAGTGGGAAATGGAGAGGGATGCTTTGGGGGTGCTGGGGATTAAACCTGGTCCTCACATGTACTAGATAAGTACTCAGAAGGTGAGCCACACCTACGGCTCAAGGGAACAGAATCATTTAGGTTTCTATGAGTGATGGTAAAACACTCCTAAAATAAATCATGGACATTCTGATCAATCAATGTAACAATACATACACAAAGGCAGCTCTCTTTGGATTTTAATCAGAAAGATCCGTGAGGCACAAACATGTTAAGATACCTCAATATCCCCTAGACAAAAAGGAGCAAAGCAAGCAGCTGCCAGCACTGTTGGGGTGTGCTGAGGGGCTGTATCTATGTGTGCAGCTGCCAGCACTGTTGGGGTGTGCTGAGGGGACTCTATGTATGTGTGCTTCTGGAAGGATAAACACAAAGTGGTTGCACGGGTGCCAATGGGGATGTAAACTCAAGAGAGGGTATGTGCAGGCAGGGCAAAAGGCAGACTCAGGAAGAGATATGCTGCAAAATTAATATTTAAATAGGGCTGAAGAGATGACCCAGCTGTTAAGGACCTGGGTGCTTCTACAGAGGACCCAGGTTTAGTTCCCAGCACCCATATAGTGTCTCACAACCATCTATAACTCTAGTTCTAGGAGATCCAATGCCCTCTTCTGGTCTCTGCGGGAACTGCATGTATGGGGTGCACATACACACATGCAGACAAAATATTCATGCACATAAGAAATAAGTAACTGCCAGGCGGTGGTGGCGCACTCCTTTAATCCCAGCACTTGGGAGGCAGAGGCAGGCGGATCTCTGTGAGTTCGAGACAAGCCTGGTCTACAGAGCTAGTTCCAGGACAGGCTCCAAAGCCACAGAGAAACCCTGTCTCGAAAAACTGATGTGGGAGTGATTTCTTATTAATAAAGAAACTGCCTAGGCCCATTTCATAGGCCAGCCCTTAAGTAGGCGGAGAAAACAGAACAGGATGCTGGGAGAAAGAAGCTGAGTCAGTGAGTCGCCATGGTTCTCCCACGCCAGACAGACGCAGGTTAAGATCATTCCTGGTAAGCCAGCTTGTGGGCTGCACAGATTAATAGAAATGGGTTAGATCAATATGTAAGAGCTAGCCAATAAGAGGCTGGAACTAATGGGTCAGGCAGTGATTAAAAGAATACAGTTTCTGTGTAATTATTTTGGGGCATAAGCTAAGCTAGCCGTGCGGGCGGCAGGCTGCCTGGGAACAGCCCCCGCCGCTCTTATTTCAACAAAAAACCAAAAAAAAAAAATAAAAAAAAAGAAAGAAGTAACTTTCTTTTAAAGTAACACTTAAAGTACAAATGAACAGAGGCAGAACATATATATGATTCCTGGTGGCATGGGGAGCGACTGCTAACAGGTACTGATGAAAATGTTATAGAATTACTAACTTTTACATTATATTTATTTAACATGAATGCATGTGTGAAGTGTGTATGTGGGGGGGGTTGCATAGTGCATATGTGAAGATCAGAGGAAACTTTCAGGAATTGGGTCTCTCATTCTACTATGTGAGTTTCAGGGATCAAACTCAGGTTGTCAGGCATGGTGGCAAGTGTCCCTACTACTGAGCCATTGTAGATACTTCTGATCCCAGCATCCTGTGGCATGAAGAAACACAGAGCCTCATGCATGTTAGGCAAATATTCTACCATGGAGCTATACCCTCAAAGCAAAAATTCACTCTTCCAAAGAATGCACTTCAGCCTGTAATCCTTGCATGACAGAGGCAGGAGGAGAGAGAGAGAATTCAAGACCAGCGTGGGCTCCAGAGCAAGACCTTGTCTCAATATATATACATACATATGTGTATATATACATATACGTATACATACATACATACATATATATGATGAAACAATGAAAGTCAAAATGTACACTTCAGATTCAGAGTTAGCAGGGCCATAGTCATTCAAATTCCTCGGCTAGAATTTATAACAGAAGCTGAAGAGATGGCTCAGCAGTATGGGCACTTACTGCCAAGCCCCAGGACCTAAGCTGCATCCCTAGGACATGGTAGAGAGAACTGATCCCCTCAAGTTGTCCTAACTTTCACTCATGTGCCATGGTACACAAATGAATGCGCGCACACACACACACACATAAAATAAATAAAAAGAAAATAACATTTGAATTTTGACACCTGTTTTTCTTATTAGAAAATAAAAACTTCAAAAAACGCTGTTTTGAGAAAGATGGTATAACCAAGTCCTAATTGATTATTTTTATCTATTTTTCTTTTCAATTTTGGTTTTTTGAGATTGACTGTCCAGTCTGGCTGTCCAGAAACTAGCTATGTAGACCAGGCTGGCTTTGAACTCAGAGATCTGCCTGCCTCTGCCTCCCAAGTGCTAGGATTAAAGACGAGGGCCACCACTGCCCAGCTCCTGAGTATTCTAAAACCTTAAAGTTGACCCTTCCCCCACCGCCATGCAGATTCCTGGTTTAACCTTCAGAGAGCTGTCTGGGGTTGGGCCCAGGAATCTGCATCTCACCCAATTGCTCAGCCCTAGAAGAGGGTTAGGCAGCACACTCCTGAATGGCTCAGAGGTGAAAGGGCCTCAGCATTTCAGGAACACTATGCTAAGTATTCTCCAGGCGACACAGTGCACATTCTGGGTACAGAAACCACAAGCTTGGCGTGACTCCTCTACTGCACAAGGAAGAGGGCAGAGGGCCCCGGTGAGGTGATGCACCCAGCCTCGCAGGTCAGCCAGGGTTCTTTGCCCAGCTGGGAGCTGTCCCATCCTCCCCACGGCCCCCTTGATCATATTCCACTTGGCACTTCCCTGATGACTGTTTCCTGCTATTCTATAATTATCTGCCCTCAGCAAGATTAGAAATTCCTTGAGAGCAGGGACCACATCTCCTCAGATAACAGCCATCATTTCTACACCACCTAATGATGGGCTGGAGGCAGGAACTGCCTCCAAGGACTAGGACCAACCTGCCCTTTGTCCACTTACGTGAGGATGGGCCAAGCCTTGGTCCCTTTATGGTAAGAGGGACCTTGGTGGCTTCAGAAACCCAGGTCAAAATGAGAAAGGTTGCCAATCACCTAAGTTCCCAGGCCAGTATCAGTCCCTGACTCCCCGTGAGCATGTGATCTCAGCGGTTACTGAAGATGGGTCATAGGGGCAAGCCCCTTGTGAGGGAAGCTTAGCCTCTATCTTTACTGAGGTAGTTGCTGACCCATAACAAAACTTATCAACCACAGCCATGTTGCTCCCAGAAGCAGCTGGGGCCAAGCTCTCATCTTCTCAGAGGAGGGCATTAAGTGTGGGTATCCTGGGCAGGAGTGGGCATGGAGAGGGCCGGTAGGACAAAGGCCTTTTGGGGTGGGAAGTGGGTTGGCTGCCTGCAAGTATCCTTCTCCAGGACCCAGCATGGTCACCACGGCCAGCTCCGTCCCACCTGCCTCACTTAACCTGCCTGTAGCCCTTCTAGGGGGTGGTGCAGGCAGGCATCCCTATAGCAGGCTCTCTTACTCCTGCTCCACCAACAGCCCCAACCGTTAGAAGGTGCTTGAGGAACAGCGAACACACACATGTCAAAATCAGAGAGACTTGAGTTTGAGTCTCCGTTTTGACATAATTGTGTAACTTTGGGGAAGTGGCTGTGTCTCTTAGAGATCATGTAAAGAGATTTGAAAAGATAGCAAGTGAAAGACGATAGTATGAAGCATGGCAGATGGATGGGTGTTCAGGATGGGGTCACAGTGAAGGCAGAGGCTTGATATAGCTGGGTACCACACTGCCTGCTCCTACCCATAGTGCACAGGGTCCTAGGGGGAGCACACCCAAAATAAAAGTGTGGCTTCACCTACACTCTTAACACAGAGGACAACCTTCAGGGGACAGTCCCTGTGCCCCACCCTATTCTAATCTGGGGTACGACTGTAGGGACCGATGACACAGGTCCAGGGGGCTCTCTAGGCCTAGGCTGGGCTCTGTGCCTTCCAAGCAGTTCGGCTTTGGGTCCCCAGGCCAGTGGAGAGAGTCAGACAGTCTCTTCTCCCTGCAGCATGGAGGCCACCCTGGGTAGGGAAGGAAGACACAACAGCCCTATGTACTCACGTCATCAACTTTTGGCTCCGTCACAGGAACCCACTTGTAGATTCGTAGGGACGTGTCGCCAACAGTCACCCATTTCTTCTCCCTGCAGGGAATGAGGAAGAGCCCGTAACCAGGGGGCTTTGGACCGGACTCTGCTAGTGGGTGGAAGGTGACAGAGATCACAGCTACAAAGAGTTGTCTGTGTAGCCCAGGGGCTAAGACAACAAGGTTTGATCACAGAGATATGGCTGGAATCCCAGTTCCACCCCTGGTGGCTGGGGCCCTTGGCTTTAGCAAGCCTCTTTGCCTACTCTCTCAGAACCCAGACAGCAAGCAATGGCCCTGCCCTCCGATCATCTTCCCTTCACAACAGTTTAGGAGCATGGGGAGGGGGCGTTGAGAGGCAGGCCGAGCCTGGCCTTGTGGGGACAAATCCTTGCACCTATCCTTCAGGTGAGACTCCACATGGACCATGGACTCCTGGTCACCCGGGTTCTAAATTTTCCCAGGACAGGATCCAAGTGCCCAGCTAAGAGAGACACAGGTGTACAGATAGGGAGGAGACAATTACAGGCCGTGAGAACGGAAAGGGGGCGACGGGTTTCATCAAGGATAACAACTATGCCCTCTCTGAGCCACTGCCATTTGCTGGGCTATTACTGCTCTAAATAGTCAGAGGCCATGTACCTGGGCGGGGACAGGCACAACTTGGGAAGAGTCACCAGAGGCACAGGTGGGGTTTGAACTCCAACTGTCTGGGCTCCCGCTTGGTCATCTCAGGGAGGCAGCCTGAAGTTTCATGGTGTTCAGAAAGGAACCCAGCTGATCCGAGGGACCCACAATGAGATGAGAGATCAGGGTCAGACAAAGGCATAGCTGCAAAAGTCCCACTGCTACCTAGGCAGTGTGAGGACTTTGGCTTCTCCACCCAAACTTTACCTATATCTTCCCTCGTACGCTACCGTGACACATGACAGTCTCCGTCATGTCACTACTGAGGCTTCGGGCAGCAGTGTGCATGCGTGTGTGCACACACATGTATGTGTGTTAACCAAACCATACACCTTCATTCACAAACTCTGCCTACCCAGGTCTCCAAGTCCCCGTCAGCTATGGCCTGGCCTTTATCATTAAAGGAGACCATTTCTGGTAGCTTCCATGTGCTAAACACAACATCACAAGGCCACGTGTGGCAGCAGAAATCACCTTCCCACTTGACAGATGAAGGGGGTGAATCCAAACTCTTGGCACCACTGTCAGGCCCTGCCCATGCTCCTTGGGCATCCATCCCTCTCCTGCCTCCTGGGGGGCAGAGCGCACAAGCCACAGGCCCAAGCTTTCACTCTCTACCCAGAAGGTACCTGGAGGGAAGGCCCCCCCCCCTCCCAGGATCAAGGTCGGTGACAAGAGAGAGGCCAAGCTCTGGGACCCCTCCCCCTCTCCTTTCTCAGACCACAAAAAAAAAAAAAAAAACTCGTCTTGTGGGTGAGGAAACAAGTAGCCCAGCAACTTTTCCCACGGCCAAGGTCACACAGACAAAACTGGGAGAACAAAGAGTGAATGTAGGTTGTGACGCCAGAGTCCACCTTCTGCTGTTCTGCTGCCTGGACTATCCTAGAGACCACCTGGGGACAGAAGCTTCTAGAATCAAAAGGCCAAAGTCAGCGCTCACAAACCCTTGACTAGCTTCCTTGGGCTGAGCCTTAGTATAAATCAAGCAATTCAAAGTTGGAGTATATTAAAAAAAAATTTTTTTTATTTACGCAATTAACTCATAACACAAAAGCCATGCTTCAGGTTGAAAAGCACGCCTGAGCTCTGAGCCTCCCAAGATGACAGGAACCAGGGTGAATGTCTGAAGTTATCTGGCTATGTTGTAGGCCACCGGCTGCACACCGGGTCCTTCTTCCCAAGCTGGTCACCCCAGAGAGAAAACAGTCTGCAGCACTATTACGAGGTGAGGACACTGACGGCGCCTTGGAATAGAGGCAGGCATCCAAGACTTGACCTTGGGAGCTGGGTGTGATGGTGCACAATTCTAGCCACCTGAGATCCCAGCTCTTGGGAGGCTGAGGCCTGATGACTCTAGTAGGTCCCAGGGGACTCTAAGCTCCATAGTGAGACCGATCATAACAATAAGTAGTAATAATAACAGGGGCTGGTGAGGTGGCCTGAGTTAGGTCCTCAGAACTGACCCGGTGGAAGGAGAGGACCTACTCCTCCACCTCCACATGTACATCGTGGACATGTGAGTGCTCCCCCCCTCTTGTGCACAAGCACAGACACAAAATAAATAAAATAAAAAAGAATTTTTTTAAACAACCCCAGCACTCGGGAGGCAGAGGCAGGCAGATCTCTGTGAGTTTGAAGCCAGTCTGGTCTACAGATAGAGTTCCAGGACAGCCAGGGCTACACAGAGCAAACTTGTGTACAAAAAAAAAAGGGGGGGGGGATCTGACCTTGGGATTGACCTTTGACCTCTGACCTGGGATTTGGCCCTTGGTCTCCCAGGAAACCAGACAGACAGACAGAGCTTCACAAAGGCACTGTCTCAAGCCCATCATTGGGGGACCACACAGCTGGCTGCTCCCATGGGGGATTAGACAATTCCCATTACCTTACAGCAAGGGCAGCAAGCAATTGGCCAAGAGGCAAGTCTTGTCTGACCTCAAAGCTAGTGGTGGCGCATACCTTTAATCTCAGCAGTTGGGAGGCAGAGGTAGGCGGATCTCCGAGTTCAGGACCAACCTGGTCTACAAGAGCTAGTTCCAGGACAGGCTCCAAAGCTACACAGAAACCCGTCTGGGGGTGGGGGGTGGGGGGTTGACTCAATTACCAAAGCAGAAAAGAATGAAAGAAAGAGGGAGCCATAAAAATTCAGATTTTTGGCTACTCTCGAAACATGATCTGGGGCCCACATGCCCCTGGAAGGCACAGCTTGCTCCAGATGACACACATTGGCTCCCTCCCAGCAACCACCTCTCACCATCCGGGAGACATTCACACTGACCACCAGGCTGCACCTCAACTTAGCCACAAAACTACTCAGCATGGAGCCGGAGTCCCCCTGCCTCAATGGCCCCCGAAAACCAGTTTTCCTCCCCTGTCTACCAGAATCAAGCTCCTGCGATTAAAAGGATGCAAGGAAGCACCAGATGTGGGACTCTAGCTCCAAAGTTCTTCCCCAGCTCAGGCTCTTCCATAAATCACAGGAATCCATCTCTAGATTCTCAAGGTCAAGGTAAACCACAGTGTGCCCCAGGGGTCCCCAATGACTCCAAAGAGCTCTAAATCTATCTTTTTACATCCACTATGGGACTAGTCTTTGTCACCTTGGAAGACCTGTCCTCATCCTCATCAGGTAGGTCTGGGTGTCCCTCAGAAGGCCCGTCTCAGGGATGGGTGGGAAGCCCCCATTAAACTGGCCACTCTGCCTTCGTGGCAACTTGTGAAAGGACCCCTTGGGCCAAGGCTGAAAGGTGCTGGACCAATGCCCACTATGCAGCTCTGACCTCTCTGTCTTTCCCACTCTTACTGGGCCTCCTAAGCCTGGCCCAGTGGCCCCATTTCCCCAAAAGGGGTCAACCATTTTGTTCTCCCTCAGCCATATCCTGGCCACTTCACACCACACCAACCTGCTCTGCCGGGACACCAGACAGAGAAGAGAAAGGAACCAGCTGCCAACTGTGGGTACAGCGGCCATAGCTCACACTGGCTTCTTCTGCAGGGCAAAGGAAGGGTAGGGCCGGCTGCGTGAGGAGATACACTACCCTAGGCTTTTGGACTGAAGACAATGGCAGGCACCTCAGCTCTCCTCTGGTTAAAACACAGAATGACTCGTTGATTTTGAATTTTTCAGATAAACGGATAACTTTTCAATACGTGTTATTATTATGTGTATTTCATGGAATATACTTACACAAAGTAGTGTGTGTGTGTGTGTGTGTGTGTGTGTGTGTGTACAGGCTGTAGACAAAACCTAGAGCCCTGTGCATATTAAGCTCAAATTCTACCACTAAAGCACTAATCTCAGCAGAAAATTTCATTTATTTTTGCTTTCTTTTGAGAGAAGCTTGAATGTAGCCCAGGCTAGCCTTGAACTTACTATGTAGTTGAGGCTGGCCTTGAACTCCTGGTTCTCCTGCCTCTACAAAAGTGCTGTGATCAAAACCATGGACCACCCAGGGAGAAAGGTTTATTATTTTTTTCAATCATTTTGCTATTTATCTGAAATTCAAATTTAGTTGGGTGTTCTGTATTTTCATTTGCTAATTCTGGCAACCCCGTGTCTCAGCCAGTGGTGAAATGCATGGTTGGTAGCCAGTTAATAAACAGCAGCATTGCCTTCAGGGTTGATCACCAGACTGTTGTACAGGCAGAAAAGACCAGATTCTGCCCCCAAGAAAGCCCCCTCCAATTTTGTTAAAACGGGGAGGGAAACAAAACCAAAATTTCTACAAAGGACATTTACAAGGGCTCCCGTGTACCCTGGAGACTCCACAGACTAGCCTGTGTCCAACAGTTCAAGACAAGGGGGCACAGAATCCCAGGGTTGCCAGGGAGAGAAGCCAGTTTCATATTCTGCCCAAGGTCACACCAAGGAAGAGAAGTAGAAACTTAACCAGGAGATCCCAAAGTCTGAGGATCTTAGGGGTCACGATATTCTTATTCCCTCAAAACATGGGGAAGAAGGCAGCCACATCCCCCAGTCCAATCCCAGGCTTGGCAGGCAGCGAACCGGCCAGGACTGAAGCCTCCAGGCCTGCTGCTTTGGGGCCCGCAGGGTGGAAAGCCCCATCCCTCCATCTGCCTGCCCTGCGGAGCAGCTGGCAGACCCAGCCGCAGCTGTCACAGCTTACATGGGCCCCTTTCTACCCTCCAGGCCGGTGACAGACAGAAGAGACTCACGCCCAGCTATCAGTTCTTTCTTTGCACCGGGACTGAGGCAGAGGAGGGGGGCCACCTCAGCCCTCCCTTGAGAGTCCCACAGGAGAGGGGGCACTGCCTTGTTTTCCTCCGTGTTTTGGCCTGCAGCTGTTTCTGCCATTTTTAAATGGCTCCAGTTGGGCACTGGGAGCCTTGCTCAGCAGGGGAGCTCCCAGCACCCAGGACTTGGATCTCGAAACTTTGGAAAGCCTCCCCTTCTCACGGTTGTGAAAATTCTTTGTCCCATTGGAGCCAAACCCAGCCCACGGCGGGCATCCGGCCATCAGCAGACAGCCCTTTCCATAGGAGGCCCAGGAGCACGTGGACTTTATTGATTTTTCTCCTTGCCTTTTTTTGTTGGGTTTCACTCTGAAAGGACAGCTAACTTGTGACACCACCAGACCTGAGACAGGCCGAGTAGTGTTTAAAAAAAAAAAAAAGACAACAACAACAACAGAGACGTTACTCATGAAATGACACCCCCAAAAGAAACCGCCTGCAGTGGGGCCTGGCCAGTTTCTATAAAGGACAGGACCAGCCCGCGGCCGCTGACACTTGGGAACACCCTCGCGGCGGCTCGTCTTCCTCTCGGACCCCAATGAAGTCGTGAGGAAAAAAAAAACATAATAAAGTTGAAATCTGGGGGCAGGGAGTTTTCAACAAGTCTGACCCAGCCTGGTGGTGGACTACTGGCGCCTCCGGCCTGGCCTCTGGGGCCGCCTCGGAGTCAGATCCCGACGAGGCCCGTGAAAATGTTCCATCCTACTAATTATAACGAGGCCACGCCGGGCACGATCTAATTTGAGCTTGAAAAACACGCACGGCCCACACCGAATCTCGCGGTCCCCTCCTCCTCCCCCAGAGCAGAGAACAAAAACAACGGTCGCTCGCTCTCTCCGCAAAACAAACACCAGCTCCAGCTTGGAGAGGCAGACACGGCCCAGGACTTGGCTTCTGGCAGCAAACATCGCGTCCCCCGAGCTCCCGGTACCGCGCGGAGCGGGTGGGAGCCATGGGTGCCCCGCTCCCATCCGCGCCACCGCCTTCCCAGCGCTCGCCCCCATCTTCCTTCCTCGCCCGGAGCCCTCGCTCCAGGCTGCCCAAAGCGCTAAATTTAAACGGCTCGCGCTCTGCAAACTCCGCAGACTCGAGGGCGCCAAGGCCTGGGAGGCGGGGAGCTGCGGGCGGGTCGGGGCGTGGGGTGGATGTGTGTGCGTGTTGAGGGGGGGGGACTCCGGCGCCGCACCGCCCCGGGAGAAGACGGCGGCCCGCTCCGCGCTGCACAATGGAGCTCTCGCTCTGCCAGCCGCCGCCGGCATCACGGCCCCGGCGCGCGGGAAGCCGCTTTCATGTGACTTGCACAAAAAAACGAAATGGCTTCTGGGGCCGGCTGCGAACCCCCCTCTCCCGAGCTCCGGGTTGCAGTCGCCGCCGCGGCCGCCGCCGCTGTCGCCGCCACCGCGCCAGGTGGGCGACCCGCGCCAAGCACACCTGGGCAGCGGACGCAGCCCCCGCGGGGCGCAGGTGACCCGGGCCGCGCGTCCTCGTCAACTCCGGGCCCGGGGGCCGCTGCGCCCCGCGGCTCTGTGCGCTGGGTACGGGCTGGCTGGCGGCCGCGGCGCGGTGCAGCGAGCCGGGGCGAGCGAGCGAGCGAGCAGGCGCCTCGGCTTACCATTTGCGCACTTTCTCGATAGCCGCCATGACCCTCTTGATATCATCTTTGGCCCGGCTCCTGGTCTCGGCTCGAACCGACCTGCCCGACATGGTTCTGGCGGGGAGGGAGAGAGAGGAGAGAGGGAGAGAGAGAGAGAGGCTGGGGGAGCGCGCCCGCCGGGTCCTGCTCGCGACACTCGCCCGCTCTCTCACTCGCGCACAGACACACACTCACACACATACGCGCACACACAAAGCCTGGTGCCGCCGCGCGCCCAGGGCCCAGTGCGCAAGCGCCGGGCGGCAGCTGCACAGAGCGAGGGGGAGCGGCGCGGCCGCCAGTAGTGCGGCCTCCGGGTGCCGCCGCCCTCCCCGGGGAACCGCGGGGACCTCGCCCCGGGAAACGATCAGGGGTGACCCCGACCTCCCGGCACGCGGGACCGGCCCGCGCGCGGACTCCCCCGGAGGCCGCAGGTGCGGCGGGAACCCCTCCCCCCAAGACACACACCCTGGGGATGGCCGACTGGAGGCCGTGGGTGCCCTGGTCTTGGGTTGGTGGCCGCGGGCGCGATCGTGCAAGTTTCTTGTCGGGCGCTTGACTTCTAAGAGTTAGAGGCGGCGGTTCCGGACTCGTGATCTTGGGAAGAGTGGAGACGCCGGTCTCTGGCCAGTTAGCTGCCTTGTTGAAATGTGCGAGCTAGGATGTCTGCCTCACTATGCTTAAACTAGGGTCGCAGTTTAACGTTCCCGAGCCTGGTGGCAATTGGCATTGTCGCAAGACTCTTTCCTTTGCAGATAAGTTGCCCCAGTCACGGATAAACCTCCCTGGGTTATGTTAGAGGACCACAAATTAATCTTAAACGGCTCCTGGTGGAAGCACAGTGTACTGACCGGGAGCAGCAGGTAAACTGGACTGGTCCAACCCAGAAAGACTTGAGAAGCTGTCCCCCATCCCAGGACAGAGCTGGGTGGCAGTATCGACCGCGGTCAATCAGGATAGGGACAGGTGGGTGTGCAGCTGCGGCTAAACCGACTGGACTGAGCGAATGCTTGCCCAGATGGATGCTGGGAAAAGAGATGACCTAATGTGGGCAAGCCAGTGCCTGGAGAGGAACTGGCTAATCACCATTCATTTCACAGATGGGGAAACTGAGGCAAGGAGTAATTCCAGGTTGAAGCCATAAACTTCATCTGTGACTACAAGTACCTCACCTAAAGTTTGGGGGTGTTGCGAGGTGGGGGGTGGTAGAGAGAGGTAGTGGGGAAATGAGAGTGAAAAAACTGTGGGCTTTCCCCCAGGCTTATCATCTTTACCATTTTACACACACGGTCCTAATGTGAAAAATAAAAATAAGAACAATAGTCGGGCGTGGTGGCACTTGGAGGCAGAAGCAGGCAGATCTGAGTTCAAAGCCAGGTTGATTAACTTAAGAAGTTTGAGTCCAGCCAGGACTATGTAGTGAGACCCTGTCTCAAAAACAAAAATCAAACACCCAGGTTGTAGTAGCACACCCCTTTAATTTCAGCACTCAAGTTAGAGGCAGGCGGATCTCTGTGAGTTCAAGGCCAGTCTGGTCTACACAGAGTGAGTTCCAGAACAGAGAAATCTGTCCCCAAAACAACACAAACAAAAGATTAGGACAATTATGTCAGCACTGTTCTGAGTGCTGGATTGGGAAAATATGCCGTAAATCAGAACTCTTTTTGCCCCCCTCTGTGCCTGACCATCAGATATGTGCTTGGGCCCCAAGGAATTAACTTTTGTTTAGTGCTAGGCATTGTGCTAGATAAATTCTATACCACAGTTCCCACACAGAGTATATGTGTGTGTACATATATGTATATACTTTAAAAATCCACATATCAGGTCAGCAAGATGGCTTAGGAAATGCACTTGCAGCCAAGCCTGAAGACAGGAGTTCAATTGCCAGAACCCTTGTTGTGGGAAAGACAGACCTGATTCCTCAAAGTTGTTCTGATTGCCACATGTTTACATACATGCACACACACACACAAATACACACATAGAGACACACACACTGAACTGTAAGAAAATTTTAAATCCAAATACCAGTTGATGAATGGATGTCTTTACACACAATGGGATTATTTATTCACAAACAATAAAAGGAATACCCACACCGCTAAACATGCTTGGAAGTTTGTTAAGTGGAAAGATGCGGGTGTACAAGGAAGAAGACTGTATGACCCCACTTACATGATTAGGCCAGGGGTTGAGGGGAGGCGGGGGTGAGGGCTAATGGGTGTGGGATTTCATTTGTAAAAGTGAAAGATTCCTAGAACTATGTAGAGGTGACTGTCCCATGCCACTGAATGGTTCTTTAAAACGGTTACAGCGAGCTGGGCGGACGGCTCAGTGGTTAAGTGCTTGCTACAGAAGCACAAATACTAGAGTTCAGATCCCCAGAACTCGTGCTAGTAGACATGGCAACTGGCCTGTCATTCCAGCCTTGAAAGGCAGAAACAGGAGAGCCCCAGAGAAAGCTACTGGTGAGCTCTGGGTTTGATTGAGAGAGTCTGCTTCACTTAAAAAAAAAAAAAAGTAGCTAAGATGATTCCCAACTTCAGCTTCTGGTCTCCACGTGCATGCTCACCCAAGGCTGTGCATCTGCACCTGTACCATGCATGTAAAAATGCAATACACAGCACACACTCATGAAAATGGAAAAAGGAGAAAAATGGCTATAATAGTCAGTGTGATGCTATATGAATTTGACTATTATAAAAAGAAATCCAAATTTATTAGACCTAGCCAAAGTTCCACAAACTGGGCCCCCAGTCCACACAGCAGCCGCTAGCGCTAAGCAGCCCTCGTCCTCCCGACTGCTCACCCGGCCACCTGACTCATTTCTGTTTGCTGTCTAGCCCCTGAAGGTATTTGTGGTTTTAATCCCTGATTAAACCATAAAGCTTTCTACAAATGTTCTTTTTCAATCTAGTATGTCATTTTTTAATAGTTTCCTGTCCCTGAAGATATTTCTTTCTTTCAACAAAACTCAGTTGTTTTATAGAATGTGTCTGACAACACTAATGTTTCTGCTAGGTCTTGCTCATGGTGTTACATTTCCTTGTTAGATGCCTAGCTCTCTTTGACTGGGTCAGACAGTATTTTTATTTCTTTTCCTTCCTTCTTTGCTCTCCTATTAGTCCTCTTCTTCCTCCTCTTTCTCCCTGCAGGGTCTCCTATAGCCCAAGCTAGCCTTGAATTCACTAAGTAACTGAGGATGGCCTTGAACTCCTGACCTTTGTGCTTTCTCTTGCTTACTGGAATCGCAAGCACGAGCCACCGTTGCACGGTTAATAAAAACCCAGAGACAGATATAGGGGTTAAAACTGAAGGTCAGAATAGCCGGGCGGTGGTGGCGCAGGCCCTTAATCCCAGCACTCGGGAGGCAGAGGCAGGTGGATCTCTGTGAGTTCGAGACCAGCCTGGTCTACAAGAGCTAGTTCCAGGGGCTGGAGAGATGGCTCAGTGGTTAAGAGTATTGCCTGCTCTTCCAAAGGTCCTGAGTTCAATTTCCAGCAACCACATGGTGGCTCACAACCATCTGTAATGAGATCTGGTGCCCTCTTCTGGCCTACAGGCATACACACAGACAGAACATTGTATACATAAATAAATAAATGATTTTTTTTTTTTTAAAGAGCTAGTTCCAGGACAGGCTCCAAAACCACAGAGAAACCCTGTCTCGAAAAACAAACAAAAACAAAAAGCAAAAAAAAAAAAAAACAACAACAACCTGAAGGTCAGAGAAACAGAGCAGGAAGCCACTAGAGAGACATTTTGCCTCTACTAATGCTCATACCGAAGGGGCGATCCTCAGACTGCCCAGACTGCTCTGTGTCACCACCAAACCTCAGTCTCCACACTCCAGTGAGTTCCTGTCTCTTCCTCTTTATATTTCTCTCTCTGCCCAGTCACATCAACCCTGTCTCCACCTCCCTAGTGCTGGGATTAAAGGTGTGCCTCCAAAACACTGGGATTAAAGGCATGAGCCGCCACCACCTGGATCTGTTTCTGGATTGATTTTGTGTAGACCAGGCTGGCCTCGAACTCACAGAGATCCCTCTGCCTCTGTCTCCCAAATCCTGGGATTAAAGATGTGTGCTACCACTCCCTGGCCTCTAGAGGCTTTGAACTCTGATCCTCAGGCAAGCTTTATTTATTAAAATACAAATAAAATATCCCTACAAGCCACCATACCTGGAAGGGCTTAGATTTAATTTTCAATATTCTGGGTCTCTTCCCCACAAAATCATTCACAATCAAGGTCAAATGTGCCAAAGTTGCCACAGCAGTGACAGGACTGTGCTGTTTCCTGGGAATCTGCTTTTTGCTTTTTTTAATGGAGTGGGCTGGGTGTTTCTACAATTTGTTCATGTGACTGCAGAGATGCCAGAAAAGCTGTTGTTGATACCTGACATACTGCTATCATTAACCATTTTAAACACACACACACACACACACACACACACACACACACACATAATAAATTTTTGGAAACTTAGCTGTCAACTTTGGAAAAAAGTATCTCAATTTACATGTTGAGTTAGTATTACAGAAATGAGCAGCAGCCATATTGGTGTAGAAACATTAAACTTAATTTTTTTTCCCACTTGTACAGGTAACACGGATTATAAAAATACAAGGTCAGCTGGGGTGGTGGTGGCGCACACCTTTAATCCCAGCACTCGCGAGGCAGAGACAGGTGTATCTCTGTGAGTTCCAGACCAGCCTGGTCGTCAGAGCAAGTTCCAGGATAGGCTCCAAAGCTGCAGAGAAACCCTGTCTCGAAAAACAAACAAACAAACAAACGTAAGGTCTTATCCACGTGGACTTGATTACACAAATTAATAGTTTCTAAACAAAAAGAAACAAGCCAAAGCAAACGGGTGAGGAAGTTTGCTTCCCTCTGGAGTGCCTTCGGGCATCTTTTCAGGTCAGTCTACCTTGTCTTACACTTAAGATGTTTCCAAATACTTTTAAAATTCTAATTAATTTATTTATTTAGAAGGGAATATATAGGGGCTGGAGAGATGGCTCAGTGGTTAAGAACATTGCCTGCTCTTCCAAAGGTCCTGAGTTCAATTCCCAGCAACCACATGGTGGCTCACAACCATCTGTAATGAGATCTGGTGCCCTCTTCTG
>NC_022010.1:14283116-14292708 GCF_000317375.1 Microtus ochrogaster
TGTAGACCAGGCTGGTCTCGAACTCACAGAGATCCGCCTGCCTCTACCTCCCAAGTGCTGGGATTAAAGGCATGCGCCACCACCGCCCAGCCCTCACGGGGTTCTTACGAGGATGAAACAGTTTTGTTTTGTTTACGTGCTTGTGTGTACCAGAAAGCATTTGCTAAAGATGGGACCCATAAGAGTGCTGGCATCATGAAGCCCCACCCAGGAGACAAATCAAACTCTTTCCTCTTTCCTGGGTTGCTAAATTCAACTCTCCTTGCCTGCTGTTAGGCATACCTCCAGGGTGGAGGCTGGTTCGCCACTGTAGGGTGGAGGAGGTTTCCATCTCTGGAACAGAGATGTGTAATTGGAAGGGAACTGTAGGCCTTCCTCAGTGTTCCCTGCAGTTTAGCGACTCACCAGTGCGGTGTCCACAGACAGAGGTGCTCCGTGGTCTGAGGAGCAGGACATTAGCGACTCACCAGTGCGGTGTCCACAGACAGAGGTGCTTCGTGGTTTGAGGAGCAGGACATTAGCCAGACCCAGAAACGTGTATGTGTGCTGGGGAGAAAGTTCCAGCCACGTAATGCATTAGTGTCCCTTCCTGTGAAACAGGAACAGAAAGGACGGACTGCTTATGAAGCCGACCCAGTGGAGACAATCTCTCTCCTTGAACAGAAAGCAAACACCGTAGCTTTCTTTTGGGCCACCAGCCAGCCCCCAAATCATGACACGGAGACTTATCATTAGCTGTGAATGCTCGGCCTTATCCTGTGCTTGTCCCCCTAGCTCTTATAACTTAATTTAACCAGTTTCTCTTCATCTACATTTTGCCTTGGGGCTTTTTACCTTTCTTTCATTCTGTATGTCCTACTCAGTGTCTGTCTGTCTGGCAGCTGCTTGGCCCTGGGCATCAACCTCCCTTTTTCCCTTGTTCCCTCCTCTAGTTCTCTTCTTGAGCCTAGATTCCTCCTCCCACTTATTTTCTCTGCTAGCTAGTCCCACCTATCCCTTACTGCCTAGCTATTGGCCATTCAGCTTTTTATTAGGCCAATCAGGTGCCTTAGGCAGGCAACCACACATCTTTACATCATTAAAAAATACAGCCTGGAAAAATGTAACAATCTTTACATAGTTAAAGTAATATTCCACAACAAAGCTGGGCCTGCCTGTGCAGGCCTGTAATCCTAGCATTTGGGGTGGAGGTAGAAGGGTCAGAAGTTCAAAGTCATCTTTGACTATAGAATGTGTTAGAGGCTAGCCTGGGCTACATGACATCCTGTCAAAGGTGGGAGGTGGGAGGAAAGGAAGATTAATGTGTTCAAGGTGAGATAATATCCACATCCTCCTCTAACACTGAAGTGTTAAACTCAGGCAGTCTGGCTATGTGACCTTGTGACTTGGAGTAAAGTTGGAACCTTTCCACAAACAGACCATCTGCCAGGCATGGTGGTGCGCACCTTGAATCCCTGCACTCAAGAGGCAGAAGCAAGGATCTCTATGAGTCTGAGACCAGCCTGGTCTACATGGTGAGATCTATCTCAAAACAAAACAGTTTCAGTTTCTGTATTGTTTCACGGGACTATGGGCTGAACCCAGGGGTCTCCCACGCTAGGCAAATGCTCTTCCACTCAGCTATACTAGGATCAACAAGTTCTAAAGTTGTGAATCTACAAAACTGCCCAAATTCCTCCTAGAGTCTCCAGCGCGCGTGGCTCTCTTGCATCTGAACATCCTCCCCAGTTCTGGGTGGGAGCTCTCGAGTTTGGAGACAGGACCCATCTTCCTGCAGCTGGAAATCTCAGTCCTGGTCATGGCTCCCAGCCTTGTTCATGAGTTGATTCCCCCACCCCCACCCCCAGATGTAGGGTCTCATTCCATAGCCCAGGCTGTCCTGGTTCTTATGTGACTCCGTGCTGTAATTATACAAGCCACCACACCTAGCTTGTATTAGTAAGTTTTCTGCTGCTCTAGCTGGACACGGTGGTGCACGCCTTTAATTCCAGTACTTAGGAGGTAGAGGCAGGCAGATCTCTCTTAGTTCAGGGCCAGCTTGGGTGACAGAGTGAGACCCTATCTCAAAAAATAAAATTAATATTAAATAATTTAATATTATTAATTATATTAATATAAAATAATATTAAAAAAGCTTTCCACTACTCTGACAAAATTCTTGAAAAGATACATCATTTTATCTATTTATTTTTGAGACAGGGTCTTACTCTGTAGCCCAGGCTGATCTCAATAAAAGATAATTCTATCTATCTATCTATCTATCTATCTATCTATCTATCTATCTATCTATCTATCTATCTATCATTTTTGAGACAGGGTTTCACTATGTAGCTGGGCTGGAATTCACTCTTGTAGCCCAGGCTGGCCTCAAACTCACAGAGATCTGCTTGCCTCTGCCTCCTGCTGGGATTAGAAGCACGCACCACTGCACCCAGGTGGTATACAGCTTCAAGGGCAGGGTGTTTATTTGGGCTCACAGGTTCAGAAGCTGCACTGCATTGTTGGGGCAGTGGCTTAGCCGTGTGGCAAGGTAGATGCAGGGAAGAGGTGTGGAGCAGAGCTGCTCATGGCAGCCAGGATGCAGAGGAGGTAGGGAGATAGGAAGAAGAGAGGGGAGGGCAGGGAAGTGGGGAGAAGAGAGGAGAGGAAGAATCCTGCAGACCCTTTAAGAGCAAACCCCAGTAATTTCCACTCAGCCTGGCCCCTAAAGGCTGGAGAGCAAATCTTTAATTCATGGCCTATGGGGCACAGTCCAGATTCAAACTGTTGCATGTATGTTTCACAAAAGTAGAATAATACAGTGTGTGCCACCTGTGTGTGTGATTTCAGTTAGCATGTGCTCAAGGCTTATCCATGTTGTAGCATATTTTTAGGGACTTCCAAACCACTTTCCAAAGCAGGACCTGTTTATATCCCATGTGTGGAGTCCAACTTTGCCAGCTCCTCAACAACACTTGGTATTGGCACTTTTTTATTTAGCCAGCTTGATTCATGACATGGTATTACACTGTGGTTTTGATTTGTCTTGATTTATTTACTTGTTTTTGAGACAGGGTCTTGCTGGCCTCAAACTTGAGGTCATTCTGCTGCCTTTCTCTTGTGAGTGTCAGGATTGTAGGCATGCACCGCCATACCCAGTGTTGTTCATTGTTGTTTAAACATTCTCTCCCTCTCTCCCTTTGTGTGTGTATGTGTGTGTGTGTGTGTATGTGTTGTGTGTGTTTGTGTCATGGCGCGAGTGTGGAGGTCAGAAGATAGTGTTCAAGGAGCAGTTCTTCTCCAAATGGATCACAGGGCCCCGACTTGATGGTCACAGGGCCGTCAGCCTTGTCAGCAAGCACCTTTACCAGCTGAGCCATCTTGCCAGCCTACACTGGGCTTTTGATTTTCACTTTAGCAGATACATAGAGGCCAAGGAGAAAGGCACATGGGAGGCATGGCCTTTGGAGAGCCTGGGATGACTGGAAGGTGACATGCACAGTGGCGGTCCTGTCCATTTGCAGAGCTTGCCTCTCTGCAGATTCTCTTCCAATAAAGCCCCTTTCTGTTCAAGCTAACCAGAGCCCCCTTCTACCACCATTAATCAGAGGCCGTAATCAATACACACTCAGCTGCCCCTTCATCTTATTAAGCCTTATTAAGTATTAAGTATTCTTTCTGAGTACTGTTTCCAACACTTTTCTCAATTACGGGACAGATTCTTCACTATCCCCTTTCCCATGTATCCCTCCACCTCCAAGACACAAATTTGATCCTCTGCTCCCTTCCATTTTAATCCAACATAGCCTTTTTGTTTGTTTGGTTTTGTGTTTTGTTTTTGTTTTTTTCCAAGACAGTGTTTCTCTGTGAAGCCCTGGCTGTCCTCGAACTCACTCTGTAGATCACACTGACTTTGAACGCAGATCTGACTGCCTCTGCCTCCTGAGTGCTGGGATAAAAGGTGTAACCACCACCATCCAGCTTAGCCTTCTTGATTTAGTACTGCAGACCTGGATGTAAACCACTGCCTCGTCTGGACTGACCTTCTGCCCCTACCCTATCCCTGGTACCCAAGATCCTTCAGCTGTCTCTGTTCTCACTGCACACCACTTGGGATATTTTACTTCATTTGTATAATTTCTCCTTCCTCCTTTGCACTGTCTCTGCCCTGACTCCAGGTCTCTCCCAGGCATGTTTCTCTGTAATGTAACCTTCTTAAGGCAAGGATCAGGTTTGCTGACACAATGTAGCACAAAGTAGCACACATAGCTGACACTGGGCCTTTGTTAGCCTGGGCATCTGAGAGTAGCAAACTGCCCTGGTTCTATCCCCAGCATGGTGAACATCACAGAACAAACGAAAAAGAATTATAAAAAAGTTTTCTGCTAGGGGTGTGGCTCAGTGGTCTAGCGTGTGCTTAGCATGTTCAAGGCCCCAGGTTCAATTCCCAGCATCACCTTCAATGTTGGTATTCCTGGAAATCTTGAAAAGATGAATAGGAACCCCTAAGACCTGTGGAGTGAAATACTCTTTGAGTTTGGACCTCTGTTTAGTTTCATGAAGGAACCTATCAGCTCCAGGGTCGGCACTACTTGCAATATATATATATATATATATATATATATATATATATATATATATATATATATATTCTTAGATTCTCAGAGTAACATCTTGTCCCATATGAAGGCTCTTTGGTTATGGAGAAATAAGAATGGGACCCAGAAGATGGCTCAGTGGGTAAAAGGTGTTCACTGCCAACCTGATGACCTGATTTTGAGCCCCAAAACCCATGTGGATCTGCAAGCTGTCCTCTGACATCTACATGTATACCTTAACATGCATGTGTCTTTCTTCTCACAAAGTAAGAAAATAAATGCAAAAAAATTGAGAGAGGGGAGAAAGAGAGTGAGCGAGCAAGTGAGCTTCCATTCTAACCTTTGGTGGTCTCTGTTTTCTCTGCCCCTTTCTGTGTGTGAAATCATTCTTGTTCAGGAGGAAGACTCCCATGTGGAAGGACAAGGCGCCAAGGAAGAAACTCAGAGATCACCATGCCCACAGCACCCCAGGGGGTACACTCACACACACCCTTCCCAAGCTCCCGGCTTTGGGACACACTGTCTGCTCTGACTGGAATGCTCCCCTTTTTCCATGGTTCACCCTGGCTGTTTCTTCAGAACACAGTCGTATCCGGTGTCAGTCTCCTGGGCCCAGGCCTTCTCTCCTGCCTCCCAGCACAGTGGGACTGTTTGTTTAACACATGCTCCTAGGACGTAAGAGCCACCCCCGTCTTATTCATGGAGGACAGGCACGTCACAGGGGACAGCTAACTCTGGGCGTAGTCTCAAGTGTGTAGTAAATGTGGAACCCAGGATTGGGTAAACAACTGAAGTTCTTTGTTCTTGGCTTGTGAATGAAGACACGGAGGGCTGGTGGTACAGTTATGCTGTAAGGAGCCTGCCTAGCATGCACAAAAGGTTTGGGCTAGAGAGATGGCTCATCGGTTGAGAGTACAGGCTGCTCATTCAGAGAACTGGATGGAGTTCAGCTCCCAGCACCTAATGGTGGCTCACAACCATCTGTACCTCCATTTCTAGGCAAGCCTCCACTATGAAGATTGTTTCATACATGTGGTGCACTCTGCCTCCTGACTGCTGGGGTTACAGGTGTGTACGACCGTGTGTAATTTAGCACAGGTGTAATGCCAACTCCCTGTCCCCTTCTTTCTTCTTCGTGTTCCTGGAAGCAGAGATAGCAGAGTGTAGTTAAATAACATGAACATAGGGAGGCAACTTGATACTGGTTCCCAAGGCCCCCTGTCTATTGCATCAGTTGTGAAACGGCTGCCTGCTGGGACCTACTGGCCAAACCCTTAGAGAGCATGCTCACACTGAAAGCACCTGTGACTCCCAGAGCTATAGTTCAGGATGCAAATGTCCCACCTTAGAGCCTGCGTAGGGTGGGTCAGGATAGTCAGAGAGCCAGGATGTCTGGTGTGGTGGGTACCAATGTCTCAGGAATGTTCACTGGAGAAAGACACAGGGCAAAATAGCAAAGGCAGGCAAGGATGTAGACCCCACCTTCTAAAAGGCAGCTTTTGTTGAGTCTGGGGGTGTGGCTCAGTGGCAAGGCACTTGCTTAGCATGAACAAGACCCTGTCTTTAGTTCGTAACACAGCAAAAATAAAGCACTGCCCCCACCTATTTTTAAATCATTTTAGATTTAGGGGTATTGGAAGGCAGAACAGAGGGTCCCCACAGACCCTTCACGAGCTTCCCCGACAGGAGTGTCTTACAGAGAGAACACGGAAGGTTAGTGGCAGCCATGGAACATCAGCGGACAGATCCAGGGACCATGCCACATCTGGCCTTTGTGTCTCGGTCCTTCCTTGTTTGTCACAACCTAAACATCTTTTGAAGGATGTGGGCAAGCATTGCTGTTACTTTTGTTATCGTCATCATCATTACTATTTTAAAGACAGGGTCTTGTGTAGCCTAGGTTAGCCTTAAACTCCTTACATAGCCAAGGATGACCTTGGACTCCTCCACCTGCCTCCACCTCCTAAGTGCTACAATTATAGGCTTGTACCACCATGCCAGGCAGAGTCAGTACTTTGTATAGGATTCAGTACAGTTGTGATAATCTGCTAGAGTGAGGGACTTGGCCTGTGAGGCAAAACAAAGTCAGAAGACTACAGTCTGTGGGCAAACCAAGGCTACTTCTGCTTTTGTTCAGTCTGCAAGCTTTTCTTTTCATTTTCAGAATGGTGAAAAACATTAAGAAAAAAATGATGTCACACGTAGGAGTGATGGAGCCCAGATTTCTGGTGACATCACTAAAGCTGTGTTGCCTCATTGGCACAGCCACTCTTTGCTACATTGTCTATGTTGATGTTTGCCCTACACCATAAGTTCTGCAGAACTGAGATAGAGACCACTGGCCTTGAAGTCCAGTTGAAGAATTTGCCAGCCCTGATGTGGAGGGTTGGGAAGATGTGGCATTCACTTCAAATCCAAAGAAGAATGTTGCACAAGGGGGGTGACCCTTTGTTCCATCCCGGCTGCCCGGCTAGCTTGCACCCAAAATAACCACACAGAAACTGTATTTATTAAATTACTGCTTGGCCCATTAGCTCTAGTTTTTTTTTTTTTTAAATTATTATGTAGGCCGGGCGATGGTGGCGCACGCCTTTAATCCCAGCACTCGGGAGGCAGAGGCAGGCGGATCTCTGTGAGTTCGAGACCAGCCTGGTCTACAGAGCTAGTTCCAGGACAGGCTCCAAAGCCACAGAGAAACCCTGTCTTGAAAAACCAAAAAAAAAAAAAAATTATTATGCATACAATATTCTGTCTTCATGTATGCCTGCAGGCCAGAAGAGGATTCCAGACCTCATTACAGATGGTTGTGAGCCACCATGTGGTTGCTGGGAATTGAACTCAGGACCTTTGGAAGAGCAGGCAATGCTCTTAACTGCTGAGCCATCTCTCCAGCCCCTAGCTCTAGTTTCTTATTGGCTAATTCTTACATCTTAATTTAACCCATTTCTATTAATCTGTATATCGCCACATGACCGTGGCTTACCGGTAAGATTCTAACCAGTGTTTGTCTCAGGCAGGAGATTTATGGCGCTCTCACTCTGCTTTCTTCCCAGCATTCAGTCTGTCCACTCCGCCTACCTAAGTTCTGCCCTATCTGGCCCAAAGCAGTTTCTTTATTCATTAGCCAATGAAAGCAATACACAAACAGAAGAACCTACTATACCATAAGAACTAGGTGTGGATGGTGGCACTGTAATCCCAGCACTTGGAAGTGTTGTGTAGTAATTTTCTCCAATGTAAAACCTTCTATCTTGGAGGAAAGTTCACTAAGACATGGGATGTTCCAAAGGGAGGTGAAACTTTCCATCAATCCTGCAGGGGGAGCTCTGCAGGCTCAGAAAGAAAACAACCCAAAGGGTTTAGCAAGTCCCTGAAACTGATCAGATTCACTAGGCCCTTCCCTCCCCGAATATATATGAATGGTAAGGCCTGCTGAGTGAACCGCTGGGACAAATGGAGCTGTCCGGAAGAGGCTTAGACCAACTTACATGCCTATTAAGTTGCCTGCAGGCTGTGCAGTAGGCTCCAGGCTCTCAACTTTTGTGAGCTGTCACCCATGCTGGGGCTTTGGTGATGCAGCTGTCTTTGAGTCATTTCAGTCCCTGTAAGTAACCCCAACAAAACTCATTGGTTCACCAAGTTGGACTTCAGTGCTTTCCTGACTTTGGTCCCTTGTTTGGGTTGAGTAGGCTGTAGGGATATTTTGTTTGTAATCTAACAAATCAAGCATGACTGAAAATCAGAGTGCAGAACTAAACCACTAGATAGTCACAGAGGCCAGGCAGTGGTGGCACACGCCTTTAATCCTGGTACTCAGGAGACAGAGGCAGACGGATCTCTGTGAGTTCAAGACTACCCTGGGCTACCCAAGACTGAATCTGTCTAAAAGAGAAACAGAGCTCACACAAAGGTGATCCCAGCACTTGGGACCACATGCCTTTAATCCCAACAGCACTAGGGAGGTGGAGACAGGAGTGATATGGCTGGGCAGAGAGAGGAATATAAGGCAGGAGGAGACGAGCTCAGTCAGATGCAGTCTGAGGATCCAGTCTGAGAGGCAGTCTAAGGTTTCACAGAGAGAGCACCAGCCAGAGGATTCGTAGAGACAGAACCACCTCTTCGGTCTGAGCATTGGTAGAGGTAAGAACTCTCCAGTGACTGACTGACTTGCTTCTCTAATCTTTCCACATTAACCCCTATATCTGACTCTGGGGTTTTATTATTAAGAGAGATTAGAATTCACGCTAGAGGAGATGTTTGTTCGTATCTCCCCAGAAGTAGTGGCACATGACATAGAGGCAGCAGGATCAGTTCAAGGTCACCCTCAGCTATATGAGAAGTTAGAAGCCATCCTCATTTGCATCAGCATCTATCTAAATCCATCAATAAAGAAACAGAAGTTTCTGGGTCTACAAATACTGGGGACCCAGGCTCAAACCAAGAGAGACCCCTGCTGAGTGGGTACATTGTGATGTTCAAACCATAGTCCCAAAAGAAGTTAATTCTTTTTTTTTGTTGTTGTTTTTGTTTTTGAGTCAGGGTTTCTCTGTAGCTGTTGGAGCCTGTTCTGGAACTAGCTCTTGTAGACCAGGCTGGCCTCGAACTCACAGAAATCCACCTGCCTCTGCCTCCCGAGTGCTGGGATTAAAGGCGTGCGCCACCACCGCCTGGCGAGAAGTTAATTCTTGTCAGGCCATTTCTCAGTTCTCCGGTACAGTCTCTGCCTGTGATAATAATAGTTGCTGTCATACTGGGAACGGTACCCTGTGCCAGGAATGCTCTGTCTTCTTCAATCCTCACCACCTCCCCAGGAGCTATTCCAGGGCAAAACTAAGGGCTTAGCCACACCCAGGGGCTCACGGGTGTCACAAGGGCTGTAAGATGTCAGAAGCAGACCGGGGACCCAATCTCAGTTCTCGGAGCTGGCTGGGGATGGGTGGCCAGGTGGAGAGGAGAGGTGGGCGCTGGGGAGGAGAGGTGGGCGCTGGGGAGGAGGGGTGGGCGCTGGGGAGGAG
>NC_022010.1:14292808-14308931 GCF_000317375.1 Microtus ochrogaster
GCTGGGGAGGAGAGGTGGGCGCTGGGGAGGAGAGGTGGGCGCTGGGGAGGAGGGGTGGGCGCTGGGGAGGAGAGGTGGGCGCTGGGGAGGAGAGGTGGGCGCTGGGGAGGAGGGGTGGGCGCTGGGGAGGAGGGGTGGGCGCTGGGGAGGAGAGGTGGGCGCTGGGGAGGAGGGGTGGGCGCTGGGAAGGAGGGGTGGGCGCTGGGGAGGAGAGGTGCCTCTGGAAGACCGCTCACTACTGGTCTGCGAGTTCACAGTCTCACAGTAACACACAGCCTCCTAGCCAGAAGCCTCATTTTTCAAAGGAACATTTCCAGTAAGGTTTTTGGTGTTCAAGTTTCTGCCCTTTCATCTCAACACTCTGATCTGTGAGCCTCTTTGCAGTGCCCCATCCCCAGGACCAGTGGGCTCGGGTGACAATGCTGGCCTGTCCTCTCCTTTGCTCAATTGTCCTGAAGCTGCTCACTGACTCTGCCTTGGTCAAATATACCGAGAGACAACGCATTCAAGTCACCTGCTGGAAGTGTCCCTGACCATGTTGGGATGGGAAGAGTGGGGCGCTGTGACTAACTTCGCTGTCCCTGGCTATTTTGGCCTTCCTGGAGGACTGTCCATAGCCAGGACCTTGGCCTTCCTTCGCTATGGCTGGATGAGCATGGTGAGATCGTCCCAACTTGCCTTTGACGGTGACACCAGCCCTGGTGGGTTCAAGTGGCCCTGACAATTTTGCTCATGACAACCATTGCAATATCTGTAGTCAGGAACTGCAAAATTTAAAGGTGCCAGATTGGATAAAGGTGTCCAAGCTGCGCTCAATTCCAGGTTTTTGTTTTTATGAGAACAAGTTATTTGCCAGTTTCCTGTTCCCTAAAATGTCCCCAGGAACTTTTTAACTAGCCTGGTAATCTATCTCCTAGGCCCTGAGCAGTTACAAAATCGATTCATAAAGCTTGTGTTTTTTTCCATAATTTTTTTAAAAAAAAAAAAAAACAAAACATAAACCGGGTTGCAAAGCCCTGGTGACAGGCTCAGCTCTGACAATCAGGAGCCTGCTGACTCCTGCGGCCTGCCCCAAGGTCGCCATGACACAGCCTGGTTTGGGGTAGATGGTTCTGTTCCTCATTCCAGACTATTCCAAAGACTCTCGGTGTGACAAACTTGCAGCTGCACCCTGAGGAGGGCTGGGTGCGTGTGCAGAGACGCAGTGTGAAGTTGGGTCTCTCCTGCTCCGTAAGAAAAAGGCTCTAAAAGGATCAGAATCGTCCCTCCGGGCTGGAGAGATGGCTCGGTGGTTAAACGCACTATCTGTGGGTTCCGTTTCTAGCTCCCACAAGGCAGCTCACACCTGTCTGTAGCTCCAGTGCCAGGGGATCTGACACTCACACAGACATACATGGAGGCAAAACACCAGCACACATAAAATAAGAATAAAGAATTTTAAAAACCTCAGGCCGGGCGATGGTGGCGCACGCCTTTAATCCCAGCACTCGGGAGGCAGAGGCAGGCGGATCTCTGTGAGTTCGAGACCAGCCTGGTCTACAAGAGCTAGTTCCAGGACACGCTCCAAAGCCACAGAGAAACCCTGTCTCGAAAAACCAAAAAAAAAAAAAAAAAATTTTTCCCTCCCCTCAAAGAGAAACGTCTCTTAATGCTGACATCTGAGGAGAAGACCCTGGTGGGGTAGGCAGATACAGGTAACACAGGGACACTTGCTGGAATTCGACCTTTGAACTGAGGGAAAACTCGAAGGGCAGGTCATAACACTCTCTTATTATGCCAGCATGCAGGAAACAAAACATCACTGTAAACTCAGAGATGTCCTTAAGCCCCTGATCTTACCCATCAAGTGCCCTGCAGCCCAGCAGAGGGTGAGGTGGTGAAGCAGTTATAACATGAAGGGGCAGGGCTATGGGGCTTCTGGCCCAGGTGCAGTCCATGGGACTCGCGTTGCTTCTGCTTTTTTTTTTTTTTTTTTTGGCAGTTGCCACCAGAGTTAAGCATGGCCAGTGATGCTCGTTGGAACGGCCACGCACAACTGCTTGGGTATTCTGCTGAGAAAGAAAATAGTCTGCTACTCCCAGGAGCCCAGAACTCCTCCTCCCAGCCACAGAGGCCAGCAGTACAGACAGTGCTCCAAAGGAAGGGCGTGAGCGGCTAAGACTTCCATGAAGCAGCATACACGCCATGAGGAAGGCCTGCTACTGGCTGAGACCCCCACCCCGAGTCAGGCTGTTCGCACCTTCACCCACTCTTCTCTTTCACAGACAGTGCAATGTCCAACTGTGTGAATTCCATTGTCTTAAGAGAAAGTGGCTTTTAATGTCTAAATGCTCTGAAGATTAGGGTGGGGCAGGCGTGTACAGAAAAGGAACACCCCTTGGAAAAGGCACGCGCGCCTGCACGTGCAAGCACCTGGAGTGCTTTGTGCCTCCAGCATTCCCAGGGACTTCACTAATTCAACAGTCCGGAAGTCTCAGAAATGGTCAAGCCAAGAATTTCAGTCGCGAATATTTCTGGGGTGATTTCGTCTGGAAGTTCTTCTTCAAGGCAGATTTCTGAATCTAGACAGGCAAGAAAAGAAGACAAAATGCCTTTTTCAGGGATAAAGCTCCTAACAAGAGGGAGTTCTAAAACCCAAGGGAATGATGCTAAGCCAAAATGGGAGGCTGGCTGGAGAGGTGGCTTGGCAGTTAAGAGCACTGACTGCTCTTCCAGAGGACCCTGGTGGATTCCCAGCATCCACACAGTGGCTCAAAACCATCTGTAACTCCAATCCTGCTCTGTCTTTTGGCCTCTTTGGGCATCAGTCATACACACAAGCAAAACACCCATACCCATAAAGTAAAACCCTTGAAAAGAAAGAAAAAAGGGGTGTGTGTGTGAGAAGTAGGTAGTATTTTGAGCTAAGGGTCACTTTTGACTCTTGGAACCAGTTTACTGAGGAGGAGAGCCCTGCTAACCAAGGTCCTGGCAAACCTGATTAGACAATAAAAGGAAATGGTGGTGGGGAGACAGGTCAGGAGTCTGTCCGTAGTCTCAGGAGCTGTGGACTGACCGCCAGCTACCCTTGTGGGTAGAGACTTTGCCAGCCGGAGAGGGCCTGGAAGAGCGGTGTGAATTGGCTCTTCCTGAGAGTACAGTCACACCAGGGACACCTGGGAGTGGCAACTGCTGAGAAGAAGCAGAGGTGGGACATTCTTGGGGTACAGTGAGAAGAGGAAGAGGAATTTTCATTCATTTGATGCTGGGGGCGGAATCCAGGGCTTTGGGCACGTGAGGAAAGCTCCTACCATCAAGCACACCCCAAGGCTAGCATGACCTTGGGGAACTCGAAGCTGATGGGGAGACGACGTGAAGGATACAGTGCTCTCCATACAAGTGAGGATCGAGCTCAGATTCCCAGAACCCATGCAGACGCCCATCGATGGAGAGGCCTCTTACAGCTAGCGCCAGGCAGACAGACGGGGATTTGGGGATAGCTGAGTTGTGAGAACCCCTGTCTTCATGAATATAGTAGAAAATGATCAAGGAAGACACATGATGTTCACTTCCGGCCTCCACACTCATAAAGACACATATGCATGCATAACTATTCACACACATCCAAACAAGAACACACATCTGCACATCAGATTCATGTACACATGCAAGAAAAAGAACTAGACGGGTGGGTGAGGTGGCTCAGCGGGTGGAATTCCTTGTCACCGAGTCTGAAGGCCTGGGTTCTATCATCAGGACCCACACGGTGGAAGGAGAGAACATAAACACGTGTGTATGTGCAACCCCCCCCACAAATACACACACACACAAATACACACACACAAATACACACACATAAATACACACACACAAATACACACAGAATATAAAAAGACATAAAAGAAAATGTTTAAGAAAAAGAACTTAGAACCAGATATGGTGCACACCTGTAATTCTGGCACTTAGAAGACGAAGACAGGAGGATCAGGAGTCCAGGGCTAGCCCAGGATAAGTAAAGAGACCACTCACAAATTAAAAAAAAAAAAAAAAAAAAAAGAAAGCCAGGTATGGTTGCACATCCTTTTACAGCACTCAGGTGGCAGCAGGTGGATCTCTGTGAGCTTGAAGCCAGCTTTGGCTACATAGTGAGTTCCAGGCCAACCAAGACTACATAATGAGACTCTAGCTCAGAAAAAAAAAAGAAAAAGAAAAAAAGAAAGAAAACCAGCCGGGCGGTGGTGGCGCACGCCTTTAATCCCAGCACTCGGGAGGCAGAGGCAGGCGGATCTCTGTGAGTTGGAGACCAGCCTGGTCTACAAAGGCTAGTTCCAGGACAGGCTCCAAAGCTTTAGAAAATCGAAAAACCAAAAAAAAAAAAAGAAAGAAAGAAAGAAAGAAAGAAAGAAAGAAAGGAAGAAAGAAAGAAAACCAAACACTAGAAAAAGAGAAGAAAGAAATGGGATGGAGAAATGGCTCAGTGGTTAAGAGCGCCAAAGGACCTGGGTTCAATTCCCAGCCCTCACAACTGTCTGTAGCTCCAGCTCCAGGGGATCTGACACCCTCACACAGACACACGTGCAGGCAAGACACCAATGCACATAAAATAAAAGTAATAAATTAAAAAAACAAAGAAAGAGAAATAGAGCTTTAAAGTCCTAGTAGCTTGGAGTTGAGTTTGTATGGCCTACCCAGGAGTGGCTTATGTTCACCCACCCAAGCCAGAAAGATGAACCCAGTGTAAAAAAGAAAGGAAAGAGGGCTGGGCGGTGGTGGCACACACCTTTAATCCCAGCAGGAGGCAGGGCAGGCAAGTGTGGACTACTTAGTGAGTTCAAAGACAGCAAGGGCTACACAGTGGGAAACCTTGTCTGAGAGGGGGGGGGGAGGGAAGGAAGAAGGGAGGGAGGGAAGGAGGGAGGGAGGGAACAAGGCCAGAAAACCGGAAAACACAACAGGACAAGCAGAGCGGAGTGAAAGCTCTCATCCAGCAGACGCAGCCAAGGCTCACTTGTCTGCCATCGCCTAGTCACGGGATTCCCAGCAGACTGACTGTTGCGTGCAGGGTCTTAAGGAGAGTGGCTTGTACCAGTCGGGAGGAACAAATGCCCTTAAGTCTATAACAAATCAGTGAGTGGTGGCTACAAGCCCAGACAAAGGCCGAGTACCTTTGACAGGGGTGGCTGCAGGCTCGGATTTCCACCCCTCAGGATTCAGGCCAAACAGCGTCGTGAAGCAGTCATACATCTCCTCCTCTGTCATGTGCTCGCCTGGGCATGGGGGATCAAGGAGGTCTAGTTAACTCTGGGGCTCCATCTCACATCAGGGTCGAGAACTATGAGATCCTTTTGTCTGTTGTTTTGAGGCTGGGTCTCCTGTATCCTGGGTCTCCTCGGCCTTGCCTCAAACTTTCTATAAAGCTAAGGTGATCTTGCCTCCACCTCCCAAGTGCTGGGATTCCAGATTGGGGCCACCAGATCTGGTTTATGTGGTACTGGAGATCCAACCCAGGCTTTGAGCACACGCTAGGCAAGCACTCTACAAATGAGCTACACCTTCGGTCCTTTCCTTCTTCCCGCCTCTGCTTCCCAAGTGCTGGGATTTCAGTTGTGCGCCACCCCTCTGGTTAGAGATCTTTTTTTTTTAATTTTACATTTGTTTATTTATTTGTGTGTATGCGTGCGTGTGCGCACGCATGCTGTGTATACCGACGTGGTGCATGTTTGGAGGTCAGAGGACAGTTTCGGTTCTCTCCTGCCACTCTGGGTCTTAGAGATTGAACTCGGGTCTCCGGTCTTAGCAGTCAGCACATTACCCGCTGAGTCATCTCGCTGGCCCAGAGAGCTTAAAGAGATGTACTCTGCCATTTCTTTAGATAGAAAGAGTCCTATTCTGTCACGATACACCCTTATATGGCATTGCAGAGCTGGGAGATGCTGGGGCTTGTGGGAAGAGGCAAGGCAATGAAGACTGGGCTCTGCCTTATTTCCGACTTCCTCTGCTCAGACCCATCCTAGGTTGGCTGCGATAAAATGTCCCATTTGTCGGATGTGCAAGACAGTACAAGATGGCCCTCACATAGCAGGTAGAAATAGACGTTCACTGTAGTGTAGTTTGACATCCCAAACCCATCCTGACCGTATTCTGGCCCAAGGAGATTGCTAAACTGGCAAATACCTCCCCATTTTACAAGTCAAACTGGGTGTAGTGGTATATGTCTCCAATCCCAGGACTATGGAGGTTGAGGCAGGAGGATGGAGAGGCTAGCCTGGGCTACAAAAAAAACCAACTCAAGGTTAGCCTGGGCACAAAAAGCACACGTGAGCATGCTGAGACTAGAAGTCTTGGAAAGTTGAGAGGGAAGCACATTTTTCTTTAAGGTTTTTTTTTTTTGCATTTTTATTTATTTTGTGGGTGGAGATGGGGGCATGTGCCATGGCCAGTGCTTGGAGGTGAGAGTACAACGTTTTCCACCATGTGAGTTCTGGGAGTTGAACTCAGGTCATCGGGCTCTGCGGCACACACCTTTCCCCACTGTGTCATCTTGCTGGCCCATGAGTCACATGGTCCCCATTTCTAGGTCAGGGACCTTCCCATTAACCCACACTTGTCAGATATGCAAGACACTACAAGGTGGCCCTGTCCCATGGCTGTTCGTCATGACAGATGGGAACCCCATGTGTCTGCCTGCCCTAACAAGGCCTCCTCTGCTGGGAAAGGCTTGAGGATGCTACCACACGTTACCTTTAGTGAGGAGCAAGTTCAGGAAGTCTTCTCTGCGAATAACCTTTTTCCCTTGGGAATTGGTGAAACCCAGTATGTTAAAGCTCTTCTGGATGCCGGCCATGGTGTTTCCGTAGGGCGGCCTATGATTAAGATAAACCTTGAGGAAATCCGGCAGGTTGATTTTGTCGATCAGCTTCCCTGTGTCCACGTACTCGCTAAACTTGATCTCGTTAAGCATGTCCTCAATCTAGAAAAGAGACCAGGAAACGAAGCAAAGACTGTGGTCAACACAAAAGGTAGTTGTTTATGCCACTCGGGAAAGCTGGAGAGGAGCATGAGTCTGTGGGGTGCGTGATGTCCCAACCTTGAAGGATGCTGAAGTCCCAACCTTGGGAACCTTATTAGAAACGAGGTCATGCTGGAGTAGGTGCCTTCCAATCCAGTATGTCCACTGCCGCGCCATTACGGCTCAGAGCTGAGCACAGAGTGTTTCCTCATGGTCAGGAAACAAAATGTGTCAGAATGTAGGAGGAACCCAAAGGAGTCAGCCCGGCAGCTGTCACAGGGAGCATACGGCACCAATGGTACTGACTGTAGAAGCTAGCAGAGGCTAAAACTATTGTGTTAGCACATTCTCAGCCCTGGACTCGGTCTTTAGCATCGAAATAGAATAAACTAATAAATAATTTGTTTGAAGACTTACTTTTGAAAACTATGACCATGCATGTGTACCGCTCTGTGCACACACACGTGAGTTCAGGTACCTGTGTTGGCCAGAAGAGGGCGTGGAGTCCTTTGGAGCTGGAGTCCCAGGTGGTTGTGAGACCACCTGAGGTGTAGGTGCAGGAACCAAGGAGAGGAGGCAGGCAGGCGAGCACTCAGCCCCTGAGCCGTCTTTCCAGTCCCTAATTCCTATTGTTTTTAAGCCACCTCATCTGTGGCACTCCGTCCTGCGCTGATGATGTCACACTGCCCATACCATGAGGAGTTATGTCTCTTTCCACCCTGAGAATCACACAGTAGCTCAACCACTTCCTCACCTGAGAGATATGTGTCAGTTTGTTTTAAGGGCAGGATCTACCCAGACTTGGTGGTACACACTTGTTTCTCTGTGGTCAGGAAGCAGTGATACTACCGTAAGTTCCAGACCAATCTGTGCCCTTGCAAGTTCTAAGCTAGCCAGGGCTAGATAGCGAGATGCTGTTTCAATAAACAAAAGAGTACTTCCCAAACCATGAAGATAGAATTTACAAAGATTTAAAACTAAGCTTGGCTGAATGAGTACTTCAATGAGAAACTCAAATATGTGACTTATGCCCTAGTAAATTTCTTTTTTTAAAATTAACTTTTATTTATTTTTATTTTTATTTTTTTTTGGTTTTTTGAGACAGGGTTTCTCTGTGGCTTTGGAGCCTGTCCTGGAACTAGCTCTGTAGACCAGGCTGGTCTCGAACTCACAGCGATCCACCTGTCTCTGCCTCCCGAGTGCTGGGATTAAAGGCGTGCGCCACCATCGCCCGGCTTTAAATTAATTTTTAAATTTGGTATACAGCCAGCTGTGGTGACACATGCCTTTAATTACAGCACTCAGGAGGCAGAAACAGAGGCAGGTGGACCTCTAAGTTCAAGGTCAGCCTGGTCTGCACAGCTGGTTCCAGGTCAGCCAGAGCTACATAATGAGACCTTGTCTCAAAAAAAAAAAAAAAAAAAAAAAAGAAAGGAAAGAATTCTAAGAAATTCACTAAACCCTGTTAGAACTGATAAAAAGTGTCAGTGATATTTCAGGGTATGATGTCAATATGTATCAGTATGGGAAAAATCAGAGCTGGAGAGATGGCTCAGCAGTTAAGAGCAGTGGCTGCTCTTGCAGAGGACCCAGGTTTGTTCCCCAGCACCCACGTGGCAGCTTGTTACCGTCTGTAACTCCAGTTCTGACGCCCTCTTCTGAACTTAGCAGGCACTGCACACACATGGTGCATACACACGAAGGTAAAACACTCACATAACATAAAAGGTTCAATATATGAAAATCATTGTATTTTTATACAATGAACACAATGAAGATTAAGAAAATAATTCTGCTGGGCCATGGTGGTGCAGGACTTTAATCCCAGCACTGGGGAGGCAGTGGCAGGCGGATTTCGGTGAGTTTGAGGCCAGCCTGGTCTACAGAGCGAGTCCAGGACAGCTAGGACTACACAGAGAAACCCTGTCTCCAAAAACAAAAAACAAAGAAAGAAAAAAAGAGAAAATAATTCCATTTCTTTTTTAAATGTATGTATGAGTGTGTGCGTGTGTGTGTGAGTGTGTGTGTGAGTGTGTGTGAGTGTGTGTGTGTGAGTGTGTGTGTGTGTTGTAATGTATGGCACATGTGTGGCACAGGGCACATGTGAAGAACAGAGGACACCGTGTGTGTGTGTGAGTGTGTGTGTGCTGTAATGTATGGCGCATGTGTGTGTGTGTGAGTGTGTGTGTGAGTGTGTGTGTGAGTGTGTGTGTGAGTGTGTGTGTGAGTGTGTGTGTGTTGTAATGTATGGCACGTGTGTGGCACAGGGCACATGTGAAGAACAGAGGACACCGTGTGTATGTGAGTGTGTATGTGTGAGTGTGTGTGAGTGTGTGTGAGTGTGTGTGTGTGTGTGTGTTGTAATGTATGGCACGTGTGTGGCACAGGGCACATGTGAAGAACAGAGGACACCATGTGTGTGTGTGTGTGAATGTGTGTGTGTGCGTGTGTGTGTGTTGTAATGTATGGTACATGTGTGGCACAGGGCACATGTGAAGAAAACAGGACACCGTGTGGGTTTGACATTTATCTGTGGAGCCATCTCACCAGCCCAATGATTTTATTTCTAGTAGCATCAAATTCAATAAATACTTAGGAATAATTTTTAACAAAAACGGCTTAAGCTCTAAAAACTACACAATAATGTTGACATTAAAGTAAGGGAAGGATTCCCTTACTAGGCACTTGGAAGACCCAATGGTGTCAGGAGACTGCACTCCAGGTGACGATCGGTCACTTGTCTAGCATGTCCCAGACCTTGAGTCCACCCTCAGCAGCACCAGAGACCCCATCCAGCCTCTTTTGTTATTGTGAAAAGTGACAAGCTGATTCTGAAATTAATACTGCAAGAATCGACAAAATAGTAGAAAAAAGAAGAGACAAAATTGTAGGGATGAAGTAGACTCTGCTTAAGGATGCACACTCCCTGCTGCTCAGTTTGAAAACTCACTGCCATCCTACAGCCACCAACATGGGGTGGCTCAGGCGTAGGGGCAGACAGTTCACCAAAAGGGATTTAGAGCATGGAAAGAGGCCAGCAAGGTGGCTCAGAGGTTAAGACTGCTTGCTGCTCTTGCAGGGGACCTGAGTTCAGTTGCAGCATCTATAACTGGTGGCTCACACCCTGTCATTCCAGACCCAGCACCCTCTCCTGGGCCTCTGTGCACACGCGCACGCGTGTACACACACACACACGTACCCTGTGATGCATCTTTGGAGGCTCCAGAGACAACTTGCTGGTGCTAAATTCCTGCTTCTACCATATGGATCTTGGATATTGAACTTACATCATTGGGCTTGTGACTGAACACCTCTACCCACTGAGCCATCTTTTTTTTTTTTTTTTTTTTTTTGGTTTTTCGAGACAGGGTTTCTCTGTGGTTTTAGAGCCTGTCCTGGAACTAGCTCTTGTAGACCAGGCTGGTCTTGAACTCACAGAGATCCGCCTGCCTCTGCCTCCCAAGTGCTGGGATTAAAGGCGTGCGCCACCACCGCCCGGCTCCCACTGAGCCATCTTGCCAGCCACAGACATTTTGCTGTTTTTAGCCTTAAATTTTATTTTTTATTATTCTCTTTGAGACAGGGCCTCACTGAGTAGCCCTGACTTGCCCAGGATTCACTAGGTAGACCAGGCTGACCCAAAACCCTCAGAGATCCACCTGCCTCTGACATCAGAGTGCTAAGATTAAAGAGACAGACCACCATGGTCTGACTTAATTTTTATTTTTGCTGACCTAGCTTGCGATTCAATTGCCTCCAGCCAGTTACTCATAACTTTTTAAATTAATTTTAAAGTCACCAAGAAACTAAAGGATAAAATCATGGGCACCTGTCCATTCCTCCACGCGCTACTTTCCTGAGCCACCTGGTTTCGTGGAAACACTACCGAAACTTTTCCATCTCCTGCCACCCCGCTGGCTCACTCGGCTTTGTTGTGGGAGCACGCGTCTCTAAAGCAGGGTTATTTACTTTCACTGTAAGGGTACTTAGAAGAAAACGAGATCGTTTACAACCTGTTGCTCTCAAGCTGTTGCCGGCACAGTTGCAGCCTGCTGGGGCCTCCGTTTTCATTCTTCCCCTTGCGGAATGTTGCCGCCTAGATCCATGTGTCAATGTTGGAGGGAAGAAGGTGCGACCATTTTCCCGGCGTGTGAAGCACAACTGCTAGGTGCTGGCAGCCTGAGCTCTTGGGGAATAGCATTATTGGTTATGAGGAGCCGTAACTGGAACTGTGTGCACTGGGTGCAAGGACACTGCTTCCTTTAGCATTTACCGGGCTTGCAGTTGGCATGGCTGTGCACTATTAAATATGCACAGATTATATAGGATTTTTTATGCATATTAAAAAGAGCATATTAATATGTTGTGCTATATGAATAATACAAGGCAAAAGATGAGTACTATCTGAAGAAAACCTCTCATTTCAATCATTATGAAGATTTATTTATTGTTAGTTTGTGTGCATGAATGGTTGCTTGCATTATGTTATGCATGTGCGCCATGTGTATGACTGGTGACTGTGAGGACTGGAAGAGGGTGCCAGACCCCCTGAAACTGCAGTTTCTGATGACTGTGAGCTGTCATGTGGGTGCTGGGACTTGAACTAGGGTCAGTGCACTTAACCACTAAGCCATCTCTCCAGCCCCAAGATCAGTTACTCTTCACTGTAGTAAGATCTTAGCCTCTGAGCCACCTTTCCAGTTCCAATTTTAATGATTTTAATACTATTGGTGCTGAGATGTCTCAGTTGCTATGAGCACTGGCTGCTCTTGCAGAGGATGGGGTTTGTTCCCACCACCCACACGGCAGTTCACAGCAGACCATAACTCCAGTGCCAGGGGATCTAATGCCCTTTTCTGGCCTCTGTGGGCACCAGACACGCAGGAGGTATACGAATACACATGCATGTAAAACACCCATATACACAAACATTTTTAAATGATAAAATGCAAAAAAAATTTAATGACTTTAATACTGTTAAGGTATATACAACACCACTACTTACTTGGTAGAGAGTAAAGTTAAGTGACATTTTCAGAGAGCAGATCCATCTCCAAATACCAACACTGCCACTTTCTGTGTACGGGATCTTGAGTGCGTTACTTATGTCCAACTTTCTTGTCTTCAGAGAGTAGAGCAAAGCACAGCACACATACTGGGTGCTTTATGCGTTGTTTAGTCTGGGTTTATTCTTGTGGGTTTTTTTGAGACATAGTCTCATGCGGTCTGAGTTGGCCTCAGTCTTGCTATGCAGCAGAGCAGGACCTTGAGCTTCGACCTCAGAGGCAGGTGTCTGCACGCCTGGTTTATGTGGCACGGGGCATCACATCCAGGCCTTCTTGCAGGTTAGGTGAGCGCTCTGCCATCTTAGCTACATGTCCAGCCTGTGCTGGGCTGCTTTGAAGCATACAAGTAAAGTGTCTGCACAGGGTAGGGACTAAACAGACAGTAATTACACTGTGATTATTATATTTTCTATGTGCTTACTAATTAGAATTCATGTAATTACAATATAAGTTGTAATTCTATGTTAATGACATATGATCAAATTTATAAGTAATAAGTATATAAATTATAATACATATACATTACCGATGGAATATATGATTTAATTCGATTCCAAGGTGGGGGACTGTGATGACAAAGGAGCTGAAATGCCTGCTTTAGTCATACCCAGAGAGTCCCCAGATCTCAGCCAACGCTGGCGGCACAAACCACCCAGTAGGTGACTTGTGCTTCCTCTCTCAGAGCCTCTGCTTGGGCTAGTGAGACGGCTCAGAGGGTAAAGGGCTTGCCGCACAAGACAGGCTGCCTGAGTTCAATCCCTGATGAGAGAGACTGAATCTAGAAAGTTGTCCCCCGACCTTCACACACACACACCATGCACACACACAATGATAGTGTTGGCAACTTGGCACCCCCACAGTTTCTTCCTGAGCTGCTGTGCAGGCGTTAGTGACAGAGACAGACAGGTTTTGTTGCAGGTATAAATTTGTGCTCAGGAGAACTGTGGGGAGGGATGTGGGCACTCAGTGGCCTCTGTATGTTCTGGTGTGAGGACCACTCTGGAGATTCGGGAGGCCCGGAGGATCACATAGAATGCTCTTCTGTCGTCAGCTGGGTCTTCTATGACGTTCTCACCCTGGCCCCTCATCCCCTGAGGCAGTGGGCCATTCCATCAGCCTGGAGAGTTTGCTAGTTCTGAGGGCAGCCCCTGTGCCCAGAGATGCCAATTTCATTAGTGTGGGCACAGAGTCAGTCATACTACTTAAAACCATGCTATCAGAGATGTGGCAGAGGTAGTGAAGCCTGGCAAGAGTTCTCAGACTGCTCCGACCGTAATGGTCTGGAGAGCTTGTTAACAAGGGGATCCCGGCTCAGTGAGCCAGGGGTTGGGGATGTGGTACCGCACATGTTCAGTAATGTCCTTAGAACCACTGTTCTTGACTGTGGAGGAGGAGTCACAAAGTGGCATTCATGCAGAAAAGAGTCACACCAGGGCTGTGGCTTTCGGCAGAGAAACACAGGTGGCAGCTGCAGTGCCCGAGCTGGTTGTTGGGGTTTGCATCTATTCCCCTGGGAAGGTGCAGCGAGCACCTTTCAACTCTGCTTCCTCGGCCTGGCTTCATATGGGAGACTGTGAGGGACATCCTCTAGCTCAGTTGAGAGTGCTTGCTGCTCTTGTAGAGTCTTGTTCCATTTCTAGAACGCGTGTCTGGCAGCTCACAACTGCCTGTGACTCCAACTTCAAAGGTTCTGATCCCTCTTTTGACTCCTAAGGACACCTGCATTCACCTGCACATGCAGATGCACACACGCAATTAAAAATAAAAATGAGTCAGACCTGGCGGCGCACGCTTTTAATCCCAGCACTCAAGAAGGCAGAGGCAGGCAGATGGATCTCCGTGAGTTCAAGGCCAGCCTGGTCTCTATAGTGAGTTTCCGGATAGCTAGGGATAATTAGTAAGAGACCATCTTTAAAAAAAAAAAATCACAAAAGCTTCTTTTGGAGTAACCATCTCCTGCCCTAGCTTGTGTGGCTCAGCTTCTAGCACTGACTCAGGTTTATTGGAGGTAGAACATTTTGATTTCTCACCTGACAAATAATTTTGTTTATTTACTTATTTACTTAATTTTCTTGATTGTTTGTTTGTTTTTCCAGACAGGATTTCTTTGTGTAACAGCCCTAGCTGTCCTGGAACTCGCTCTATAGATCAAGCTAGACGTGAACTCACAGAGATCCACCTGCCTCTGCTTCCCGAGTGCTGGGATTAAAGGCGTCTGTCACCACCACCACCATCCAGAGGATAATTTTAAACATTTAGACGTTAGCATGTCACCCTTGTTGATGTTGCTACTGCAGTGCCTACAACACAGGGCGGCCCTAGTCCGTCCCACAGGATGACTTTCCTCAGCCCACTGCTGAGCCCTGGAGGCCTTTCGGTTTGCAATCCCTGCTGTCAGTCAAAGGAGCCACTGAGGGCTTTTGAATCATGTCTTATAATTACGTTTTATAAGCTCCTTATTAAATGGAGAGGAACATGATGCACTTGAACTGAGCCCATTCTCATTCTCAGAGAAGGTTCTGGGTGACTGGCATGTTCCCTTCCGTGAGAGTGTCATAGGCTCACAGGCCTGGAGGACTCTCCATGTTCCCGACACCCTCTTCCTGTCGCACAGAGCTCCTTAGAACATCCTTGACATACGGCAGTCAGTCCTTCACCACAGCTCATCCTGCTGCCCACTCCAGCGTTTCCACACTGGTCTGGGGCAGAGGAGTGGGCTCTAGAGGATGAACCACAGCCAGGCAGATTCTCCGTGCGGCTGTGTCTGGAGACTCCCGGGAGCCCCTCTGCTACTTATCCTCCACTCTGCTCTTGAAACCCAGAGCAGCCTCCTCTCATACTGGGAACATGTCACCCAAGGCCTCGACAGACGCTGGAACCGAAACCGCTGGTTTTCTTTTACAGAAAAGATCTCCCATAGTCCAGGCCAGTGTCAGATTCTACGGGTAGCTGGGGATGACCTTGAACTTCTGATCCTTCTGCCTCCACCTTCAAGCTGGGAGAGAACAGGTGCCACTGCACCTGGTTCCTGTGGCCACACCTTTTTAATATTAACAAGATACTTTTCATGCAGAATGCCTATAGTTTATGCACTTTGACACACAGCAGCACAAGCACCAATGTCCTCTTTGAAATCCACAGGTACAAGATTTGCTTTTACCATAGATATTAGGGCATGTCCTTTTATCTTCGTTGTTACTGTCACTGTTTTGTGGCCATAGGTATCAAACCTATGGTACTGCACATGTTCAGTAAGCTATCTGCCTCCCCTTCTATCTGTATTAAGCAGAGAACGTTTACCTTTCTCATCAAAGGAGCACGTTCTGGCTTCTGTGGCGTAGCCACTTCTCAGCAGCCCTATGCCTGCACTGTGGGGATGTTCAGTAACAGGAGAGCGACAAACTACCTTGTGGTATTCTGACAGTCAACACGCACAGCTACTAGGTAACCAATGGTGGGCGGAGTTTTCATAGCCTGCATGCGTGCATATAAAGATTTTAAAGAGGTGCTCTTGCCTAAATGCCAAGTCCTGTAGCTTTCTTCCAAGTCATGAGGGTGAGTTGATTAGGTGTCCGTGACTCTCAGAAATCCTGGACACTCTGAGGCACCTAGATGCGTGCTGGTTCCAGTCGCAATATAACAGGGATAGAAATTCCTCTGACAGGCAGATACAAGACTCCTACTTGACAAGGCAGTTCCACTCCTTGGTACAAGCACGAGAGAAATAGGAAGCTATACACACAGGAATGTGGCTGGAAATGCTCCGGCCTTCATGATAGCACCACTCATAACAGCGCAATGGCGGGGACAACCCAAACGCTCAGCAACTCATGTACAGACAAATAAATGTGGCAAAGTCACAGGGCTGAAGAGAATATTATTCAGCAATAAAAGGAATAAAGGGGTATCAGAAAGACACGCCGGGTGGTGGTGGCGCACACCTTTAATCCCAGCACTCGGGAGGCAGAGGCAGGCAGATCTCTGTGAGTTCGAGGCCAGCCTGGTCCACAAGAGCTAGTTTCAGGTCAGGAACCAAAAGCTACGGAGAAACCCTGTCTCGAAAATTCAA
>NC_022010.1:14309031-14309551 GCF_000317375.1 Microtus ochrogaster
AGAAGAAGAAGAAGAAGAAGAAGAAGAAGAAGAAGAAGAAGAAGAAGAAGAAGAAGAAGAAGAAGAAGAAGAAGAAGAAGAAGAAGAAGAAAGACGGCTTAGCTTTTAGGAGCACTGACCGCTCTAGCACTGATAACTGATATAGTGGCTCATAGTTATCCATAATTCTAGTTTCAGTGGATTTAACGCCTCTTCTGGCCTCTGTAAGCTCCAGGCATGCCCTTGGTGCACATATATACATGCAGACAAAATACTCATTTGGGTAAATAAGAGAAATAAATCCAAGGAATTAAAAAAAAAGAACCACCATCACCATCCTCACCATCACCACCACCACCATCATCACCATTACCACCACTACCATCATCATCATCACCACCACCATCACCTCTACCATCATCACCACCACCATCATCACCACCACCACCACCATCAGCACCATCACCACCACCACCATCATCACCATCACCACCATCATCATCACCATCATCACCACCACCATCATCACCATCACCACCAC
>NC_022010.1:14309651-14315105 GCF_000317375.1 Microtus ochrogaster
CATCAGCACCATCACCACCACCACCATCAGCACCATCAGCACCACCACCATCATCACCATCACCACCATCATCATCATCACCATCACCACCACCACCATCAGCACCATCACCACCATCACCATCAGGACCACCACCACCATCATCATCATCACCGTCACCATCACCACCACCACCATCACCACCATCACCATCACCACCACCACCATTATCACCATCACCACTATCATCAAAGAAGCTGAAGAGAAGGCTCAGCAGTAAAAAGCAGTTGCCACTTTTTAAGAGGACAGAATGCCTTCTTCTGGGCTCTATAACCAACTGTATTCATGTGCACAAACCCACACAGAGACACACAAGTAATTAAAAAACAATAAGAAGCCAGGCAGTAGGGGCACGCACCTTTAATCCCAGCACTCGGGAGGCAGAGGCAGGTAGCTCTCTGAGTTCAAGGTCAGCCTGATCTGCAGAACAAGTTCCAGGACTACATAGAGAAAAACATGTCTCAAAAAACAAACTAATAATAATAACAACAACAACAACAATAATAAGTGGTTAGAGGATTGCTCAGCAGTTAAGAACATTTCTTGCTCTTGCAGAAGATCCAGGTTCAGTTCCCAGCGCCCACATCTAAAACACTCACAATCACCTAAAACTCCAGTTCCAGAGGATGTGACCCCCACCTCTTGTCTCTGAGGGCATGCAGGCAAAGCACATACACATATATCAAACATAAAAAATTAGCCAGGCATGGTGACACGCGCCTTTAATCTCAGCACTCTGGAGGCAGAGGCAGGTGGATCTCTGAGTTTGAGGCCAGCCTGGTCTACAGAGTGAACTCCAGGACAGCCAGGGCTACATAGTGAGACCCTGTCTCCAATAAAAAAAAAAAATCTTAAAAGAACAAGAATGAAGGTCTGATGCATGCTACATTCTGAATGAATCTTGAACGCATCAGGCCGAGTGCACTAAGTGAGGCATATCACATACTGTATGATCTATTTTTATGAGTGCACTGAGGCATATCACATACTGTATGATCTATTTTTATGCAATCAAGAATAGACAAGTGTGCAGACGGGAGACAGATCGGCAGTTGCCAGGGCTGGGGGAGGAGGGGCAGAAAGTGGCTGATAATGGAGTAGGGTTTCTTTGGGGGATGATAATATCCTGGGGTTGCACAGGGTTGATGACTGCACATCTCTGTAAAGAACCCCCAAATCACTGAACTGCACACAGAAAGCAGGTGCATTGTATGGTGTGTGCTATGTTACAGTAAACTTTTCAATAAGGCAGAGCCATAGCAAAAGCAAGCAACACAACTGTTCAATTCTAGAACACTGGCATTTTAGAAAATATATTTTTCCCACCATCACTGTGCTCCATCCAGTCTTTCATAGCCACAAAGCTGGTAGAGATGAACGCATGCTTGCTGTGGAAGCTTCCAGCAGAGGGGATATAAGAAAAGGCACATGCCCTGGGCAGGGTGTGCTTCAACGGTCAAGTGATTGCCTCACACAGAAACAAACAAAAATCCCCAGAACTCCGGCAACATGCAGGGATTGCTTTCCTTCTTTGTACCAGGGCACATGTGTCAACACAGAACACCAAGTCAGGGCTCAGCCTGTGTGGTTCAAAGTCTGGCTCTGCCCTCAGAAGCAGAGTGGCAACACAAGTTTCCTTCCTGTTCCAAGCCTCACTTTTACCACCGGTAAAATGGGCAGACCAAACAAAGCAAGGGTCTGCATGCTTCCTGAGGCCACTGAGAGGACCAAACCCCACAGGGCATCCTTCAAGATGCGAGATACATGCAGAGAGGGCAAGAGGGAAGACCCCCATCTGCCTTGCACTTGGCCTTACAGTGCCATCACCTGCTTTATCCAGAGGCTCTCAGGGATTCTGGGATTTATTTATTTAAATGCTTGCTGGGTGCCGTCCTTCTCTAGGCCCCGCCCCGCTGGCCAGTCAGGCTTCCCCTAGAACATCTCTCTTAACTTTAGGATGGAAACAACCTGATGTTTACTTTTCAGAGCAGGGCCCAGCATACTAAGTGTGGTGGGGGGCTTAATCAGAGGAGGAAAAGTTCTGTGCGTGATCGCTTTCTCAAGTTTCCCCCCTTCCATATGGGTGAGCTTGCACCATTGGCTGCGGTTTCTACCCCAGCTGGGACCGGTTCTAACAGATTAGCACACAAGGCGCTCAGAGGATCCTGTGTGTTCATCTCCTGGGTTTTTGTTCTGAATATAAAAGCAATACCAACTATATGCTGGTTGGTGAGGAAAACATGCATGAAAGCAGATGTATTAGCCCCTCCCTCTTCACAACCACGCTGCCTGTGTGGGGAGAGGACGGTGGGTAAGCAAGCAGTCTGTTCACAGATAGACCCTGGAGATAGAGGCTGAGAAGAGCCCAGGAGAAGGAGGCTGTCCCTAGGACAGGGGGTAGAAGGTGAGAGCCGGGTGGGATGGAGACGGGCCAGGGAGTCCCATGGTGGGTGGTCACACGCAGTTTGAGGTAAATAGCTGTGGAATCAGGTTAAGCGTGACCCTTTCTGGCGATTTCAAGAAAGCTCTCTTGAGGGAGTGGGCTTCATGTTTGTGTGCAAAGTGAAGAAGATAGGAGCATGGGGCCTGGGGTGCCCTGGAGTGCAGAGACTGGGAGGGCCTGGGTCCTCTGGAGGAGACAGACCACGGTCTGCTTTCAGTTGATCCCAGAGGTCCCAGTTGACCTCAGACTGAACGCTATAAAAAGCAGGAAGAGTTAACCCCCCAACTCGCAGCCCCCAGAAATGGCTTGGAAGCTGTTCCTTCAGATTAGGCACATGAATATACAAGTAATAAATAAGGTAATTATGATTATTCAATGGTATTGGGAATTGAACTCAGGGCCTTCATATATGCTAGATAAATGTTCTACCACTGAAACACCAGAAAGTTCATTTTGAGACAGGACCTCACTAAATTCCCAGACAGGCCTTGAACTTACCACTCTCCTGCCCCAGCCTCCTGAGTAGTTGGGATGACAGGCCGGCACTGCCAGCTTTGGCCAGACAAGCAGTGATCGAAGAATCTAGAGCCCCTACCCTCGCTCTTGCTCTCCCTCAAGACAGAGTTTAAGATGTATTCCAGACTGGCCTCAGCCTACGTAACTGAGGTCAACACTAGATTTCTTTCTTATCCTCCTGCCTCTGTCTCCTGCTGGGGTTACAGGAATGCACGTGATTTTATGCAGTGCAGGTACTGGGAACCAGGGCGCTCCACCGAGCCCACATAGCAATTTCACCTTTTAGCGGCTCCTGAGTATAGGCCTGCCTTATTTTGTTGATCCTATCTCCCATCATTGGTCATTATAATTATTCCAATTTTTAAAAATTAATTAATTAATTATTGTAGACCAGACTGGCCTCGAACTTGCAGAGATCCTCCTGCCTTTGCCTCGCAAGTGCTTGGATTAAAGACGTTCCCCACCACACCCAGTCGGGATACATTCTTAAAATATAATGTGTTGGGGCTGATGAGATTGCCTAGTAGTTCATGGTGCTTGCCACCAAGACTGATAACTTGGGTTCAGTTCCTTGGACCCACATGGTAGAAAGAGAGAACTAACTCCAGCAAGTTGCCCTTTGACCTCCATATACACCATGGCGTGCGTGCACGAGCGCGCACACACATAGATACAGGCACACACAGACACACACACAAATGTACACACAGTTGAAAAGTCAAGCAATCACTTATTTCCTCCCTAAATGCCCCTGTACAAGGCTACCACTCCTGAATCTGCCCGGCACGTTAGGGAACTTGGTACTTGTTCTGAGATCCAGCACTAACGCCAGGGATTCTGCTCTTCCCTCGTCCTTGCGGCTCAATGAGGCCACTGGGCGCCATTTGCTCATTTACTCATTTACTCATTTATTCAATTAACATTTGCTGAGTGCCTGCTATTGGGGCGCTTGCTGGGGGCACATATGTTTCTACCAGGATTAGCCTTAAATTTATGGAACAAAGAGGTTGCACTGATGTTAATTCGCCACAAAACCCAGCCCAGATTAAAAGGTGCTGTGTCAGCAAAATGGAAAGGGGGCTGCAGGAGGGCAGGGAGCGAGCAGCAGGCACGGGAGACTGCCGGGCGAGGCATGCTCACTGCATGTGTGCCTTCTGTAGACAAAAGGGGGGCTAGAAACTCTTTGGGGGGAGATTGTATTCTTGGAAAATTTGTCTTCAGCTAACTGCATTGACTTCAAGTCCAGAGGTCGCTATGGTAATGTAAGAAACCATGAATACTGACGAGCCTTGGGGTGGGGAGGGGAGGGGATGGTTTGGCTGTGCACCTGAGTTTTGTGTGTGCCCAAGCTGGCTAGGCCAACTTTTCCATACAACTTCTCAGGGAATCGGGGTTGGTGGGTGGGGTAGGGGCACAGTTACATAGGAAGCAGTGTGCCATGAACTCCAGCAAGAGCCAGGTTTAGAATCGTAAAAGCCCTGAACAGGTTCTTTCCAAATCTTTTTAAAAAATCTTTAAAACCACTATAAATCAGACATGAGAACAACATATCTGAAACATCTGGGCAGCGAGTGCATCAGCTAACGGAGCCTGCACACTGGTGTGGGGCACATCTGGATCACGGGATCCTCAGCCGTCTCCAAGAGCAAAGGCGTTGGTGTGCACAGTGGGGGTGGTGCTGGGGTGGGGAACCTGGACCCCGGCCAGGCAAGACCCACACCACTGAGCTGCGCCTCCAGCCCAAGGAGATGTTTTCTTATTCGTATTTTTTGAGGCAGAGTTTATGTAGCTCAGGATAGCCTAGGACTAGCCTCATAGCTGAGGATGGCCTTGAACCTTTGAGGGCTGGAGAGAAAGCTCAGTGTTAGTGTGCTGGCTTTAGCATGTGTCAATCCCAGGTTTTATCCCCTGCACAGAAAAGGGTGGGAGACCTTGAATCTAGGAGCCTGGAATCGTTTAGGAGGATGAAAAGACACGGGATGCTTTTCATACACTTACCGTGCCCAGTGGACTGAGCTAACAGCTAGTTACCTACAAAATCCTTACAGTAATCCCAGGATGTGGCTGCCACCATTGTCCCACACAGAGCTGGGGATGGAACCCACATACTAGGCAAGAACTCCATCACTGAGCTACACCCCAGGGCCTAGGCAGAATCTCAGTTGGGAACCACTCTATCCTGCTCCAGTCCTTACAGTGAACATGAACAGAAACTGTCTCAGACTCTAGCAAGGGTGGGTGGCCAGGCCTGGCAGCCTGGGCAGTAAGTGCTTCTGGACAGTGATGAGGTCAGGCCCACTCTTACCAAGGGGTGACCAAGGCTCCAGAAAGGAAGCTCTTCTCAGTATCTAGGCTTGTGGTCTCCTAGGCACAGGCAGGGGTGAGGACGGACCACAGCCCACAGCCCGAGGCACAGGCAGGGGTGAGGACAGACCACAGTCAGAGGCACAGGCACA
>NC_022010.1:14315510-14317287 GCF_000317375.1 Microtus ochrogaster
AGGGGTGAGGACGGACCACAGTGTCTGAGGCACAGGCAGGGGTGAGGACGGACCACAGTGTCTGAGGCACAGGCAGGGGTGAGGACGGACCACAGCCAGAGGCAGCACAAAGGCAAGTGAGGCCAGGAGGGAAGGGTGCTTCCTGGCTCTGCTTCTGAGGTCTGGCTTCTGTTAAGCTGACGCTGCCTCTACTTCAGGACTTGGGTTCTTTGAACCTAAACCTGCCATGACTTAGGTACCTGTGACTTACAGCCAAAGAAGACTCCTGACCAATAATCCTGCAGTGTTTGTTGAGTCCTTCATTCTTGATGGGTGAGTAGCCCTGGGAGATGCCACTCAGAGCTGGCATCTGAGGCAAGGGCTTTCCATGTGGGTGTGCATCTGAGAGACCTTGGACAGAGGCTACTTCGGATGGCCTGGCCCCTCTCCTGGCTGGCTATGCTATTCAGACTGTGGTGAGGCCTAGGAATCCATCTCACTTGACAAATGTTCAAAGTAATTCTAATAAAATGGCCAGTTTGGCAACCAAGGTCTAAGAATATTACAACAGTAAGGGTGGGACAAGGTGTCATTGGCACCTTTAATTCTAGCACTTTATGAGTTTAAAACCAACCTGGTCTACATGACAAGTGTCAGACCAGAGTTACATGGGGAGACCCTATATCAAAAAAAAAAAAAATCAGGGGCTGGAGAGATGGCTCAGCTGTTAAGAGCGCTGGCTGCTCTTCCAAAGGTCCTGAGTTCAATTCCCAGCAACCACATGGTGGCTCACAACCATCTGTAATGAGATCTGGTGCCCTCTTCTGGCCTTCAGGCATACACGCAAAAAGAATATTGTATACAGAATAAATAAATAAATAAATAAATAAATAAATAAATAAATAAATAAGTTAAAAAAATCAAAACAAAAATACAGCTTTAAAGAAGAATTAAACAAAACAAAACAAAAAAGATAAATGGGCCTTAATTCCTGGGCAAGGCCTCAGAACAGTGGGACCACGTGACATACCAGCACCAGCTCAAGGAACACCTCTGTGTGGGCCGGACATGCTTCCCTGACCCATGATCACAGGTGAGTGCTACCACACCTGGCTGGCAACAGGGCCTATAAGCTCGTGTTCTACTTGGACTCTGAACTATGGAAACAGATCCGTATACAAGACACACACAGAGATGCTCACTGGGTCTCTACAGCCAAATGCTCCAGACAGCCCCAACTTCTGTCAGCTGGGAGAGGAGTCAGCTAGGTCACGCCTCTTAAAGGCATGGAATTTTCACTGAGGAATTTTTACAACCAAGCTCACAAAACAATAGAAACTTGTATGCTGATGCTATACATGTAAACATACCCTCACTAAACTACATATGTATATGCAGTCTAATGCTGATGTACAGAGATGTACATATTTATATCACAGAATGCCAATTCTTTGTTTAAAAATACAGAAATGACTATATCACAAATAAACAATAGAAAAGAATTCACCAAAATATTAAGTGATTGTCTCTAATAACTTTGAGTTTTTTGTTGCTTTGGTTTTTGAGACAGGCTAGCCTCAAATTTGCTATGTACTTGAGGTTTACCTTGAACCTTTGAAGCTCCTGCTTCCACATCCCAAGTGCTGGGATTACAGGTACAAGCTACCACAGCCAGGTTATATGGTACATGGTAGGCAAGGATTCAACCACACAATAACATCCTCAGCCCATAGTCCTGTCTTGTATACTTTAAAAAGTTACACAAATATATATATATATATATATATATATATATATA
>NC_022010.1:14317387-14361144 GCF_000317375.1 Microtus ochrogaster
TTGTAGACCAGGCTGGTCTCGAACTCACAGAGATCCGCCTGCCTCTGCCTCCCGAGTGCTGGGATTAAAGGCGTGCGCCACCACCGCCCGGTTTATTTTTATTTTTTAACTTGTTCAAGGTTTTATTTATTTTTAGGAATGTAGTCTGTGCACCATCTGTGTGCAGTGTCCACAGGGGCCAGAAGAGAACATCAGATCTCTTGGAACTAGCATTTCAGATGGTTCTGAGCTGCCATGTGGGTACAGAACATTGAATCTGGGTCCTTTGGAAAAGCAGTCAGTGTTCTTAACCACTGAACCATCTCTCCAGCCCTGCAATTAATTTTTTAATGTGTGTGTTGTATTAACTCAAGACCTCACACACACTAAGCAAATGTGTAGGTAAGCAAGCATGAGGACCCGAGTTCAGATCCCAGGACCTAAGTAAAGCCAGCTGCAGCAGCGGCACCTGATACTCCAGTGGTGGGCAGTGCAGACACAGGTGCATGCTGGGAACTCACTGGCCAGTCAATCTAGCCAGAAAAGTGAGCTCCAGCCACAGTGAGAGATCCATTCACAAAATAAATAAAATAGAAATAAATAAATAAGCATGGTTGGGGAGATAGCTAGAAGTGTAAAAAGAATTGCCACTTGCTGGGCGGTGGTGGCGCATGCCTTTAATCCCAGCACTTGGGAGGCAGAGGTAGGCGGGTCTCTGTGAGTTGGAGGCCGGTTTAGTCTCTACAGAGTTAGTTTCAAGACAGCCAGGGTTACACACAGAGAAACCCTGTCTGGGGGAAGGGGGTAGTAATTGCGACTCAACAATACAAACCTGGCAACTTGAGTTCAATCCCCAGAACAGAACACATGGGAGAACAGACTCCATGAAGGTGTCCTCCGGCCTCCACACATTTATCATGGTATGTACATACCTCCAACAAAATAAAATTTTAAACTGGGCAGTGGTGGCACATGCCTTTAATCCCAGCTCTTGGGAGGCAGGGGCAGCGGGTCTATGTGAATTTGAGTCCAGCCTGGTCTACAGAGTGAGTTCCAGGACTGCCAAAGCTACACAGAGAAATCCTGTTTTAAAAAAACCAAAATAAATAAATATATTTTTTAAAAAGGACAAGTGCAGATAGAATACCCCCATGCCCCCACATTCATATACCACACACAAACTCAAAATAAGTATCTTTCTGTTTGTTTGTTTGTTTCAACACAGAGTTTCCCAGTAGCCATGGAGCCAGTCCTAGAACTTGCTTTGTAGACCAGGCTGGCCTCAAACTCATAGAGATCCTCCTGCCTCTGCCTCCTGAGTACTGGAATTAAAGACATGCGCCACCACTGCCCAACTGCAAAATAAGTATCTTAAAAAGAACGTATTTTTTTTCTAGAGAATTTCTAACCAAAGGGAAAGTGCCTATGACATATTGTACTATATGTGGACACAGTCATATACATTCAGTGTGGCACCATTCACTGTATAAACACGTAAGTGCCAGGAGAATAGTAGTGACTTGTTGTAATTGGGAGCGGCGGGGCTGCGTCCCCAGCACCCTGGCCGCCCATTCACTCTAGCCCTTACTGGCTAATTCTGATATCTCGATCAACCTAAACTGTGTAGCACCGGTCTTACCGGGAAAAATTCAGCATGTCTGACCTGGCTGCTTGCTTCATCGCGTGCGTCTCAGAGAGCAGAGCTATTGCATCTGCCCGGGAGAGGGGAGCATGGCGTCTCTGCTCCAGAGAGCAAAGCTGTTGAGTCTGAGCTCACTTCCTCTTCCTCCCAGCATTCTGTTCTGTTTACTCCTCCCACCTATGTTTTAACCTGTGAGGCCAAGCAGTTTCTTTATTCCTTAACCAATGACCTTCCTCCATCAGTGACTGTCAGACTGGGTGGCAGGACTCTACGTAACCCTTTCATTCCCAGATCTTCTGTAGTGAGGATGTCTCACATTGCAGCTCAAAAAGGGAATCCTCTAAGTTATATTTAAGCAGTTCATGTGAGGAACATACATGGACTCCTGACTCTGTCCGGAGTTGCCGGTGTTTGGGGATTTCTGCCATGTGCTCAGACTGACGTCTGAGCTAGAGTCAGGACCAGCATCCGCACAGCTTCTAGAGTTGCCCCAAGAACATACACTAGGTTAACAGCAACTGTGCAGAGGACAACGCAACTCGAGCTCTCTCTGCAGGCCCGGCGATGTGCTTCCTGCCTTGAACACACCATCCCGCTGAAGCCCAGGGTTGTAGTCTTTGCCCAGGGAGGGCAGAGGTAGACTAGCCTCACATGCCCAGCTCTGCTCACCAGTTCACCTTCCACCTCAATCTTAAGTTGCAGGTTTAGGGCTGGAGAGGCTATTCAGTGGTCAGAACACTGGCAGCTCTTCCAGAGGACTCAGGTCTGGTTCCCAGCACCCACATGGTGGCTCACAATTGTCTGTAACTCCAGTTCCAGGTGATCTAGCACCCTCTTTTGGCCTGCAAGGGCTCCAGTACACACACGGTACACAAACATACATGTAGACAAAACACCCATACATATTAAATAAAAATAAATACATCTTTTAAAAATTACAGGTTGCAACCCTCACATGGGGTCATGCAATGAACGCCAGGGAGGGGCTGCAACAAGCTTGGCAGCAGTGGACGGTTTCTGCAGACGCAATTAAAAATGTGCTCCAAGGCAAGCATGCAATCAACCCCGGGGCGCATGGCAGCACTTCCTCTGCAGCCTTGGTTCTGAACAAACACGTGCATATTTGCCACAAATGCCACCATGCCACAAAACACCACAGAGTGCCGATGAAAACCTCAGCTGGGATCCAGGGCTATCCACTACTGCAGGCTGCAGTGTCTTTCCTGCAGAACTACGATCACGTGACTACAGAAAACAAAGACTTTTCCTATTTCCCTACCATTGCTGCTAGGATGTGAGTATTACAATATATTCGGAATAGACTCCAGTAGAGGTTTGGTTTTTTTTTTGTCCTCTGTCCTGGGGATTGAAACAGGCCCTCAGGTATGCCAGGCAAGAGCCCTATAGATGAGCTAGACCCTCAACCCAAAACGCTTGATTTAAGAATTGCTGTTTGAGTTGCTGACTCAAGTTTTATTTTTTTTTTTTTAAAAAATCACTAAAGGGCTGGAAAGATGGCTCAGAAGTTAAGAGCATTGCCTGCTCTTCCAAAGGTCCTGAGTTCAATTTCCAGCAACCACATGGTGGCTCACAACCATCTGTAATGAGGTCTAGTGCCCTCTTCTGGCCTTCAGGCATACATGCTGACAGAATATTGTATACATAATAAATAAATAAATAAATAAATAAATAAATAAATAAATAAATAAATAAATAAATAGGGGAAAAAATCACTAAATAAATTTTGATTTGGAATTAGACTTTCCAACAATTTCTAAATGACCCTAAATACACCCTATGCTTTTTGGCATCATGCATTTATGTGAAGCAGTATTCTTGGTATTAATGACTATAAAATCAAATCTCACCGCCTCTGAAAAGCACTGAAGGTACTCTTCATCTCGCAGCATTGGACATTTAGCTAAGATTCAAATTTTTTTTTTCAAGACGGGGTTTCTCTGTAGCTTTGGAGCCTATCCTGGAACTAGCTCTGTAGACCAGGTTGGCCTCGAACTCACAGAGATCCACCTGCCTCTGCCTCCCTCGTGCTGGGATTAAAGGTGTGTGCCACACCACTGCCTGGCTAAGATTCAATTCTTTATGTAAGAAGAAATGAGCACAACCATCTCACTAGTATACAAAATTGTTTTGTCTTCAACAAATGATAAAACTGTATAGAAACCACAAAATTCCTTCTTCATTTATTATCAGCAAATGTTTGATTTGTCTACCTATTTTATACACTAATATACCCAGAGTTGTGCAAAGAAGGGTTTGCAGGCTGGGTGTGGTGGTGCATGCCTTTAATCCCAGCACTTGGGAGGCAGAGGCAGGTGGATCTCTGAGTTTGAGGCCAGCCTGGTCTATAGAGTGAGTTCCTGGATAACCAGAGCTACATAGAGATCCTGTCTCAAAGGGAATAAAGGGGGGGGTGCAGGCAGCAAAGGCTTAGGAGGCCCCTCTTCATGTAATAGCACACATCCATGAGGAATTCTGCCTGGGGAATGGGCACATCTTCATCCCTAGTCACTCAGCTCATCTGGCACGTTTCCAGGCTGGCCTGCAGTGACTGCTCCCGGAGACACCTGATATAAATAGCCCATCCTAGTGCTGGTATTGTGTGCCTGTACCTACCTTCTCCTCTGACGGGTAAAAGCCGATCGCTCTCATGACAAAAGGGAGCTCCGACAGACAGATATGTTCCGACACCTGCCTGGTCTCCATCGTATCAATGCCTTGACTGCGAATCTGAGAATAGTAGAAGTAGTCCTCCAGCTCCTGCGCGGAACCAAACAGAAACGGCACACAGCAGTCAGATACATCCAGGAAAGGGATGTTTTCTAGAAAGCCTATTCTAAGCTTAGTAGGGAGGAGGGGGCTTTACGGAAAAGCATAGAGGGTTAGTCTCTAATGTCTGCCTTGACTAGATGTCCCCAGGAAGTGTTTGATGACAATTACCCTGTAGAATTTTCCTTCTCTGCCACCAGGCACCAGACCGTAGAATGGGGTCAAGTCTTCGCCCCCAAGAGAAACGGCCGCCTCCAGGGCACTGGAACAATAAGAAACATCATCATTAGGAAGCACTCTTGCATGAAGTCATGGAGCAGTCACACAGATGGTGGCCTCTGCAGGGTCTCTGTCCCTCAGTGATGAAGCCTGCGACAGAAATTCAATTTCAAGTGTGGAACGCAGCCGTGCAGGGCAGCCACCTTAATTATGGTGACATGCTCATTCTGGTGACAGGGCAGGTGCCTGGCAATTTGTCTGCTATCTTTGGGGACCCCATCTCTCCTGGGGGCCAGGGGAGGCTCCAGTCTGAACCTCAAAACCTCTTGAGCCGATCGTGTCCGATCAGCACCAAAAGGATGGGGTGCTCTTCAGGTGCACTGCCAGTACTAATTGCTCTCAGAAAAGCCCGGGAGATCACAGGGACCCATGCCAAGTGGATAAAAATAACCCTCTGCTCTCTAGCGCAGGGTCAGGTTCTCCGAAAATAGGCCCTTTGAATGGGAAGAAAACCTACTTTTGCATGAGACCAACAGACTTTTTCTCGCTCAAAAGGCAAATAATCTAAAGTCACTGTTTTTTTTTTGTTGTTGTTGTTTGTTTTTTTTAAAAAAAAAAAGCCACTCACTGGATTTCCACCAGTCCAGTGAATTAGAGCCTACTTCAGTGAAGACCTATAGTGGAGAACTGAAGAATCCAGAACTGGAGTCACAGGGGCATGCACACGAGCCTGACTGTGCCACCGGCAAGCTTGTGGCCATGAGAAATACCCACCTCTGCTCGGTTTCTGCATCTGTGAAATGGGAAGGGACATGCAGGCTGCCATAAGAATTAAGTAAACACACGTGAAGGATTTGCCGCAGGCCCTTTTTTTTCCCTCAAGTACCATTCCATCACTTGAGCCATCAATTGACCCCTTGGAAGTTAAGTGGGGATAAGAGCGACACTTGTCTCCAGGATGGCTGTAAGATGAAGTCAAGAGGACTGTGTAAGGCAGTCAGCAGAGGGCCGAGCCCAGAGCGCAGTTCTGTCTGTGCCAAGGACAGACGATCACTGGCATGTCCTTGCCCTTTTCATAAGAACCACAAAATGTCCTCTGCCCTGCTGCTGGGTCCAAGGGAGGGCCTGACGCATTGTTCTCCACATGTGCCTGAGGTCCTCTCCTGCAGGACCCAGGCCTCACCCGACTTCTTGGCGCTGACAAGAGGCTATGAAGGCAGGAGATCAGCTAGTCATTCCTTCTCTGTGGCCCCTAGGCTGCTCCTGATTCCAAGGGTAACAAGGTCACTTTCAGACAAGCTGCCTAGAGCAGGGTATCAGGACCAGAAGTGACAGAGGGCCCTGTTACCACCAGGAACCCCAAGGGTAGGGATGCAAATGCACTGGGCTCCCTAGGGCAGCTTGATTTTCTGGCTCTGCCATCAGCATTGTGCCACGTGCACCCTGCTCCTGCCACCGTCTGCTGACCCCAGAAAGACCAAATTTCTCTAAGCAGAACAAAGAAAGGGGCTCATTCTCTCTGTGGCAAGGGCTACAAACTGTCTGCTGACCCTAGAGGACCAAATTTCTCTAACCAGAGCAAAGAAAGGGGCTCATTCTCTCTGTGGCAAGGGCTCCAATCTGAGCAAACTGCAGAGGACACGGAGAGCAGAGCTGGGCAGGAAGAAGGCTAAGAGCCACGAGTGGATGGTTGTTCTGCAGGCCCACTCTGCGGCCAGGCAGCCACATGGGATTCTGGTCACCTTCCCAAAAGCCTTCTTGTGCCTAAATTGAGGTCTCAATCACAGAGAGAGAGAGAAGAGAGAGGGGGGGGGAGGGAGAGAGCGATCACCGGGACATGGAAAGAAAGTGGCATTTTATTTATTTTTTTTAGATTTATTTTATTTTGTATGTATGAGTGTTTTGCCTGCGTGTATGTGTGCCCACCACATGCATGCCTGGGGCCTAAGGAAGCCGTGAGCCTCCATGTGGGTGGGTGCTGGGAATTGAAACCCGTTCTTTGCAATAACAATAAATGCTTTTGACTGCTAAGCCAACGCTCTGGTCCTGGGAAATAGGATCTATTGAACATATCTTTTTTTTTTTTTTTTTAAATATTTAGTTATTTATTATGTATACAATATTCTTTCTGCGTGTATGCCTGAAGGCCAGAAGAGGGCACCAGACCTTATTACAGATGGTTGTGAGCCACCATGTGGTTGCTGGGAATTGAACTCAGGACCTTTGGAAGAGCAGGCAATGCTCTTAACCGCTGAGCCATCTCTCCAGCCCCTATTGAACATATCTTATATTCAGGAATAGCATGGTTGCTTCTAGGCAAGGGGGCGAAGCTAGAGACATCAAGAGTGACATCAGGCAAGCACCCGAGAGATGCTCCCTAACAGGAAGAGCTGGGGCTTGGAGGAGTTAAAGTCTACATTATTCTGGTTGTTGTTGTTTGTGTTTCATGTTTTGTGTACCCCACATTAGCCTTGACCTCACTATGTAGCTGAGGATGACCTTGAACTGCTGACCTCCTGCTGCTACTTCCTGAGTACTAGGATTATTGTCCTGTGCTGGCTGCTACGCTAACCAAGCTGGAACTTGAACCCACGTCTCTGCTTGTATTTGAGTAGGAGGTGGAAGGTCTTTCCACCCCACTTCACTCTGTAACTATCTCATCAATAAATCCAGTACAAAACCAAAAGCTTTTCAGAGAGGGTCTCTCAACTCACTACAAAGTGGAGGATGATCTTGGTATTCTGGTTCTCCTGCCTCCACCTCCCGAGTGCTGGCATGATCAGCTTGTGCCACCATGATGGGTTGTCTTAGGGTTATTATTGCTGTAATGAAACACAGCAACCAAAGCTATTTGGGGAAGAAAAGCTTCATTTGACTTAACTTTGTTTGTTTGTTTTTTGAGACAGGGTTTCTTTGTTTAACAGTCCTGGCTGGCTGTCCTAGAACTTGCTCTGTAGACCAGACTGGCCTTGAACTCATAGAGATCCACCTGCCTCTGCCTCCCAAGTGCTGGGATTAAAGGTGTGCGCCATCGCTGTCTGGTGGCTTAACACTTCTTGTATCACCAGTCATCAAAGGAAATTAGTGCAGGAACTCAAGCAGGGCAGGAACCTGGAGGCCTGAGCTGGTGCAGAATAATGCTGCTCACTGGCTTGCTCTCTATGGCTTGCTCAGTCTGCTTTCTTATAGGACCCAGAACAGCCAGGCAGTGGTGGCACATGTTTTTAGTCTCACATTCGAGAGACAGATCCCTGTGAGTTCGAAGCCAGCCTGGTCTACAGAGTGAGTCCAAGGGCAGCTTGGTCCAGTGCTACACAGAGAAACCTTGTCTTAAAAAAAAAAAACAAAACAAAACAGGACCATCAACCACAGTGGGCTGGAGCCTCCCATATCAATCACTGAGAAAATGCTCTCCTGGCTTGCCCACAGCCGGACCTTGTGGAGGCTTTTCTCAGTTGGAGTCTCCTCCTCTCAGATGACTTTAGCTTTTGCCAAGTTGATATAAGGGTAAGCAGCACGTGCATGTATCTATTTGATACTGGGAATGGAGCTAAAGACTTCATGCATGCTACCAGCTGAGCTGCAGCCTGGGCCCTGGTGGATGCTAGGCACACACGCTACCAGCTGAGCTGCAGCCTGGGCCCTGGTGGAGAATTGTATTGTTTACTTGTTTGGGGCTTTTACATTTCTTTCCATTAGTGAAATGCTGAACATATTAAGTCACCAGAAGCAGCAATAAAGTGCTAATTAGTTTATAATGATCCTTTGTCCCTACAACAGATTAAATGGAAATTCTCAGAAGCCTGGATTCTGGCCAAGCATAGGAACACTACTGGAAATCCCTACTGGATCCCACTTTGACTGAGGCCACAAATCAAAATGGGGAGACTTCATCTCCCTCCAGCAGGCCACTGGTCCCAAGGACTGCAGGTGGCAAGTGGGTGACACATTGGGACTGCTGGGGAAGTGCTTCTGGATGGAGAGCTAGCTCACCTCCAGTTTCCAAGTCCCCCAGCGCCTGGATCAGCTCACCCGGGATGGCAGAGGCAGAAAGCAGAGCTGTAACTGCAGTCTGAAGGCATCATGGCGCCAGAGCAGATTTCGCCAGCTATTCTCACTCAAGTTCAGGGTACAAAGGAAAGCGTTAACATCTGCCATAAAGGGAAAGACGAGCGCTTGGCAGATGGCAGGGGCAGACGTTACTGGAGCCATGAATCAGGCAGCCTATTGAGGAAGGAAGGGACCTCTGCTGTCTGCCTCTGAAGCCTGCGTGGACAGGGTCATCAGAGACACGATCTGGCTGCCCACTCCTTGGCTCTGCCCTGGTTCAGATCACTGTATTTAGATGGATGAGAGAGCCACCTTAAGCGCCTGTCCCATCTGAAACACAAATGCCCTTTTCAGGAAGAGAAGAAAGGAAGGATGCCGCATTTTATAGATTGGTTACTGCATCACCTATGTAAACCTGTCCGGTCCATACAGGACTCCATAAAAGCTGTTAGTCCCACTTCACAGGCAGAATCAAAGGATTAGCGGATTCTAGAGCCGAGACTCCACCTTAAAGTAGCTATATTCTTACTCTGATGTACAAGTCTAGTATTTTCCAGCCTCGCTTTAGGCGAGCAGGTCTCCTTTCAGGGCAGGGAGGAGCAGATTCTTAATTCATCCTTACTGTTTCTGCAATGCCCACATTGGAGTCTTAGCCTTGGTCTCTTTGTCCAGCGTGAGAATGCACAGATACTGAGAAACTTCAGGGAGCCAGGCAGAGCCAGGGGCATTTTCACCATCCAAGCTGGAAATTTAACGAATGGTCCGTGAGGCTGCACAGCAGCCTTTGATCTGCACATAATGTCACCAGGAAGCATCCTGAGAACCAGGGACCCTTTTGTCCTAGCACAGAATGGGCACGTGGCAGGCACTCTGTAGCTGTCTGCTGCATCTGAATGAAAAGAAGGGGCCCAAGGGCTGGAGCTACCGCTCAGCAGTTAAAAACACTTGCACTCTTGTGGGTGGCTCACAACTGCAGGAACTCCAAGTCCAGGAGATCCAGTGCCCTCTTCTGGCCTTCTCAAGCACTCACATGCAGAAGTGCATACTAACATGTACACATACGCACACAAATACATTTTTAAAAAGATGTCTACACTTCCTTATGGGGCCAGGGTATGTCCACTCATGTACCTTAAGTTGATTTCCCACTGAACCACTGAGCAATCTTGGCCTCCGGATGTGAAGGCATAGCGACCGTCATAGGAAAGGGCCATTCCAGCCACCCCGCTTGGGTGGCAAACGATAGCACATGTTTTGTGTGGGTTGCCATCAACTGGTAAGATCTGGAGTCCAACCTAGGGAGGCAAGTGTAATTAGGTGTTCAGACTCGAGTACCTGAGTCTCAAGCTAGCCTGACATACTCAGGCTTCCCCTCCAGATGTTTCTGCTATGCATGCACACATCTGGAGCCATCTGTCAGAGTCAACATACGACTAGGCACAACTGATTGGTGTATCTTCCGTGTAAATTAGATTGTTCCAGGTCAATAAAAAGAAAGAAAAGCGTAATTTGGAAGCCTCTGAGTTTTCACTGGGAAACTCTGAGAACTCTATTTGAAAACATCTCCTAGGAGCCTGGAGATGGCACTTGTCGCCAGGCCTGACTGGCTTCTACCTCCAGGACCCACATGGTGGAAGGAGAGAACAGACTCCTGAAAGGTATCCTTTGACATACTGTGGTACATGTTCACGAGCGTGCGTGTAGGTGTGTGCATGTGTAAACACGTGCATACACACACACACACACACACACACACACACACACACACACACACACACCAAAAAATGAAAGCAAAAAGAAAGAAATGCCTCCCAGAAGCCTTTCTCACTAATCTGTGGTAATTTTCAGTGTGGCCAATGACCCATATGGAGGTAATTCTCTGCAGCAGAACTAAGGACCCATGGGTCTTTATCATCTGTTGTATTATTAAGATTATTTCTTTGGGAAAGGACATTTGAGCCACAGTGCCTGTTTGGAAGTAAAGAACAACCTTCCCAAGGTAGTCTCTCCTCTCACCAGGGTCCAGGGCTCAAACTTGGGTCCCCAGATGAGGCAGTGAGCACCTTTCCTGATTGGCTGTCTCATGGGCCCTGGATCTCAAGGTCTTTAGATCATTGCACAGTTGTTTTGCAGGGACAGAGAAGGGAAGCCTACCTTGTCTTTGTTGATGAACACCAGGTAACGCTTCTTCAGCTCTAACGTGGATCTAACGGGGAGCACCTGTGTGTGCTCAACAGGAGACCCATAAGCCGGTCCAAGAATTGTCTTTCTGTATAGGGAAAAAGTGCAAACTCCATAAACTTCAATGTATATTTTAAGACTATAAACGGTACTACCATACTTGTGTTGTGGTGTGTTCTTTAGGGTTTGGGTTTTTTGTTGATGTTGTTGTTGTTGTTGCTGCTGCTTTTTTTTTTTTTTTGAGACACAGAGTCTTGCTATGTAGTCCAGGCTGGCCTAGAATTTTATTTATTTATTTATTTATTTATTTATTTATTTATTTATTTTTGGTTTTTCGAGACAAGACAGGGTTTCTCTGTAGCTTTGGTGCCTGTCCTGGAACTAGCTCTGTAGACCAGGCTGGTCTTGAACTCACAGAGATCCGCCTGCCTCTGCCTCCCAAGTGCTGGGATTAAAGGCGTGTGCCACCATCGCCCGGCTTTTTTTTTTTTGGTTTGGCCTAGAATTTTAGAACCCTTGCTTCAGTCTCCTGAGTGCTGGGGTTACAGGCACACACCTCTATACCGGAGTCCTTAAGTATTTGTGATTCTGGATTTCCTGTCTTGTCACTCAGCTAATCTCTACGTAAGAACCTCTCAAGTGCTGCCAGCGACTGCTGTAAAGAAGTGGCACTGGCTCCAATGGCAAATGTTGCAGTGGACTGGAGGGGAGCTGCCTGTGGGGGAAGCCCCCCGTGGCTGCGGTGTGCACTTTCCCTCCCGACACTATGTCCTAAGGAACGGCATTGAACAACTAAGAGAAAGGCCTGTGAGGAAATGGCACATCTTGGCAGGATGCAAGCAGACACCCGACAGGCCCACAGACTGGAATGAGACACCACCCTCTGTTCCAGACATCCTTAAATGACACTGGTCACCAGATCCATCATTGCACCAAGTTGTAGTGACTCCAGTCAGGCCTCTTTAGCTCGACTTTATAATCTATTATGACTCTGTGCCATGTGCAGTAGGGTGCACAGCTTCTGGGAGGGGCCCTCCTTTCCTTCCGTCCCGAGGACTGAACTCAGGCCCTTGGGCTTGGCAGTGGCAGTATTTATCCACTCGCCTATCTCTCTGTATTCACTTTTTTTTTTTAAGCTCTTGATATTTTGCTCAGGCTGGCTTCAAACCCCTGGGTTCAAGAGCACCTTCTGCCTCAGCCTCCTGCTGAGCTAGAATTGCAGGTACACGCCACCCATGGTACCCAGCTTGTATTACCCCAACTCCAGCTGCTTCCCCAAACACGAGCTTGCTCTAAGGTGAGGTCCCATTGCAGGCTGCAGGTGCTAGATAAAAGAGAACTGATCCTACCACACCAGCCTTGTGAGTACCTCCTCATGCCTGGTGTGAGGTAGTCAGGATGCAGAGATGTGCAAGGTCTAGCCCCTGCTACTGAGGCCAAGGACTGGCAGGGTCAGAAGACAAAGAGCTGTTTGAGATGCCATGGAGTCAAAGGGTCTGGGGCGAAGTATTCCTAGTGGGGCAGCTGACTGTGCTCAGAATGATGGATCCGAGGCAGAGAGAACAGCCTGTAGTAGAAGAACGGGACTCAGGAAGAAGGTAAAGGCAGGGGACACAGATCTAAGAGGCACAGACGGTGATGGGAAAGGGACAGGAGACACAGCAAGGGGACACAGTGGCAGGAACAGTTTTCACGGTGAACTTTCTGCTCTGGGCTGTGAGAGACTCAGCACTTTGAAACACTACAATGCCCACCAGGTAGACAACGTAACAGCTCATGCCTTTTCCTAAGGCCCTACCACATACTGGCAAGTGGGCAGAGGCAGGGGAACAGGGGTAAAAGCCCAGGGACAGGGTATGAGAAGACGGGGACCTTTGTCCCTGGTTGGGGAAGTTGTGGGGAGTAGGAGCTATGGAAACTCCAATCATATAGTCATTCAATAAATTATGCAGGTCTGTGTACACCGGACCCTATGCCCTAGTGCTCAGAACCACTACAAAATTGAAGCAATGCAAACGCCTAGCGCCATCTGCAGACACACGGGTGGGCAGGAAGGGCCAACCCTCAGCCAGAACAACAAAGCACTAGTTCGCGGCCCAAAGTGGGTGAGTCTCAAGACCACATTAAGTGAAAGAAGGCAGACACAGAAGGTCACATGCTGTGTGACTCCATCTATAACATGAAATTATATACACATGTGCAGAACAGACAAGTTCAGAAGACAGAAGCAGGTCAGTGGTTTCCAGGGACATAGTGATGCAGGGCCGGGAAGTGGCTACCGATGGGAACGAAAGTGTGCTCTTTGGTTTTGCTCTGCTTTTTCATGTGGTCTAGAGTGGCCTCAGACTCGCTATGTAGCTGAGGATACAGCTTTGAATTTCTGGCCCTCCTGCCTTCACTCCCGAGTGCTGGCATCCAGGCATGCATCCCTGGCTTATTAGGCAAGAGGTAGAGAACGCAGAACTTTATACATGGTAAGCAAGCATTCTACAAACAGAGCCAAACTGCCAGCCCAGGAACCAGTTACCCTTTGGGTGTGACAGCAGCTTCTTGAATTGCACAACTTAGTTAGTGGATACAGAAAAAAAAAAGTGCTCAGAACAGTTCTTGACACAGGCATGTAACTGTTAGCGACAGTCAACCTGTCTGCCCGTATTCTGCAAAACTCGTATCTCTTCATTCAGATTGAAAGACATTTCATGTTCATTGTAAAAAAGAAAGTTCAAGCCTTCAGACATTCATAGAATAGAACATCCACATCCTACAATGCTGGATTCTGTCCCAAGAAAGACATGGGCCATTATTTGGTCTGTGTGACTCACTCAAATTTACGTACACAGATTTCGTAGGAAGAGAGAATTATACTATCCACACTTATTTGGAAATTTGCTTTCTCTCTTACTGCATCTTGGAGATATTGCGAGTTACTGTGTAGACAGTTATCTCGTTATTTCCCCCGTTTGCTGAAAGAGACATTGTGCTCTGGTATACTGACAAGACATCACTTAACTAACGCCCTATGAATGGACATTTGTAAGTTTCCATTTCAAAACATATTTCCATACAAGAGATCCTTTTACTTACTTCTTGGCCTAGCACAGGGCACTTCTCCAGGCTTCATTCCTAGACGTCAGAGGGTATAAAATTTAACAGAGGGTGACAAATTGCTTTCCCCGAAGGTTACGCCAATTTACACCCCCACCAGCGGCTGGACGAGCAGGCCTGCTTCCCTGCACTCTCGCCAAGGCTCCGACCATCCATCACTTTTATCTTCACTAATCCCATTTGTAAAAGGGATGCCTTGCTTTCGTCTGCCTCATCAAGAGAGGCTGCTGAGCATCTGCCCCTACGGTTAGTGGTCTTCTGTAAGCTGCCTTGCTATAGCCTTTCAAACACCTAAAATGCATTTTAAAATTCTTTTTCTGATCCTCATGAGAAGACAATGCTTCCCCAGTTGAACTGTGGCTACCAGCCTTATTATTTTTCTAACTCAAGAGATGCCTTACACAAGGGAAGAAGAGGTGGTTATACATTTAATGTGCCCTTCATTTAAATGCTCTATGAACTTGACTCTCAACCTTGCTAAGTTATTTCCTATACTTGAGGTTAGCCAAGAGGCTGAGAAGTGATGGCAATTTTTTGTTTTTAATTTTGTTTTTTTTTGTTATTGTGTGTGTATGACAGGGGTGGTCGGTTCACACATGCCATGTGGACAACTTTGTGGGATCAATCTTTCACACTTGGCCTTGTGTGGCAAGTACTTTTTACCTGAGGAGCCATTTCCTCCTACCGTATACACTATTTTCTTCTTTTTAATAGATTTATCTCACCTTATTTAAATTATTTAGTGTAGTAGGAGGCTGCTTGTTCGGTTCCCAGCTGCCCAGACTGGAAATAACCACACAGAAATTGTATTAATTAAATCACTGCTTGGCCAATCACTTAAGTATATTGCTAGCTAGCTCTTACATATAGAATTAACCCATTTCCATTATTTTATATTTTACCACGAGGCTTATTGCCTACTGGCAAGGTTCTAGCTGGCAGCTTGCGTCTTTCCCCTCTGGCAGATACATGGCATCTCCTGACTCTGCCTCCTTTCTCCCAGCATTCAGTTTAGTTTTCCCGCCTAGCTCTATTTGGTCCTATCACAGGCCAAAGCAGTTTCTTTATTCATTAACAAATAAAAGCAACACATATACAGAAGGACCTCCCACATCAATTTATTTATTTTTGTTTTAAGTGCATTGGTGTTTTGCCTACATGTATATCTGTGTCAGCTCCCCTGGAATTGGAGTTAGAGACATGTGCATGCTGGGAATTGAACCCAGGGCTCTTAACCACTGAGCCATCCCTCCAGCCCTGCACACGATTTTCTTAGGCAATGCTTTGAGCTAACTTCAGATGGATGATCAATAGACAGAAACGTGAACACACATCACACACATATACACACCACAACATACACCACACTCACCACACACATCCACCCCACTTCTGTCTCCACTGGGAACAGTTAGCAGGAGCTACAAGCCTGAGGCATGCTGTCTCCTACCTTGAATTCGGTTTCTAGGACTGACTAGGCACTTCCAGGGATGTTCTTCGCTCAGAAGTGTGTGTTCATTAAAGAGGGAACATGAAGAGCACCCTGAAGCTCTTCACCCATTTTCTCAAGTATTTTAAACACTGTGCCAGATTTCAATTCCTGTCATAAGATGTAAGGGCTCTGTCATTTTTCCTCCCACCATCTGGAAAAGAACTGTTCTTGGTTAGGGTGAAGTAGGCAGGAGGAACGGTTCATGCTTGTAATCCCTGCACTTGAGAGGTTGAGGCAGGAGGCTTACTGTAAGCTTAAAGTCAGCCTGGGCTGCAGAATGAGACAGTGTCTCAAAGTGAAAACAAAAACAAACAAAAACTCACAAAACCAAACCAAAGAGGAAGAGAGCCTGGGGTGGAGGGGAGCTTTGGAAATCTCATCTGAGATGCACTTCAAGGAACGAGCATGGCCAGCCATGATGGATCATGCCTGTAATTTCTGCACCCCCAACCAACCAATTAAAACTCTGCTCTTTCTCCTGCGGCCTGGGCACACTGCTGCTGCTGCTGGTACTGGCTACCCCACCAACCATTCCTTCTGCCTCAGTGCCTTCCAGATGTATCCATTGGCAGCTAATCCCCAGCAGAGAGGTTCCTCCCCATAGGGTCTAACCCTCTGTACAGTCCCTTGCAGAGGGCCGAGTTAGAGCAAGAGCCAAGGGTTGAGTCTTGACCAACCTGCCTGCCTAACTGTCCAGAAATTACGAAGCCTCCCCAAACCCCAGAGGGACAGCACTTTGCAAGGCTCTTGGAAACTGAAGACAGTGACCCTGTTGCAGGGACAGCACACAAGGTCCATGTCCAAGGTGAGGGAAATCTGGGACCCGCAGGTCTTGCAGAATCTATGACCACACCCAACAGAAGGACACCTCTGCAGGGAGGAAAATGCAGCCATGGGTACCCTGGGTGTGGTCTGCAACCCCCCTCCACCTTTCTGCAGCCTCCTTCCCACAGCTTTAACACCCTCTGCTCTTGACCCCAGCCGGCCTCCACCCAGAATCAAGAGCATAACTCGGGTGCTGTCATACGGAGTGGGATCTAGAACTCGCCTTATCCAAACGTGGAATTTAGTGACCTCAGATCTATCCTCCCCTGTCTGTGCCCCCACCCATTTTTCTGGCTATGTGGGCCTCGGTCTTCAATGTATGTAGGGAAGCCTACACTTGCTCTTACTCACCTTTTGCTCTCAACAAACACTGTTGGCCCTGTCCCCAGAGGCAGCCAGCGTCCAACCCTCCCAGCCACTCCACGCCACTATCATCTCCACAGAACAGCCTCCTTCCCTTGCTGCACCCACAGCCCAGCCCAGGGGTGGACACTAGAGGCAAGCCACCCTGCGGGTTGCCCTCCCCACCCTCTCCACTCACCCTTCCCCAATTCCACTCCAACCAAGCCACTTTCAAAGAACTTCTCAAACCCCAACCACCTTGTTCCTGCAGATCCCAGCTGTGGGCTTTCCCCCAAATGTCCTACATCCCGATTTATTCCTCCCTCCCTAAGACCCCCCTCCCTGTACTCTTTGAAGACAGCAGCCTTTCTGTCCCCAGGAACTGCCTCAGGACGTCTGTCTCTCCAGTCTTTCTGTGCAGAGCTACCACGGCTACCTACTCGCTACTGTGTTGTCCGCCCCACGATGGGGCTTTGTTCACCACCGGGAACACTACCTGGCTCATGTAAGGAATGAACAAATGAATGCGATCAGCTGGACAAAACGCCTCTGAGAAGCAGCAGGAGAAGAATCAAACCCACTGGGCATGGCAGCGCATCCCCGTGATCCCAGGACGCAGGGGGCAGAGGCCAGGACTACAGAATGAGACCCTCTCTCAAGATAAAATCAAAACAACAACAACAAAAACCAAGCAACTGGCATGTCTTGTTAAATGGTTGGCTTTGGTTTAGGTTTAGTTTCTTTCCTGTGTGGAAAAGGATGGCTGATTTTGGAACATCAGTGACTTCTGGATTCCAGGGCTGTGTCCTTCAGAGAGATACACGGGCATCCAGCTCCAGGTCCCCTACCTCCCCGGTACCTGGCTTAAAGCAAGGATGCACACTGACATCCTTATTCAGGTATGGTCCCTTTGTGTGCTTTTGCTTTTGGGCAAACCTGACTTAGGTTATCCCTTTGAGAAGGGGAAGGGATGAACTGTTACCAGTGCGCGGGGGAGGCTGAGCAATGGGGATAATAGGGGTGGCGGGCACATCAGCGGGCTGAGTCACGGGGGTGGCCGGCCCACCAGCGGCTGCCCCGATGCGCACCTGCACATCTTCGTGGTGGAGTTGAAAAGCTTCACTTTGTAGCAGCTGTTGCAGATGAGTAGGAAGAGCTCCTTGGTGAGCGGCGGGTACCAGATCATGCAGGTGGGGTAGGTCCCCTGGTCGGTCCGGTGGATGTCCAGGACTACCAGGTGGTCTTTGTAGCTCTTCATGAGATTGTACTCTATCTGCAGAGAACAGGAGCTCATGAAGATCCAGCTCAGTGGTCCTCATCTTCCTAACATTGAGACCCCTTAAAACAGTCCACCATGTTGTGCTGACCCCCAACTATCAAATTATCCTCGTTGCTACCTCATAGCTATAATTTTGCTACTACTGTTATGAATCACCATGAAAATATCTGTGTTTTCTGATGATGTGAAAGGGCCGTTCAAGTACCCCCCAAAGGGTCGTGACCCCCAGGTTGAGAACCGCTTACCCAGCTGGCTGAGGCACTTCAAGCCTTGGGTGTTGACCTGCATGGTAACTGGCTGGGTCTCTAAGGGAAGTTCCCAGACTCCACACGGCATGCTGCCTTCACCAAGCAACTCCCAGCAAGCAGGGTGACTCAACACCCTGCACCATCACACCTGTGGCCCCGCAAAGATCTGCAGTGCTGTGTCTCTTCGCACACAGACCCCATGAGCAGGCTATGAGTCACAGGTATTCGGCGTGGCCTGTCCAGGAACGCACAGCCAAGAGGTGGTGGAGCAAAGACTTAAGTCTCAGCCAAGGGAGCCCAACCCTGAACCTTTGCCGTGTCCCTTTTCTTTATCTTAGGAACTAACTCAAGCCTAAATCTCAGCACTCGACGGTCCCTGATTACCAGCCAGCTCCTACTGGCCACAGGTAGTCCAGATGAAGTAAAGAGAAGCAAGGAAGGCCTGGAGAAAGGAGGGGGAAGGAGGGCCAGGCAGGACAACGGAAGCAGGGGCAGGTGGTGGTTTGCCCGGTTGGTAAGAGTTGACCTGATAAGATCACCCACTGTCCCTGCTGCTCTGGTTAGTTTTTGTCAACTTGATACAAAATAGTCTCACCTGGGGAGAGGGACCCCCCCCCACTTGAGGAACTGCCTCCATCAGATTAGCCTGAGGCCATGACCACAGCCGCCTGGGCTGTATGAGAAAGTAACTGAGCAAGCCATGAAGAGCAAGCCAGTAAGCAGCATTCCTCCATGGTCTCTGCTTCAGTTCCTGCCTCAGTTTCCCTGAATGAGGGACTGTGAGCTATAAACTCTTTTCTTCCCCGAGCTAGTTTTGCTCAGAGTTTTATCACAGCAATGGAAAGCAAATAAGAATGCCCAGCCGGGCGGTGGTGGCGCATGCCTTTAATCCCAGCACTCGGGAGGCAGAGGCAGGCAGATCTCTGTGAGTTCGAGGCCAGCCTGGTCTACAAGAGCTAGTTCCAGGACAGGAACCAAAGAGCTACGGAGAAACCCTGTCTCAAAAAAATCAAAAAAAAAAAAAAAAAAGAATGCCCAGCTGTGTCTGCCCCGCCCCCTTCCTACTGCTTTCCCATGAAAGTCACAGTCGCACCCTGACCCCTGGATGCTGAGGAGGTATTAGTGTCAGTTTTCCCAGCACTCGCTGGGGAGTGAAGGCAGCTGCATCTTCTATCCTGTGTGGGACACACCCTCCCTCTGCCCACCTCTGCTTCAGGACATGAGCCATGGGAGCCATCGCTTCCGAGATGCCAACATGGAGAAGTCTGTGATGCTTCACCATAGCCATTTTCCCACATGCTGCAGGCGGGGTTTGCACAAGGTGGTAAGGATGGAACAGGCAGGATGGGGCGGGGGTGGGGTGGGGGAGACTCATGGCCCTGGGGATCAGCAAACCGAAATGAATGTCTCACCAGGAACCTGTCTTTCCCGAGGCTCAGCAGCCTGGGCTCATTGCTGTCCAGATGAACTCCGAACAAGAGGCTTCGGATGCTGTTATGATGGGAACGGAGTCTCGCCAGGTACTCCCAGACCCTTTGTCCGTTTTTGACCACCACCATATACACAGCCACGGTGAAACTGACATCCTAAGGAGGCAAGAGCATAAGTTGTCCCTTGAGTTTTGGAACTAAGAATTATCATCGTGGTTTTCAGACTTGTTGGCCTTCAGACTATCTTATCCAAATAAATCTCAGCACAGCAGAACAAGCAGGAAGAGCAGCCTGGGTGACTGAGGTTCCTGGTGTGAAGCGGGAGGGAGTACAGTGTGGCACCAACCCCACTCTCTGTCCATGTTCTTACACCGTTCCTCAGGGAAAGCCAAGAGCCTGACTCCGCCTTTGTCCTCCCTACCCTTTGTCTAGCTACAGAAAATAAAAAAGGTCTGATACAGGCCAGAGCGGCAGAGAGCAGCCAGCAGGTGTCTCCTGCCCATGCTGGGTGCCAGGCCAGCTCTGATCCTTGCCAGTGTGTGTGTTCCAGCCAGAAGCCAGTGGGTAAAATGTCAGAGGGAGGTGGCCCCATGAGGACTCTCTTCCTCATACCAGGGGACAGCCAGAATCACTTTCCTGAGATCACATGCCCTCGTCACAGCAGGAAAGACCAGAATCCAAAACCCTAAGGAGGCCGCCTTGTCAAAATGAGTGAGGATGAAGGGTGGTATACAGAGAGATGGGGGCCAAGAAACACAACAGCCAGCCCCTGGGTCTCGGGGCCCCAGAAAAACGATAGCCAGTCCCTGGGTCTCAGGGCCCCAGAAACACGACAGCTAGTCCCTAGGTCTCGGGGCCCCAGAAAAACGATAGCCAGCCCCTGGGCCTTGGGGTCCCAGAAACATGACAGCCAGCCCCTGGGTCTCCGGGTCCCAGAAACATGACAGCCAGCCCCTGGGGCTGCAGAATCCAAGTCTGAAAGTTCTGAAGCCTTGCTCCTGTCTGCTTGAGAAGTCCTTCTACCTCACCAATCTTGACTGGGATGTAAGCCCCACTTTCCTCAAGCTCCTCGCCCCTTTGTTGGTAAAGGGCCCTGAGCGGAGGGAAGAACTCACAGCAGTAGCCATGTAATTGGAATCGTGTGAAAAGCTGACGTGCGAGATGCTAGTTCTGGAATATTTGAAGGGTTCTGGACTTTCATTCTCTAAAGACATCGCGTCAAGAATATAAACTGTCCCCTCGGTGAATCCAGCTCCAAGCAGGGTTCCTGAAAAGACAAGCCCAAGAACGATGACGGAAAAGGACTTCCTTTTCCCAAGAGAGTCCGTGCAAGCTTTTCTCGACAGCAATAAGCAAGAGGAAAAACCGCCACAAGAAAAATGGGAAGAGAAACACCTTTTTCAGGTGCTAGACTGAGGAGAGGGACAACTGGCTGGTGACAGGCCAGGGCACAGCCCCTGTGGGTACCTTCGGGGTTGTAGCTCAGACTCTGCACTCCAAGCCCCTTCTCGAAGGTCCTGCTGAACAGATACACCTTCTTCTCATAGTCCCACACCTTGATCATCCCGCAGACACTCCCGACCGCGATGAGGGGTTGGTACGGGTGGCAGGAGATGGCATAGACGGCATCCCTGGGCTCCACAAAGAGCTTCTCGAGTTTGGTGCCATCTGCCGTCATGTGGTACACGGTAGCATCAAATGTTCCGATAATAAAATTCCTGTTTGCCAAGGAGAGACCCGACAGGATCAGCGTTTGCAGGGACCGGCCACGCCAACCATTCTGCTTCTAACTGCACACGAGCCGCCTTTGTCGTCTATGATTTGGTGACATTATTAACCCAACATCTCTAAAAATATACCACCAACATCTAAAAGCCTCCATTTGCAAGTGAAAAAAGCCCACTTTCCCACATGTAAATTGAGTCATTAAGTATGCAGATGGACAGTCAGTTGTACAATTAGCTAATCTACACATGCAAATATTCATTTGTGTATGCAAATATGGAGTTGGGTGCGCACATACAGATGTGCCTGTAAAGACTGAAAGGGCAATTAAGCAGACTCATGGATAATTCAGTCTTGAAATGTTATGGCTATTAATTACCCAATGCCTTTAACCTCAGTGGCTAGGACAAGCTCAGCTCCAAGAAATGAGGCTGCCCCATGGCCAAGGACTCCAGGACAACAGAGATGAGAAGTCAGGGATAGGGCCATCCAGCTTCTGGCTTCTACATGGTAAAGTCTTTAACTAATTAAAAAAAAAAAATCTCCAGGGCAACACAGAGAAACCCTGTCTGGAAAACAAAGCAAAGCCAAGCCTAGTGGCGGTGTTCACCTTTGATTCCAGCACTCCGGAGGCAGAGGAAACAGATCTCTGTGTTCCAGGCCAGCCTGGTCTACAGAGTGCATCCTGGGCTAGTCCAGGGTACACAGTGAAACCCCGTCTTGAAAAACCAAAACAAAAGAATCTAACACTGATCGCAATGAACCAAGGAGAGACAGCTGTAAAACTAGTAAGGCGAACTCGCTCAATTCTGTGTCCTAGGAACAAGAGGAACATCCACGGCACTGTACACAAACTGAAAGGGGACATCAGTCCCCTTTGGCCATGACCAGACTCGTTATCAACTCACCTGACGACGAAAAGGTCACCTTTTAACGTGCAGTCTGTGGGGAGGCTGGATTTCTCTGTAGGTAGACTGGCTGGGTTCTTGGAAAAGGACAGCGTCCTTATGGCACCTAGTTTGAAGTTACTGTACCAGTTGACAACAGACAGGGTGTGATCGTAGAACTTAATGTTACCCTTAACATCACCTGTGACAATGTAGCTGGAATAGAGAAGAACAACAGCACTGATGCCAAGAGCCCTTTACTGAACATTTGATTGCGTAAGGCTCTAGCCCCTGGATGTTGCCATGATCCACTCAACGGTGGCCAGTGAGGTTTCTTTTCCTGTCACCCCACTTTATAGCTACATCTCCAAGGCTAAAGAGAAGGCACCTGCTCAAAGCCTAGGGTTGCCAGACACAGTGGATACCCTGCACAGTGGGTTCTATTAATCTGAATCTTGGGTAAACGCCCATAGTCCCAAATGTTGTCTATGAATGTTTGTTTACATTTAAAGGGGATATGCTATAGAGATTTGCATTGGTGTGGATCTTGCTTTAGGGATACAAATTTAAGGTCAATTTTGTTACACTGTGTATATATATTTCTGCTCTTGATTAAGGAATTGTGTTTGTGCAGCTCATTTAAAAATGTAATGTAGTGCTGTGGGACAATGGTCTGGACCCTGCCATTTGTATTTTAAATAAACATGGAATGGCCAGGAGCCAGGCGGCAAATATAGGTGGGGCAACCAGGCAGGAAGTAGAGGCGGGGCAACGAGAATGCTGGGAAGAGGGAATGCAGTCTGCAGTGGTGACCCGGCTGCAGAGGAAGCAAGATGTGATTGCATCACCAAAAAAGGTAACAAGCTACGTGGCTAACTCAGACAAGAATTATGGGCTAATGTAAGTTATAAAAGTTAGTAAATAAGAAGCGTGAACTAATGGGCCAATCAGTTTATAACTGATGTAGACCTCTGTGTGATTCTTTGGGACTTAACAACTGTGGGAACTCAGACAGCAATGTATAATTAAGAGAGGTTAATAAATAATCATATATAATAGTCAAGCTTGTAGTCATGTTAGTTAAATTTTCTAGATGTAGAGATGTATTTCAGATAGATAGGCATTCTTCATACCTTTCAAAGACTACAAAATATGGCATTTAAAATGTTTTAATAACTTAGGACTTTACATGACAATGAGACACGTCTGCTCCTGGCAGCACCAATTACTTCAAGCGAAAGATGGGCACTGAAGAGGCTCCTTATGGAGTTTGCTGGCCATTGGGCAAGAAACTGCTCTTGCCTAAACTGCTTGGTGATCTGGACATGCAGAACCCACAGAGAAATGACTGCTAAACTTGTTTAAAGGTGAGATGATCCTTCAGGGTGCCTACTTCATGAAAGAGTCTGCTAGATATTCTGCAGGACACAGAAGAAAGTGACTGACAAACTGCCAATATAGGCAGAACTGTCTTTGAAATTTTCTGCTTCATGAAAAAGTCTGCCAGATACTATGGGCCTGGAGACTGAAGATGAATGTAATATAAATATTGTAACTATAATTCTTGCTTGATACCCATTTTGTTATATGTAATTTCACTATGTTAAAGTTAAAATCTTCCTTTTCATTTAAACAGAAAAAGGGAGGTGATGTGGGATTCCCCTCTGTATGGTGTGAATATCATTGGTTAATAAAGGAACTGCTTTGGGCCTATAGCAGAGCTAGGCAGGGAAAACTAAATGGAATGCTGGGAGAAAGGAGGCAGAGGCAGAGAGAAGCCATGGAGCCTCCACCAGAGACAGACATGCTGAAACTTTGCTGGTAGGCCACAACCTCGTGGCGACGCACAGATGAATGGAGATGGGTTAAACTAATATGTAAGAGTTAGCCAATAAGAAGCTAGAGCTAATGGTCCAAGCAGTGATTTAAATAATACAGTTTCTGTGTGATTATTTCAGTTCTGGGCGGCTGGGACGAACAAGCAGCCCCCTGCAACACACTTGCACCTAGCTGAGCTCCATGGTTAGAGTACATAGGAGCCTGGTGTGCCTAAAGAAAACGGCATGTCCTCTCAAACACTCTTCTGGCTCCACAGTGGAGACAGTGACTTACAGTCACTGCCAGCTGACCACAGATGACAATGGAGAACAATCAAATAGCCCCCCCCCCATCATACAGGCTAGGCAGTGGGATGCGTTAGAACTATGAAGCCCCCACCGGGTCACCACAAGCAAAGGCAGTGCTGGGGGGGGGGGGATGGCTTTTATTTCTAGTCCTCTGATCCATCCCAAGAGGGATCTTTTATTTTCTAAGACCTTTAAAAAACAATCTAATCACGGGCGGGTGGGGGGAGAGATTCTTCTCAGATGTTATGCAGAATGATTAAATGAGATTTCTGATTAATAAGCCAGGCCAGGTGGGCAGAATAATTGGCAAGGATTGCTTCGACTGCCCTCTGCTGGGCAGAAGCGGAAAACTCACCCCGTGTTTGTAGGGCCCTTCTCCCCTTGGCTAGTGTTCCTTAATAAGGGAGAGGGAAACCCAGGCCTGGGTCTCAAAGGCTCTAACCCAAGCTAGCATTCCTTTTGTAAAGGCTCCCCAGCACACCAGGACTGCCCAGCGCCCTGCACTGAGTGGTGCAGACGAGAATTAATGGGCACAGTGAAAACAGACTGAACAGTGACTCCAGCCACAGGGCAGGTTCTTGTCCTAAAGACATTTTCTCACACTTCCAGGAACTTCTCTAACACACTAAAGATAGCTGCTTTTTACCTAGGGCTCCCCGTGTGCTAAGGAGCGGACATGCAATCCTCATGAAACGACTGGGGGCTGAGCGAAGAGTCACAAACAAGCGTGCAGACCAATGACAACTTCTCACCTCCCCCTCTACAGGTTCCAGGGACTGCACTCAGACCGAGAGGGTGTTGGGTCCCCTGGAGAACCAAACTCAGGTCTCCAGCAAGAGCAGCAAGTGCTCTTAATGGCTGAGCCCCTCTCGAGCCCCTTGAGGTGTTTTCTCACATTTAAAGCATGAAATTTGGGGCTCTGAAATATATTTCATTAGCACAGAAGAAAAGGAGTCCCTTTTCATGTTCTAACACAGAAGATTTTTTTTTTTTTTTTTTGGATTTTCGAGACAGGGTTTCTCTGTAGCTTTTGGTTCCTGTCCTGGAACTAGCTCTTGTAGTCTAGGCTGGCCTCGAACTCACAGAGATCCGCCTGCCTCTGCCTCCCGAGTGCTGGGATTAAAGGCGTGCGCCACCACCGCCCGGCAACACAGAAGATTTTTAAACATAATGTGTGCCCATGAGATTTTTAAAAGTCTCATTAGGGGCCGGGAGTGGTGGTGTATGCCTTTAGTTCCAGCTCTTCAGGGGGAAGAGGCAAAAGAAAGTAGACCTTGTGAGTTCCAGGACAGCATAGTCTACACAGTGAATTCCAAGCTAGCCAGGGTTACTCAATGAGACCCTATAAAAAATAGTAAGGAAGAAATCATAATAAAATAAAATCCTGTTAGTGCATGTAGCAAGCAAGAACCTATTCCTGGGGATGGTGGTGGCATTTGCCTTTAATCCCAGCACTCGGGAGGCAAAGGTAGGTGGATCTCTGTGAGCTTGAGGCCAGCCTCAAACTGTGAGTCTACAGAGAGAGTCCTAGGACAGCCAGGGCTGTGGACAGAGAAACCCTGTCTCAAAAACAAAACAAAAAGGAACCCATTTCTATGCTGAACCTCAAGTGCTCATTTCTCCTGCTGAGAGACAACTGATACTCTAGGTAGCAACAACTCTCCCCAGACAGTGTGCCTCTATGACGATGTATACAAAAAAGGTCTAACAGAGAACTCGGACACTAAGGAGAGAGCTGGGAGAATAGTCTTCCCCCAGGGAAGAAGCCCTCAACTGGCTGTCTAATCCCAAGTGTTCAACCCTGAAATCATATGCATGCAAGCAACATTGTATGAACTGTGTAGGTTGCAGCTAATTATTTAGGAATATATATGTGTGTATGTGTTGTATATTTTATATATTTAATATGTGGCAACAATTTTAGAAAACAGTTCATGAATTGGGAAAAGGGCAAGGGGGTACATAGGAGGGGTTAGTGGGAAGATGATGCGATTATATTTTAATTACAAATAATACATGTGTACATAAACCAGAGGTCTACAATACATGTGGGATCACACCAGGATCTCCTCCAATTGGCTCCTTACTTGTCGACTGTGGTGAGGACGGTGATGCCTTCCTTCTGTAAATGGACCAATTTTCGAGGCTTGATGAAGGGAAAGGCCGACACGGAGGACGATGGGGGGTAGTGGATATCCCAGACAACAAGCTTCCCTTCCTTCGTGGCCGAAAGTATTTGTGCTAACTTCAAGTGAAAGACAGACTGGCTGAATTTTCCCACGAGTTTGTTGAACGTCTGTGTTTCAAAGACAGGTTGTAAGTTAGAGTGTGGGTTATAAATGGCAGGTTCTGAGTTACATGTATCAGTGCGGCGTTTTATAACATCAGGATGAAAATACAGTGAGACGAAAAGGAAATGACTGAACCCCTGGGTAACTAGCTCCGGACCCTCTGCAGGTTCGCTGAAGGTTATGGGCTGTGCTCACATACACGGTGAAACATGACCCAAGAATGGCTGATTGCTGCTGCTACCTGCCCAGCTTCTCTTGTGGAGGCTGTTAAACACACAGTCTGTCATGAACAGAAGCATGCTCTGGGTGAAAAATACAAAGTAATTATACCTGACGTCCTTTGACTGCAAGGTATTGTCTCAGCAGAAGAAACTCTTCTGGCCCTTAGCATAAGAATACTTTGGTAAGACCACCTATTCAATGTACGCTTTGTGAGATAAACAAGGCATTATTTAGCCCTGTCTTTCTTATACAATGTTTCAGAGAGAAAATATGGAAGGAGGGCTGGAGAGATGGCTCAGAGGGTAAGAGCACATACTGTTCTTCCAGGGGACCTGAGTTCAGTTCCCAACACCCATGCTGGACAGCTCACAGCCTCCTGTGAGTCCAGCTCTGGGGAAACTGATACCTTGGATTCCAAAGGCACCAGCACTCCCAGGCACATACCACCCTCCACACATGCACATGCTTAATTTTAAAATAAAATCGATAGTGATATTTTATTTATGTTTTGATAAATAAAGCTTTCCTGACGATCGGAGGGTAAATAAAACTAAGCCACTAGAGGCCAGGCAGTGGCGTCACACACCTTTAATCCCAAGATTTGAGAGACCGAGGCAGGTGGACCTCTGTGAGTTCAATCCCAGCACTAGAGGGAAGGACAGGAAGAGACAAAGGCTCAGGCTGCAGTCGCCCAGCCTTGGTAGAGGTAAGACTTCTTTATAGTGGCTTGGCTGTTTTGCTTTTCTGATCTTCAGCTTGAACCCCAGTATCTGACTCTGGGTTTCTATTACTTGTGCTATATTAGTGTCCAATGTTTGGGGTGCAAATTCACGAAAAAGCCATCAGCACAGGCCGGGGCTGCATGTGGGGCTCCAGCCCCACCCGGCTAGGCTTTCTTTTCTTTTGTCCCTAAGCCTCTAAGTGAGTTTGGGATTCTTCTGTTCTGGCTTTCAGGCAGCCCCCCCAACACATGTGCTTTTTCCAGACAGACCCCTGTGTATTTTTCTGATAGCCAGCTCTCTGTCTCCAGCGTGCGTTGTGGGCTCTCCCTGTACACCCCCTTCTTGGGCTGTTGCCAAACTAGGTAGCTGCCATGAAATCTGGTCAGGCTTTTACTGTTCTATGCAGCGGCGATCAGCCTCACATCTTCATCAACATTGTCAGTAGATTTCGTAAAACAATTGGGAATTCTTAAAGAAAGGAATTAGTTAAAAAGAGAGCGTTTTCCCCACATTAAAAAATGGGAAAAACCATTACAATGGAGAGGGATAAAATGACAGTTTGAAAATAGAACAATCAGATAGAGAATATCTAATAGATGGGATTGATGTAATGTCAATTGTAAACATTATCACCTTTATCATTTTTGTCTTATCACTAAAAAGAGTTGGTTAATCTGAGTGCTAAGATACAGGCCTTAGAAAAACAGATCACAGGTCACAGAGATATTCAAATCCAGACAGAGGAATTTAATGGAGAGCCAATTATAACACTGCATTATAAAAATAGAGAGGAACAGCCCGAGGCTTTCAGACAACCAACTTTAATATATCTAGTAACCTTACAAGAATTGCCAAATGGCAGAGGCTCTGTTACAGCTAACTGGACTCCTGTGCCAATGTTAGATTTAAGTAGATTCAAGGAAGCAATATGGCGTGTATTCACCTTTTGTGAAGCTAATGTTAAACTTCTGGTCAGTTTGTAATAGAATTATACCTAACAACTGGATAGAATTTGTTAAAGGTGTTTTAGAGCCTGGTCCACAATTATAATGGAGTACCTGGTTCAGAGAAGAGGCTAAGATTATTGAACAATGGAGTAAAACTAGAAGTAGGGAAATCTCCCAAGATCAAATTCTTGAAGAAGGAGATTATGCTACTACAGAAAGGCAGGATGTATGTGATGACCACACCCTGGATTTATGCCACACAGCAGCTTAGAATGCTTGGGACAGAATTGGAGAAATAGTAAAGAAAATTGAGTAATTTACTAAAAATATACAGGGCCCAAAGGAAGCCTTTGCAGATTTTTTACAAAGATCGACTTCAGCAGTAAATAGAATGATACCAAATTCAGAAGTTAGACAAATAATAATTGAATCTCCAGCTTTTGAAAATGTCAGTTCTCTATGCAAAAGGAAAATTAGGCCGTTAAAGGCACGGTCAGTACCTCTGGAGGAATTGATTAGAGATACAATTAACATTGAATCTCGTGAACATGCTGAGGCATGGATAGGAGAGGTGATTTTATAACTGTGGCATTCTAAAAGGCATTTTAGACAGGGCATTCCTAGAAACAATGTTTTTTTCAAAGAATATTCCATTCAAATGCCTCTCCCTTCTGGATTATGTGGATTAGGCAGGAACTGGACTAATGAATGTAGGTCAGTGAGGAATATTCATGGTAATCCTTTGCCTCAGGAAACTCCACGTGGGACCTCCTGCAAGTCCCTATGCCAAATCTGGTTCAGTCATTTCCTGCCATCATAGAGGAAACTCCTTCCAAGAGCAATTAATGAACCTAATGCATATTGTATGCAACCATACTGCTCTGGATAATAGAGAAGCTATAGAAGAGAGAACAAAAAATTCAGAAGAAACCGTAAAACAAGTATTTTGGCAAACATTTATAAATGAACAAAGACCAAAATTAAAAATACAAATAAATGACATTGTTACTGAAGTTCTGGTAGACACAGGTGTGGATGTAACAATAATTTCATCAGAATTTTGGCACACAAATTGGCCTCTTCAGGATGCAAATGTTCAGTCTTTAGGGATCAGAACTTTATCTCAGGTAAAGCAGAGCTTGAGATAGATTGAATGTATAGGGCCAGAGGGTCAGAGAGGAATATTGAAACCATATGTAGCTAATATAGCAAAGAATTTATGGGGACATAACTTGTTACAGCAATGGAATACTCAGATTAACATTTCCCCAATCTTAGAAACAAATCATAAATTAACATATATTTCTGGGAAAAATATTATAAGATATTATAAAGAATAGTCACCGACCATTCCAGTTTATACAAAAACAGGGCACTACTATTACATAGGTAGCATTTTGCTATCTGATTCAAATGTAGATACTTTAGAAAGAATGTTTGAAGAAGTAAAGAAAATTTTGCATTTTAGAAGATTACAAATTGTTCCTGAAAAAATATTTTAGGCTATAAAATAGGTTTACAAAAAATTAGGCCCCCAAAAGTACAAATTAGAAGAGATTGATTGAAGACTCTTAATGACTTTCAAAGATTGCTAAAAGAGATTTTCAATCTACAGCCCACTATAGGGATAGGTCTTGATGACCTGATTAAATTAAACAAAACCTTAGATGGTGACAAGGACTTAAATAGTCCCAGGGAATTTTCAACTGAAGCTGAGAGAGTATTGATTTTGAAGAGAAATTACATAAGGCACATGTGGATCATATGGATTTGAATCTTAACAGCATTCTGGTGATATTATCCTCCAAACATTTCCCTACAGGAATTTTAATGTAGAATGAATATATTATCTTAGGTTGGAATTTTTTCCACATAAACCAAGTAAAAAAATAAAAACTTTTGTGGAAAAGGTCTCTGAGTTAATTCTAAAAGGAAAATTGAGATTTTATCAATTAACAGAAATAGACCCAACAGAAATTATACTACCTTTTAATAATGATGAAAATGATGAAATTATGGTAAGAAAGTAAACCCTGGCAAAGAGCTTGTAGTAATTTTTTGGAAGAGATTAACAACAACTATCCCAAAAGCAAAAGAGTTCAATGTATAAGCAGAATTAACTTCCTCACATTGTACAGGACACACTAACAATTGGAATCCCAACATTCTATACTGTTACAAATAAATCAGGAAAGGCAGATTACAAATCAGAAAATTTAAGCAGATCAAAACCCTTATGATTCTGTCCAAAAATCAGAATTATATGCTATTCTCATGGTACTAACGTGCTGTAGGAAATCCTTCTGCCAGTAGCCTTTAAGTTACCTGCCTACTTGGGCGTGGCCTCTTATACTATAAATGCCAATGTAAAGCATGTGCTCCCTCTCTCTTCCAGCTGCGGGATTCAGTTGCTATTCCCCATTTGAGCAGAGGACTGTGATCTGTGAGTCTACCCCTAAGCAAATAACCCTTTATTATACTCAGCTCTGAGCTAGTGTGGGATTTCGTTTTAGCATCCATCTTCATCTGACACCCAACATGGTGCATCCCATCTCCACAAATACCAGGAGGACTGGTCCAAAAACCCCAAACAGGGGCTGGAGAGATGGCTCAGTGGTTAAGAGCATTGCTTGCTCTTCCAAAGGTCCTGAGTCCTGAGTTCAATTCCCAGCAACCACATGGTGGCTCACAACCATCTGTAATGAGGTCTGGTGCCCTCTTCTGGCCTGCAGACATACACACAGACAGAATATTGTATACATAATAAATAAATAAATGTTAAAAAAAAAGTAGACTTTAAAAAAAAAAACAAAACCCCAAACAGTCCACGGCCCAGAAAGTCTCCCATCCCTGCCTGCCTGGCTTGTTTTCACCTACTAAATGTTTTGTTTTTCTTTTTGTAAAACCCCAGCTGCAGCAGAGCTAAGTGCGTAGTGACTTGGAAATTTCCCAAGCTCATGCACATTTTTCCCCACCACTGCTGCATTCCCTGCTGGGCGGCAACATGTGCAGCTTCCAGTTTGTGCTCCCTGTTCGTGAGTTCTGGGCTCCTTGCTCTGTGTATGGAGTTGATTTGATTGCTTTTGGTTTGTCAAGCAAAGCATATTTGTCAGTATTTGACCAGCACCAAGGCAGAAGGCCAAAGATGCACAGGACTATTCATGCTGCCACCAGTTGTACCTTTGGTTGCCACTCTGCAACTGCAATTCCGGCTGGACAATAAAGATTATTACACCTAAAACAATTTAACAGATCTCATAACACAGGTAACTATTTGATTAATTAATAAATCAACAAACTTGAAATGTATATAATGCAGACAACATTAGCATGCAAAATTTCAATAATCTTTTTGCTGATACTGTTGATTGTACTGCAAGGCTTATATGGCTATTGTGATACATCCATTTATTAGATATTGGGACTCAGTTTATTTCTGTATACTATGTTTTAGGACAATGATCTTTTATCCTGTACAATACAAGTAGTATTATTATTAATAAAAAGTTGATTGGCCAGTAGCCAGGCAGGAAGTATAGGCTGGATGACCAGGCAGGAAGTAGAGGGAGGGCAACAAGAACAGGAGAATTCTGGGAAGAGTAAAGACTCAGTCTGCAGTAGTGACCCAGATGCAGAGGAAGCAAGATGAGACTGCCTTGCTGATAAAGGTACCAAGCTATGTGGCTAACACAGACAAGAATTATGGGTTAAGATGTAAGATACAAAAGTTAATAAGAAGCCTGAGCTAATAGGCCAACCACTTTATGATTAATGTATTTCTTTGGGATTGAACAGCTGTGGGACCAGGCAAAACAGAAACTTCTGTCAATGATATTATGTCCTTTAGAAAATGGTTTGATAACAGAGCTAAGAATGAGTCACTTTTGGAAATGATACAGTCTTTACAGACTAAAAATGAATAGCTAGCTGACAGGATTAATACCACAGAAAATCAAAAGTTACCTGAAAAATTAATACTATTGTAAAGGATAACATTAATTTGACAAACAAAATTCAATCCATGACAATGGGTACTGAGAAATTATCTGAAAGAATTCATACTGTTGAATATGAAAATCAAAATTTGTTAAAAAGTTAGAATAGGTTAGCAGATAGAGTATCTCTCCAGGAAGGCAATCTGCACACTATCCAAATAATGTCCAAGAATAAGATGTTATCTTTAAATGAAAAACTTCAGACCTTGGAATCACATGTGCAGAATGAGGACCAGAGGCTAGGTGCCTCAATGAAATCACTAGAAATATATACAGGTCAGGAGATTCAGGCTTTACAAAAGACAGTACTAAAAAGATTTGAAATGGTTGAGGAAATTATTGGAGCTGATGAGCAGGGAAAGAAGGCACAAGGACAGGATTTAACATCACCAGTAGCTGTCAGAGATGATTTACCCAGGGTTTTAACTTCTTATCTGAAATCAACTCTGACAAAGCATCAAGTTCTAAATGCCCAAAAGGATCCAAAGAAGGTTGATGGATACCTTTAGGAATGAATGATTTAAAAGAAATTAAGCAAGAAATTGTAACTTACAGCTTGCATTTCGCATTTGTTAGGGAGATGGTAAAGACATTGGGGTCTAGCAATAAGGCTACCCCATACAACTGGCTTCAATTAGTTTCAGCAGTCCTGGAAGATAGGCCCCAACTGCTGTGTAAAGGTTATTTGTGAGAAGGGGCAAAAATTTTAGAACAACAGGGGAAAGCAAAAGGACTTGAGACTTCCCAAGATCAAATTCTTGGCGAGGGCACTTATGCTGACCCACAGGCTCAAGCTCTTTTCAATGAACAAATCTTGTCCTTATGCCACAAAGCAGCCTTAAATGCTTGGGACAGGATTTGTGACCAGAAAAATGAATTGAATAATATACCAGGGCCAGAGAACACCCTTTAGTGATTTTTACAAGATTAAATAAGGCTGTACAAATAGGAGTAACAGACCCAGATTCTAGATGAGTACTTATTGAATCTCTGGCTTTTGAAAATGCCAACTTAGAATACAAAAAGATACTTGGGCCGTTAAAGGTTAGATCAGCACCAATGAATGAATGGATCCTGCATACAATGAATATTGAGATATTCGACTATAATACTGAATCTTGGGTAGGAGAAGCATTTTTCAAAGGCATGAGGAAACATCAAAATGCCAAATATTTTAATTGTGATAGAATAGGACATCTGAGAGGGAATTGTAGACAAGGAATTTCTAGAAATAATGTCTCCTCTGGGAATGGCAAAAATAAAAAAAAAATCCTTCTGGATTATGTAGAAAGTTTGGCAAAGGCCGACATCGGACCAATGAATGCAGATCAACAAAAGACAGACAAGGCAACCCAATACCATCAAGAAACTCCCTGGGGGACCTCTCACAAGCCCCTAAGTCAAAAGTGGTGCAGTCATTTCCAGTTACTGTGGAGGACATGTCTCACCAGGAAAATTAAAAAATCCAGATCCTTCTGTAAAAAAAACCATACTGTTCTGGATGATAGAACAAACATGGAGGATGAATCAAAAATTCCAATAGGAAGTAGGAAACGTATATTCTGGCAGACTTCTATAAATGATCAAAGACCAAAGCTAAGAGTGCATATAAATCAGGTTCTTTAAACACCTAGAGATGTATTTTGCATAGATAGGTAATCTTCAACCACTTCAAAGAGCATCTAAATAACTTAGGGTTCTGTTGAAGTGAGACACAATTGTTCCTGGTAGCACTGATCTATTCCTGAGAGAATGCTGAGCACTGAAGACACTCCATTTGGAGCTTGTTTTTTTCTTGTCAAAAATGGCCTTTGGGCAAGAAACTGCCCATGCATCAACCACTGACAAAATGTATGCTGTCTGGACAGGACAAGCAGGATACAAGAAAAAAGACAGTCAAATCTTGCTAAGAAAGGGTAAGACGGTTTTGAAAATTTTCCTGCCTCTGAAAATTGTCTGTCAGTTACTCTAGGCCTTAGCCAAAGTTGGTCGCTCCAATGTTGCAAACGAGACTTTGGGTGGTTTCCCAGACAGCCAGTTGTCTCTGTCATTTGTTGCATATTTTTGAAGTTACTTGATTGCACTTCCTGATTACTCAAGCAATATTATTTCCCTTCTCAGATCTTCAATGGGGTTGAAGACTAGATAGTCACAGTTACTTTCCTCTCATGACTCGGCCAAGTTATTTATAAAACAACACTTAGACTCCTTAGGATTGGATAATTATTGAAACATTTATCACGTTTCTTATATGATATTGTTTATGCTGGTTGTAATTCTAATTTTTATACTTGATATTTGTTCTTATTGTATATAATTTTGTATTAGGCATAGAAATTTTGTATTTAAACAAAAGGGAGAGGTGCTGTAGAAAATCCTTCAGCCTTTAAGTTACCCACCTACTTGGGCGTGGTCTCTTATACTATTTATGCTGATGTAAAGCACACTCTCTCTCTCTTCCAGCTGCAGGATTCAGTTGCTGTTCCCCATTTGAGCAGAGGAGTGTGATCTGTGAGTCTACCCCTAAATAAATAACCCTTTATTATATTTAATTCTGAGCTCTAGCGTGGGATTTCTTTTTAGTGTCCATCTTCACTAAAGGATTTTAAAGAACCACTCAACATAGTTACCAATTCACAATATGCAGAAAGAGTTGTTTTGCATATTGAAATGACCAGATTTATACCAGATGATACAGAATTGACTTCACTATTTTACAGGTACAAGATATAATCAGGAATAGGCTTTGTCCTATATACATAACACACATCCAATCCCATACATGTCTGCCAGGTCCTTTAGCACAAGTTAATGCAGAAATCAATCAATTATTGGTTGGAAGTGTGCTAAAGGCCTCAGAATTTCATAAGAAAACATCATATCAATAGCGAAGATTTAAAAAAAAAAGACTTTTTCCATCATGCAGCAATAAACCAAAGAAATTATAAGGAAATGTCCTACTTGTTCTTTATACCACTAAACAGTACTACCTGCAGGAAGTAACCCAAAGGGTACTTAAAGGGATGAAATCTGGCAGATGGATGTGTTCCATTTTGTAGAATTTGGAAAACTAAAATATGTACATCTATTGATGCCTATTCAGGTTTTCAATGGACAACTGCTTTGAGTTCAAAAAAGGCTGATTTGGTAATCATATATTTGCTAGAAGTTATGATCATCATAAGTATACCTGTACAAATAAAGACAGATAATGTTCCAGAAGCATATGTCTCTAAGAAAATAAAACAGTTTTTTGCTTATTATAATATAAAGCATATTATACACAATCATACAGGGCAGGCAGTTATAGAAAGATCAAATAAAATTCTAAAGGATATGTTAAATAAACAGAAAGGTCGGGCTGGAGAGATGGCTCAGTGGTTAAGAGCATTGCCTGCTCTTCCAAAGGTCCTGAGTTCAATTCCCAGCAACCACATGGTGGCTCACAACCATCTGTAATGAGGTCTGGTGCCCTCTTCTGGCCTTCAGGCATACATGCAGGAAGAATATTGTATACATAATAAATAAATAAATAAATAAATAAATAAATAAAATAAACAGAAAGGTATGATAAATAACTCCATGTTGACTGAGGTTTCCGTCCCACCCAGTCCCGCAGCCATTTAGTTCCAAAGAAACCGAGGTCTACATTAATTATAAACTGGTTGGCCTAGTAGCTCAGGCTTTCTTATTAACTAATTCTTACATCTTAAATTAGTCCATAATTCTTGTCTGTGTTAGCGACATTGCTTAATACCTTTTTATCAGCAAGGCATTCTCATCTTGCTTCCTCTTTGTCTAGGTGACGACTACAGACTGAGTCTTTCCTCTTCCCAGAATTCCCCTGTTCTCACCACCCCACCTCTACTTCCTGCTTGGCTACAGGTCAATCAGTGTTTTATTAAAATAATACAAGTGTCAGGGTACAAGACCATTGTCCCACAGCACCCCAGAAATAGATCACATAATGCTTTATTAACTTTGAATTTTCTAAATGCTAGCGAGAAAGGAACAACAGCCGGGAAGAGACATTGGATAATAGAAAAAACTACAGAATTAAATCAGCCAATATACTTTAAATATTTACTGACCTCAGAATGGAAACCACGGCATGTGTTATGTTGAGAAAGGGGTTTTGCTTTTGTTTTCATAGGAGAAGAAAAGCTATGGATATTATCAAAATTGATAAAGATTAAATTTGAACAAGAGACTTCTTTTAATTAGAAAAGATGACAGTTCATTAAGAACTATGGCCATTTAATCTGAACTAACCTATAAAACTAACAATGTTTTTCATTTGATCTTAACTTTCCAAAAGAAAATCTCCCCAAAATTAGGGCTGGGGAAGGGTTTTGTTTCTGCCTTTAGAGGAAAATAAAGGTATCCAGCTAAAGAATCTGAAGATCACTGGACAAAATGAGACATCTGAAGAAAAAGGACAAATCATCCAGAAAAAGTCTCCCAAGAAAAGGAGTAATTAGTCTATTGGTATATCACATTTCCATCAGGATAAAATTTCATAAATCTTCCCAAAAGTTTGTTTCTGTTGTTTTCTACAGACATGTAATGCAAATAATCCTTTCTGTGGTCCCGGTCCAACTAAAGATTAAAGCTGACTTTGGAGTTGGAGTGTGGCTCTCTCCTTCTCTAAACCCAAACATGTTCATTAAAGTGAAATCCAAAATCTCTGCCATAGTCAGAAGAGCCACTTAATATTGGACAGAAGAAAAACAAATATTTATGGACTCCTTTATTGCCACTAATCTCATAAATCTTTGGTTTTATATTGACTCTTTAACAGCTTTTCTTAAGGTATGAGATTTATCATAAATATATATATATATACATATATATATAAACACTTTTTGTCATGATATTAGTGATCATATAGAGTACTAACTAATTCTAGATAAAGGTTTCATCTACCTTCATGTACATGATTTCAAGTTTGAGTCTCTATCAGTTTTCTACAGTGAATCATGAGCACACCTAATGGTGATCTTTGAAGTTTCCATATGGAGCCCTACAACAATAATTCCTCCAGGACTAAGATAACATCACTAAACTGCAAAACACCACCTAAAGATTTACTTTTGGACTACAAACTGCTCAGAACAATTTTGAGGTGGCTAGCTGAGATGAACCAGTCTAACAGACTGCTCTAGCCAGGACTTGAGACAAGCCCTGCACTTTCCCATTATGCAGAGACTGGATAACAAATGATACAGCTACCTCTCCAGGACTTGACAATTGACCCCAAATTTTCTTTTCAGGATCCCCAAAGACACTGTCACCTCCAGACAGCAGAAATTTAAAAATATGATGCCCACGTTCCCAAAAGGTGGGGTGGATGGTTTTTGGTTGTTCAATGGGCTATGGATTTGTCATTGTTTAAGGGGATTAATTACTCGTTGTTATTGGTAATGGTCAGGAAAAAAGCTAAACAAAGAAAATTAGAGTCAAGGTTCTTGAGAAGAGAAAAGGGGGATAAAGATATGATAAGATAAAAAGGTAGATTATTGAATCTACTTTTAAAAAAGCAACTACTAGTTTTAAATATGTTACACTAGATTGGACTTTTGTGTGTTGTATACAAATTTTGTATATTGATACAAATTTGAGACTGATTTTGTTAAAACAGACTGTACATACCTTTCTAATCTTGTTCAAGGCATTGTACCTATACAACTCATTTAACAGTATAATGTAAATTTCTAGTCCTTGAAAGTTATTATTACCAACTGTTTAGGATAATAAGGAAATGCAGGTTAGTAGTTAGTCACCTATTACAATTGAACTTGTAGTCACATTAGGTATGTTTTCAATGTCAAACAGAGATATGTTTTAAACAGACAGGTCATCATCAAACACTTCAAAGATCTACAGAAAATGGCATTTAAGATGTTCTAATAACATAGGTTCTTTTTTCTTTCTTTATGACAATACGACATGTCTGCTCCTGACAGCACCAATCTACTTCAGAGATGATGAGCAGCAAAGAAATTTCATATGGAGTTTGCTTTCTTTGTGGCAAAAGTAAGCCATGGAGCAATAAAATGCCCTTGCCTCGACTTCTGACAGTATGCTGTCCTAATGGGACAAGCAGGACACAGAAGAGAGTGACTGCCAAACCTTACCAGACAAGGTGGGACAGTCCTTCAAAAACCCTGTTTCATAGAAAAGTCTGTCAGATATTCTAGGCCTGTAGGCTGAAGATGGATGCTTCAACATTACAAAGAAACTCTGGGTGACTGTCCAGGTAGCCTGCTGTTTCTGTCATTTCTCACAGTCTTTGGAAGTCACTTGCTTGCACTTCCTGCTTACTCAGTTAATATTATTTCCTTTGTGGGTCTCTGAAGGAGTTGAAGACTAGAGAGTTACAGTTTTCCTTGTTTTACCAGATGCAGAAATCAAGTTAAGATAGAAAGTAAATTAGGAACAAGGCTTTGGACTCACCAAGACAGGATAGATATGGAGTATTTTCTCTGAATTTGTCAAATGCAAATGAACTAGAGATTGTTGATATATTTATTGCCTGTATATAATGTATATAATTATTTTACTTACTGTATGTAGTTTTTCTTATATTAGTTACTCTTTTTAAATTTTAGACACAAAGGGAAAATATGGGGATATTTTATTCACGTTTTAGTAAGTAAAGTTTGCCTGAAGATCAGAAGGTAAAACTAAGCCACTAAAGGCCAGGCAGTGGTGTCACACACCTTTAATCCCAGGATTTGGGAGACAGAGGCAGATGGATCTCTGTGAGTTCAAGGCCACCCTGGGCTACACAAGATCAATGCAGAAAAAGATCCAAATGGTGGCAGCTCACACCTTTAACCCCAGCACTAGAGGGGACTATAAGACAGGAGGAGACAAAGGCTCAGGCTGCAGTTGCCCAGCCTTGGTAGAGGTAAGGCTTCTCTAGTGGCTTGGCTGTTTTACTTTTCTGATCTTCAGCTTGAACCCCAATATCTGTCTCTGAGTTTTTATTATTCATGCTACAGAAATCTTTAAAGATACATAGAGAAAAAGAAATGAGCTGTGATGAAGCCTGCAGTGGATTTGTGGAGGGAAGAAGGAAGGAAGGAAACTCAGAAATCTATCCCATACCACAGCATATCTGCTGCCCATCGCCTTCTGCAAGAAGATGCTAGATTTGTGTCTTAGTTAGGGCTTCTATTGCTGTCATGGAACACTTTGACCAGAGCAACTTGGGGAGGGAGGGTTTATTTGGCTTACACTTCCATACTGTAGCACATCATTGAAGGAGGTCAGGACAGGAACTCAAACAGGGCAGGAACCTGGAGGCAGGAGCTGAAGCAGAGGCCATAGAGGGTGCTGCTCACTGGCTTGCTTCTCATGGCTTGCTCAATCTTCTTTCTTATAGAACCCAGGACCAGCAGCCCATGAATGGCTCCACTCACAATGGACTGGACCTTCCCCCATCGATTACTAATTAAGAAAATGCCTCATAGCTGGATTTTCTAGAGGCATTTTCCTCAATTGAGGTTCTCTCCTCCTAGACGCATGATGGACAGGCACTCTACCAACTGAGCTACGTCCTCAGCCCTCAGGGATTTGTTTGTTTGTTTGTTTGTTTGTTTAGTTTTGTCTGAGACTGCAGTCCTGGATGTCTTGAAACTCACTCTGTATAATCAGGCTAGTCTTGAACACAAAGATCTGCCTGCCTCTGTCTTCCGAGTGCAAGCATGAGCCATCACACCCTCCATGTTACATCTAAAAAGTGTCTTTAAAGCAGAAGCCTACACGGAACATGGTTATGCCCTCATCAACTGGAGACATGGCACCAGTTTACAGAAACCAACAGCATTATTTGGTTCCCTCGGCAGCAATGGTCCACTACTTTCTAGCTCATTATTCCCAGGGACTTTTATGAGCCATGACCGCCAGGAGTCATGAGCACAAGAACAAAGTCTGCAGACAGACACAGAGTAACCTTTCCGAGGAGATCTCGTTTGTTTGCAGCCCTGGGGACGTAGCCCAGGGAAACGCTCTCCTCCAGCTCACCATCTCGTTTCTTCCCTTTGGCACACTCTCTGTCGTCCTTAGCTCTCATTCTCTGTCAATAGACACACGCACATTACGACATCTACCCATCTCTCGGGATTTCCTCGCACTAATAGCATCTTTTTCCATAATATTTTATTTTTACAAGGCTTCTATTATCTTTAACAAGACGATTCATTACGGACAAAGGATCCAGGCAAGCCCACACCCACCAAGTCAGCACATCCGCATTTCCCCTTCACGGTGTCTGACGTGAAAACGCAACAGGGATACTCACTTTCTCTGTTAAAATCGGGGCACTGTGAGCAAGCATACCCTTCTCTTCATGCTGAAAAGCACAGAAAAAGACATTACTATTTCAAGACTAAGCTGCCAGGACAGGCACTACGTGCTAACTAACCCAGGGCGAATGCACCCAAATGGGATCAGAGGGCTGCAGCGCCTACGGGAAGAAAACCTGTCACCTGGGGAGGAGTTAAAAACATTTGAAAAGAGCCGGGCGATGGTGGCGCACGCCTTTAATCCCAGCACTCGGGAGGCAGAGGCAGGCAGATCTCTGTGAGTTCGAGACCAGCCTAGTCTACAGAGCTAGTTCCAGGACAGGCTCCAAAGCCACAGAGAAACCCTGTCTCGAAAAACCAAAAAAAAAAAAAAAAAGAAAGAAAACATTTGAAAAGAAATACAGGGGCTGGAGAGATGGCTCAGAGGTTAAGAGCACTGCCTGCTCTTCCAAAGGTCATGAGTTCAATTCCCAGCAACCACATGGTGGCTCACAACCATCTGTAATGGGGTCTGGTGCCCTCTTCTGGCCTGCAGGCATACACACAGACAGAATATTGTATACCAAATAAATAAATAAATAAATAAATATTAAAAAAAAAAGAAAAGAAATACAAATCTATTTAAAAGCCAGCATGATTGTGCCTCTGTGTCGTGGTTAATGCAAATCTGAGCTCTACATCAATGAGACTTTAAAATGAAAATAAACACCCAAAGCAGTAAATATCACTGGCATGCAGCTTTTCAGCAAGTCTTTGGTTTTGCTTTGTTTACTTTCTTTCTGTTTTTTTAAGGCAAGTGCATTTCCTTAGGTGTCCACGTCAGTGGCATGTATGGTGCTCCGCTTTGGCAGCCATAAACCTGTCTCTGTGGACTTCCCTAGTCCAACGTTCCATATAAACCTGTCTCTGTGGACTTACCTAGTCCAACGTTCCATATAAATGGAATCATACACTCGATAACCAAACTGTGTTGCTTCTTCTTTTTCGCTTGGTTGTTTGTTTTTTGAGGCAGGGTTTCTCTGTGTAGCCTTAGCTGTCCTGGAACTCACTCTGTAGACTGTGCGGGCCCTGAACTCACAGAGATCCTGTCTCCCGAGTGCTGTGATTAGAGGTGTGCAGGGCCACAGGCAAGTGCACGGAGCGTTTTGGTCACTGGTAAGAGCGCTGCTGCCATGACTCCTTAGGTAGACTGGCAGGTCTGTAAGGAGCTGAGTCAAAGTCCATCTGTATTCCGCTGTGGCTGTTTGTGTGTTTCTTTAATCTCATTAAATAATAAACAAATGACATTAAATGGGCGGGGGGGCACATGTTGTGGTACTTAGGGGGAATGGATGGAGAAGTTGAGGGTTCCTGAAGGGAAGGGAAGAAAGAGTTGGGGATTCCCGAGGGCAGGTGGAGAGGGAGCTGGGGTGCATATGACCAAGATGCATTATTTACATGGAAGAAATTGTCAAACAATAAATAAGCTATTACTTTAAAAAAAATTTACTTTCTGAGCCAGGTGCCTTTAATTCTGGCACTTGGGAGACAGAGGAAGGTATATCTCTGAGTCTGAGGATAGCCTGGTCTACAGAGTGAGTTCCAGGACAGCCAGAGCGACACAGAAAATCCTATCTCAAAAAAAAAAAAAAAAAAAAAAAACAAAAAAAACCCTTTCTGAAATTTGGAATAGAATTCAAGGTGTCAAACAAACAAACAAAACCAAACAAGCCCCCATCTTTCGGACCTATTAGATATAGCCAAATAAATATTTGCCTCATTACCTTAAAAAATTAAATGAAGTTTAATTATCTGCTTCTAATTTAATATGCTAATTTCCAATGAGACTAAGATAAATACCATAATTAAATAAAAAGGTCTAAATACATGTTCATTGCTTCCTAAAGAGAGGCACTGTTACTACACCATGGGACATCTGTATTCGGGAACTAAGCGTCATTTCCATCCGCAGCTGACACACCTCGCTCGACTCACCCAGGAGTAATAGACAGCCTGTGTCTTGCTGTTGCTCACCAGCTCCCTGTTGTTCGCGGGGTTGAAGGTGAGGTAGTTCTGAAACATAAGGCATAAAGATGTGTTACATGAAAATAAACCTGTTTCTCACTGCTTCAGCTGTTACAATTAAATATTAATTTTAATGAAAACAAATAACTGAGTAGGGATAGACATAAAAATGCAAAAGACTTGGAATCTGGGAAACAAGAAGAAGAGCATTTAAGTACTGGCTTTAAGGAAGGAGTGTAAGATGCGCTCCCTTTACAAGGTTCATTTATTACAAGGCATCGTCCGTAACAAGCACAGAATAAGCTGCATCCACCATTTAGCTATTCATCTATTCTCCCCCCACCCCCCACCCACTGGGCACTAAACCCGGGGCGCTACAGCTACTGCGCTCCACCCTTGAACAATGGCCTCTGCCCCATCTCTAATCATCTTTATTCTGTGCCTTTTCAGACAAAGGCTGATGAGCGCACACTTCAGAGACTGACAGGCTCACGAGAGATCTTGGAATGAATACGAGGCTTTGGGAGGGAGTTCCGATTGCTGCCAAGACAGTATGGCATGAGTTGTTGGCACCCTCCCCAAAAATCGACGCCACAGAAACTGTAGTGAGGCAAACGCTAAATGCAGAAAAACCAAACAATGGTCACAGTTATGGGACAGAAACCCCGGGCTGGAAGATTTGAGCCTGTGCGGGGAGCTGGAGCCTGTGCGGGGAGCAGGAGCCTGTGCAGGGAGCAGGAGCCTGTGCAGGGAGCAGGAGCCTGTGCAGGGAGCAGGAGCCTGTGCAGGGAGCAGGAGCCTGTGCAGGGAGCTGGAGCTGTGCAGGGAGCTGGAGCTGTGCAGGGAGCTAGAGCCTGTGCGGGGAGCAGGAGCCTGTGCGGGGAACAGGAGCTGTGCAGGGAGCAGGAGCCTGTGCAGGGAGCTGGAGCTGTGCAGGGAGCTGGAGC
>NC_022010.1:14362279-14380446 GCF_000317375.1 Microtus ochrogaster
AAGGAAGGAAAGAAGGAAGGAAGGAAGGAAGGAAGGAAGGAAGGAAGGAAGGAAGGAAGGAGGGAGGGAGGGAGGGAAGGAAGGAGGGAAGGAAGGAAGGAAAGAAGGAAGGAAGGAGGGAAGGAAGGAGGGAAGGAAAGAAGGAAGGAAAGAAGGAAGGAAGGAAGGAAGGAAGGAGTATGAAGGTGAGATTCAAAATAGAGGAAAGAAGTAGCGAGATCTTCTAGAAGGTTTTTTAAAAATGTATATTATGCATTATGTGTGTGACTGCAGGCCCTTACAATGAAGTCCGAAGACTACATTCAGGAGTTGGATCGATCCCTCTGTTCCAGGGGTTCAATTCAGGCCCTCAGGTTTGCTTTTACCTACCCAGCCATTTTACTAGCTCCCTTCTAGATATTTTATGTGAAAAAGAGCATGGTGGTTTGAAATAAAAGGACCCTAAAGGGTGTGGCACTATTAGGAGGTGTGGCCTTGTTGGAGGAAGTGCATCACCATGAGGGCAGGCTTTGAGATCTCTTTTGCTCAAGCTTCCCTCAGCATGACTGACAGTCAACTTCCTGTTGTCTTCTGGTCAAGATGTAGCTAGCATCATGTGTGTCTGCACACCACCATGCTCACTGTCATGATGATAATGGACTGCACCTCTGAAACTGTAAGCCACAATCTCAATTAAATGTTTTCTTTGCAAGAGTTTCCGTGGTCATGGTGTCACTTCACAGCAACAAAACAAACAAACAAACAAACACAAAACCCTAAGACAAGGACCAAGGGGAAAAGTTAGAAGGAGATACGGGGCCCACAGGAGCTGGCTGGAGACTAGTGATGTAATCTGCCCTGTGCTGGTTCCGGGTTAAGGAGAGGCAGAGTGGAGGCCCCAGGGGAAGATAGCCAGAGGAGACCGAGAGGTCTTGTGAGCTAGCCTTTCATGGGGCAGTTAAAGGGACAGAACACGCGTGGGAGTGAGGACAGGCCAGTGTTTGACCCTCATGGTCCCCATCCTCTCAGAACGCCAGCTGTGGGAATGGCTGTGGGGAAGGTAGGAATGGCAGCAGCCCCTGACCAGCCTGAGATCTCTGTTGTGGAATGTATCAAATTCTGTAGCCTACAGGACCCACGCGGCTGGAGAGAACTTTAAATGTGGCCAGTAAAGCCGGAGAACCACCCATCATTTGATTTCACTGCAATCAATTTAAATTTAAATAGTGCATTTGGCAAAGTTGCAGGACACAAAACTAAGAGGCAGAATCCAGCTGTGTTTTTACCCAGCAGCTGTGAACAACCTGAAAAGGGGAATTAGGGAAGCGATTCCACTTGTAAAAGCACCAGAAAGAGAGGGGGGGGATATATATATATATGGAGGAATAAATTTAACTCAGGAGGCGAAAAGATTTGTACGCTCGAAACTGCAAAGCACTGCCCAAAAAAGAACTGAAGACGGCATAAACAAACAGTGGGACACCTGGTGTGCTGTGCATTGGAAAACAATATAATTAAGATGACAATACTTCACAAAGTGATCTACAGACTCAGCGGGGAAAGTCCTAAAGGCATTTTGCACTGAAACAAACTGAAAAACCTGAAGCCAACTGTGGCAGCACACACCTGCTATCCACACTGTGGAGGCCAAGCCCCAAAGCCACTTTGTGTTCAAGGCTACCTGGGGACATAGGCAGCACCTGTCTCAAAGATGCCAAGCCTGAGACTGGTGTCCTAGTCTGCTCTCCGTTGCTGTGATACAACAGTGACCAAAAGCAACTGGGAGAGGGGAGGGTTTGACTGAGGGAAGTGGGGGTGGGGGAGGGCTGGGAGTGAAGGGGGTCGGGTGGGAGGAGGACACAGGCAGGACCCAGAGGCTCCAGGGTATTGCTGGTCACTGGCTTGTTCTTCGTGGCCTTCATAGCCTGCTTTCGGTACAGCCCAGGCACACCTGTCCACGGATGGCACTGCCCACAGCGGGCTGAGCCCACCCACATTAGTTGGCAATGAAGAAAATGCCTCACTTTCCCATAGGCCAGTGTGATGGAGGCAACTGCCCAGGTATGCCTAGGCTGGCATCAATTAACAAAAACTAAACGTTGCACCTAGGGAGAGGTCTGCAGTTAAAGGTGCTTGCCACACAGCCCAAGGACAGAAGCTGGGATCTCCAGAACCTATGTAAATGTGGAGTGAGCGTGATGGCCTGCTTGTGTGATCCCAGCCTCAGAAGGCAGAGATGGGGGAATTCCCAGATAGCTTGCTAGCAGGACTAATCTTATCAGTTGGCTCTGGGTTTGATTGAGGGACCGTGGCCCAGTGAGTAAGGTAGAGGAGTAATGAAGGATAATCCCAGACATAAATCCTAACGGCCTCCACAGATGCACACACACATACACACTTCACACACACACATGCACACTTTACACACACATGCACACTTCACACACACACATGCACACTTCACACACATGCACACTTCACACACACATGCACACGCATGCACACTTCACACACATGCACATGTCACACACACACATGCACACCCATACACACACCCCATGCCTAAATAGTCACATGTGGCTGGCTGTTGGATCAGTGCAAATTTTAAAAATAGAAGCATTTATTTTCCTGAGTGATTGACAGGCTAGGAGAAATGGGGCAGCTGGACATGTGACTGCATGAAGACCTGAGCCTTGCTGAGTTAGTTCCTCAACACTCTGGGTTTCGGATGCGTGACCCAGGTAGCACTAAGCCAGTCCCCTCTAAACCAGGAAGATTGAGAACATGAGAAGCAGAGAGCCCTGACGTGGGGCACAGAGGCCTGACGTCAGCGCTCAGGGCATCCTAGACAGGCCTTCTTAGCCGAGCTGACAACAATGTATCCATCCTTGGGGCTGGAGAGATGGCTCAGTGGTTAAGAGCACTGCCTGCTCTTCCAAAGGTCCTGAGTTCAATTCCCAGCAACCACATGGTGGCTCACAATCATCTGTAATGGGGTCTGGTGCCCTCTTCTGGCCTTCAAGCATATACACAGACAGAATATTGTATACATAATAAATAAATATAAAAAAAACAAAAAAAACAATGCATCCATCCGTTTATCTCAACAACTCTCTGCAAGGTCTGAAACAGCAGAGCACCTGCCCCTGAATAAGGCAGGCTGCTGGCGGGTGGCTTTAGATAGAGTATTCAATAACTGATGGCGGTAGTCCATAGGCAGCAGTAACTTCACTGGCATGTTTGTGTAGATTATGGGAGATAAGGCAAGAACTGAGCAGAATCTAGGACGAGGCAAGTGTGTCAAACATATTAGCTATTATTAGGAAGGATAAAATGAGGTCTAGGCTAGGAAAGTGTCATTCAAAGCCCTCCTGCTCCAGGAGGAAACCCCACTAACAAAGAGCCCCCACGGAGCAGCCTCGGTGTAAGCACAGGCCAGCATTCACAGGGTCAAACTCAACGCACCTGGAAACCATACTCTTTGGGAAGCTCAAGGGTGCATGCGGGCGTCTCCACTGCCAAGGTCCACTTCCAGATGCACACTTTCTGCAAGGAAAGCACAGCGAGAGACTTCTGAGGCCGCTGGGGGTGCAAGGAGAAGCCTACAGCTATGGAAACCCTACCTGAGGCCTCGGTAACTGAGCAAAGGAACAGTCAAGTCCTAAGCATGCCCCCCCCACCACTCCGCACTGTGAAGCCTGCTTAGCCTAGAAACACACACACTACACACACACCCCTGGTGGCCTGTGTGGAGGTGGCTGCAAAGACATCTGGCAGTGTTGGCCAGCTCAGAGACGTCCACCCAAAGGCCACGTTACCTGGATTTCGGCATCAGAGATGGTAGCCAGAAGCTTGGCGTCACGGGTGATGGCTATTGACCTTATGCCATTACCTTCTGGACAGCTGTCAAATATGGTGTGCACTGGGATTCTGAAAAACAGGACAGAGGGGGCGGCCCTTGCCGAGGGATGCCTGGCTTCCCAGCAAGGCTGTGACAGGGCTGAACTCAGCCCAAAGCTTCCACAAACATAACGAAGTATGATCTCTCTAGGCAAAGGAATGTTCGTGTCTACTTAACATTTGTGTCCAAATAATTTGATTTTATTTACATATATTTTTAATATTTATTTTATTTATTATGTATACAGTGTTCTATCTACATGTTTGCCTGCAGGCCAGAAGAAGGCATCAGATCCCATTATAGATGATTGTGAGCTACCATGTGGTTGCTGAGAATTGAACTCAGGACCTCTAGAAGAGCAATAAATGCTCTTAACCTCTGAACTGAACCATCTCTCCAGTCCTTGTATTGTTTTGTTTTTTGAGACAGAGTTCCTCTGTGTATTCCTGGAATTCCTCTGTATACCTGAGTGCCACCACCACCCGGCAATTTATTCTTTTTTAAATATTTATTTTATTTTTAAAATTATGTGTATGTGTGTACAGATATATGTACATGAATGGCTTGTGGAAGCCAGAAAAGGCATTGGATCGCATGAAGCTGGAGTTACAAGCAGCTGACTTGCCAGACATGGATGCTAAGAACTGAACTCTGCATGAGCAGCCAGCCTCTTAAAGGCTAGGTCATCTCGCTTTTTAGACAGGGGCTTGCTCTGTAGCCCAGGCTGGCCTCAAAATTATGATCCTCTTGAGTGCTGGGATTACAGCTATGAGCTAGTAGGCACAGCTGAATTGATTCATTTTTGTTCATTACTAACGTATGAGCGAAGCATCGTCATTATGCATTCTTCGGCAAGGAGAAAAGACGCACTGACACCTGCCACAGCACAGACACACCCTGAGAACGTGACTCTAGTGCAGGAAGCCAGACACCAAAGCTCACATGCACGCGCCCACAGAGAGGAAACAGACTGGCAACTGCCCGGGTGGGGGGGGGGGGAGAAGTCAATGCTCCCAGGGAATGGGGATGGTTAGACTGCTTTGGAACAAGGTACAGGTGACAACTGTGTAACACTGTGACAGAATGCCAACCCTCACTGTGTGCTTTCCAGGGCCCAGTTGTACACTGCTCGAACTTTCCTCAACAGTAAGAACAGGCCTAACTGCAGCAATGGGGTACGTGTGCTCTGTTCTCTCTTCAGGAGCATTCTGGCCCTCAGTCGCTTGTTCCCGGTGCTGATTCGATGCAGGGCCCTTTTGTCTGACAGGAAGGATGCTGTAAGGTTTGAATCTGCAGTGTCCACAGAGCCCTGGCTGTCAGCTGATAGACTTTGGGGCAGAGACTGAATCCTGAAGGCTTTATGCTCATAATGGATTAATCCCTAGAGCGATTCATAGCATGAGGGCTGATGGTAGAAACTGGAATGTCGTACTGGGGAGATGGCTCAGCGCTTGACCACTTCCATTGCGAGCAGGAAGACCAGAGTCCTGCTCTCTGGAACGTGCACATAAACACTGGGTGGGTGTGGTGGCCCACCTGTTAATCCAGGGCTGGGAAAGAAGAGACAAGGATCCCAGAACAAGTTGGCTCGCTAAACTAGTCAAATTGGCAAACTCTGGGTTCAACTGAGACCCTGTGTCAGTGAATAGAAGAGTAATAGACGATAGCCCCCCAAAGTCAATCTTTGGCCACTAACATATGAACCCCCCTCCCAACACACACACACAGGGTGAGAGAGACTAGGAAGTGGCCTTGTTTCAGGAAGTAGTCACTAGGGTCGTGTCCCAGCCCCTTCCTGTGTGCTTCCTGGCTAGCGTAGCGTGAGGTAAGCTGCTGTGTTCCAGTGCTCTCTGTCTTCCGGGGCACCATGCTCTGCCTCCCAACAGACTCGAGGGGGGGGGGTGAGGATGCTGACCATCAAACCAGATGACCTCAGTTTGATCCCAGGGACTTGCACGGCAGAAGTAGAGAACCCACAAGACCTCTGACCTCCACGCTTGAGACATGGCACACCTGTGCCTCCTCAGTAAATGGATTGATAAAAATGTTTTAAAATGCAATTGCTAAGAGACAGGATTAAAACATTCTCCTTTAATTATTTTTTTTGTTTTTATGTGTATTGCTGTTTTGCCTACAAGCATATCTGTGTACAACATGTGAGCCTGACACCCACGGAGGCCAAAACAGGGCGTTGGATTCCCTGGAACTGTAGCTACAGACAGCTGTGAGCCACCGTGAGTGTGCCAGGAATCAACCCGAGACCTCTGGAACAGCAGGGCTCGTACCCACTGAGCCATCTCTCCAGACCACAATTAAAATATTTTTTAAATGAGGTTTGAGCTGAATAAGTAACCAAAACATGTGGGGGGAAAAAAACAATCCAAGTGAGAACAGGCAAACACAGACTGCTCTGTCGTGTGGGCATGAATTCTCCTTCAGCCTTGTAAACCCCTGAAGAGGTTCCCAACTACACAACACGGTCCTGGCTTGGAGAAGGGTATAAGTGAGGAGACATTTTCCTGTTTTCACTTCCACACTCCTATGCTGTGTCTCTGCCAAGACGTCACAACAGCGCAGTTCCTTCCCAGCCTTGACACACACAGAATTCAGTGAGGTGACGTGTAAACGCCAATGGGAACCCATGAATGCCAGACACAACGGGAGCAAGTGTGTGGGATTGGGAGGCCGCAGACTTAACCTGGGGGGAGGGGATCCAGAGGCAGCAAGACAGTGGGCTGTGTGGCGCCCCACATTTTCCTTCTGCAGAGGCCCTGTTACAGCCACTGCGAACAGTCCCCTGTGTCACAGCAGTGTCAGCAGGCCGGGACAAAGTCCATGCTCCACTGAAGGACACTGGTTCTCTGTCATTCGAGAAGCTTCATCTACCTGAAATGTAGCCCTAAGCGTTCACATGGCAGGGAAAGGCAGCGCAGAGGTCACTGTGGGAGAATGGGTCTTATCCCTTGCAAGCAACAGAACATCCAACTTGACCCTTGTTGAAATAAGAGCGGCGGGGCTGCGTCCCCCGCACCCGGCCGCCCACATGGCTAGCTTAGCTTATGCCCCGAAATAATTACACGGAAACTGTATTCTTTTAAACACTGCCTGACCCATTAGTTCCAGCCTCTTATTGGCTAGCTCTTACATATTGATCTAACCCATTTCTATTATTCTGTGTGGCCCACAAGCTGGCTTACCAGGAATGATCTTAACCTGCATCTGCCTGGAGCAGGAGAATCATGGCGACTCACTGACTCAACAACTTTCTCCCAGCATCCTGTTCTGTTTTCTCCGCCTACCTAAGGGTTGGCCTATGAAATGGGCCTAGGCAGTTTCTTATTAATAAGAAATCATTCCCACATCAGACCCTGAGGGAAAACTGACCCAAGCAAGAGGCTATCTATAAATGAAGGCTGCTCATTCATTTCCTGGCCACCCAGATCCAAATAATCACACAGAAACTATATTAATTCCAACACTGTTTGGCCAATGGTTCATGTATATTTCTAGCTAGTCTTACATCTTAAATTAATCCATTTCTATTATTCTGTGTATCGTGACAAGGCTTACCAGGTCAAGTTCCAGCGTCTGTCTTTCTCCTTCGGCAGCTATATGGTATCTCGCTGACTCTGCCTACTCTCTCTATATATATCTCTTCCAGCCTGGCTATATTCTGCCCTGCCATAGGCCAAAGCAGCTTTATTCATTAGCCAATAAAAGCAACACATATACAGAAGGATATCCCACATCATCTCCCCTTTTCTGTCTAAATAAAAAGGAAGGTTTTAACTTTAACATAGTAAAATGACATATACAAAACAGTTATCAAGCAAGAATTATAGTTACAATATTTAGTCCATTTACATTAGACAAATTAAGAAAACTACTCTATCATCTACCCTATCTTTGTGAATCTAAAGTTTCATATCTAATTTATCTTTTATCATAACTAAGACAAACTATAACTATCTATTCTTCCACTCTTCAAAGACTCCAGAAGGATATATTACCTAAGTAAATAAGAAGTACATTGTAGGGGCTAGAGAGATGGCTCAGCGGTTAAGAGCATTGCCTGCTCTTCCAAAGGTTCTGAGTTCAATTCCCAGCCACCACATGGTGGCTCACAACCATCTGTAATGAGATCTGGTGCCCTCTTCTGGCCTGCAGGCACACATGCAGACAGGATATTGTATACATAATAAATTAATTAATTAATTTTAAAAAAGAAGTACATTGTAAGCAACTTCCAAAACTCTAGAATTGACAGAGACATCTCACGACCTGGACAGTCACACAAAGTTCTTTTGTAATGTTGGGGCATCCAATCTTTAGCCTACAGGCCCATAATATCTGGCAGACATTTCAGTGAAGCAGGAAATTTAAATATCTGTTCTGTCTATATTGACAGTTTGTCAGTCACTTTCTTCTGTGTCCTGCAGAATGTCTGGCAGCTTCTTCTGTGAAGCAGGAACCCTGAAGGACTATTCCATCTTTTGAAAAGTTCAACAGTCACTTTTTTGTATGTCCAGTTCATACAGCATACCATCAAGCTGTTCAGGCAAGAGCAATTTCTTTCCCAAATGGCTAGCAAACTCCATAGGGAGCCTCTTTGATGCCCATCATTCTTTTGAAGTAGATTGGTACTGCCAGAAGCAGACATGTCTCACTGTCAAAAAAAGTCTAAGTTCTTGTTTTTTTGTTTTTTTGTTTTTTTGTTTTTTTGTTTTTTTTTTTTGGTTTTTGAGACAGGGTTTCTCTGTGGCTTTGGAGCCTGTCCTGGAACTAGCTCTGTAGACCAGACTGGTCTCGAACTCACAGAGATCCGCCTGTCTCTGCCTCCCGAGTGCTGGGATTAAAGGCATGCGCCACCACCGCCCGGCCAAAAAGTCTAAGTTCTTAAAAATATTTTAAATGCCATATTCAGCAGGTCTTTGAAATGTTGAAGATTATCTATTTAGTTGAAATATATCTTTGTATACCTAGAAAACATAACTAATATAATTAAAAATTTGATTTTGATATTATCTGATTAATCTGTATTTCTTAACTATATATTACATTTTTAAATGAGCTTCACAAACACAATACCTTAAACAAGAGCAGAAATATATATACACAGTATAACAAAATCAACCTTAAATTTGTATCAATAGACCAAGATCCATACCAATGCAAAGTATCCATCTCTATATCACATCCCTCTTTAAATGAAAACAAACATTTATAAACAATCATTTTGGGAATTTGGGCATTGTTTTCTCCAAGCTGCTTCCTGCTGTTTGTTGGACCAAGTATTGGGGGGGGGGAGGTGTTCACAGTGACCTTTCAGGGGTCTTGGTACGTCAAATCACATTAGTCTAGAAGGATTCCACAAGTTCCCATCCTCTGTGGAAACAAAAGTAGAACTTCTTTTCCAAAGTTAGACTCAAATTTTGAAGTCAAGATACATTTAAAACATATATGTTGGTTTAGCTTAGCATCCCCCAGAATCAAATATCTCTCTGCAGTCAAAAGAATTAAAGAAAACACAATAATATATATAATCCAGACTCTCTATGTATATTTCATCTTTATGTGGCTTATTTTTTTAATCCTTTAATCTATGACTGTCTACACTCTTTTATATTACTTTTATTGTCTCATCAAAGACTTTCATTTTTAAAACCATTTCTTTATATAACTGTCTATACTCTTTTTCTTCTCTCTCCCAAGCCTATGTACATTTTTTTACACACTGTGTCTTGTTTAGAGTATTTTCATCTGAATCTGTCTTTATTGTGTATCTGTAATCATTTTCTGACTAGAAGTGCCTTTTTTTTCCTGCTAAGCGGATGTGTCTGGGACCAAGGCTGCTTGGTTGTTGGTTGTGTTCGGTCCAACACGATGGAGGTATGTTCCCCACCTCTGCAAGCCATGCTCTCCACTCCAGCCCCAGGGATGCAGCAGGTCGATGTCACCATTAAGCAACTAGTAGCATGCTGCTCACAAACCCCATTTCAGGACCTCCCAAAAGAGCCAGAGTTTGTGCTCCCAGCATGAACCAGGAAGCTGTCTCTTAAAGAAGTCATGCAGTTTTTGCCACTAATGCTGAGTCAGGAAGCCTTCTCTTAAAGGAATCACGCCTCTGCCTGCTGCCAGCAATCAGAGCTCACCTGAGAAAATACTGCTACCAAGAAGCCATGCTTAACACTGTTCTTTTGTGTCTAGAATTCCTTCCCAAGCTCTCTCAGTAGTTGGCCCATGTTGGCACCATCTGTAAATGGAGGCTGCTCGTTTGTTTCCCACTGCCAAGACCCCAATAATCACGCAGAAGCTATATTAATTCCAAAACTGTTTGGTTAATGGTTCATTCATATTTCTAGCTATTTAGCCCATTTCTATTATTTTGTGTATCACGACGAAACTGTGGCTTACTGGGTAAGGTTCTAGCATTTTTCTCCTTTGGCAACTACATGGCATCTCTCTGACTCTGCGTATTCTCTCTCTCTCTCTCTCTCTCTCTCTCTCTCTCTCTCTCTCTCTCTCTCTTTCTAAATATATATATACATTTCCAGCCTGGCTATATTCTGCCCTGCTATAGGCCAAAGCATCTTTATTCATTAGCCAATAAAAGCAACACATATACAGAAGGACATTGCACATCAGATGTCTGCAAAACTCTATCAACAGAAGGGACATCATTAGCAGTGTCTCTTCTTGGAAGCCTCTGTGGACAGTCGCCTTCATGGCAAGACCCACCACTGCTTTCTTGTTTATGACATGGGCTCCCAGCTAGATCAGAGCACTGTTGTAGCCCCACTTGGTGCTGTGGTATAATCCCTTTGTACACTGTGAAGGTTTGTCACTCAGATTGACTCAATAAAAACCTGAACAGTCAATAGCTAGGCAGGATTTTCAGGGCTGGCGGAGTCAGCAGCCAGGTGCAGAGGAAGAAGGAGATGAACATGCCATACTGAGAAAAGGTACTACCACATGGTAGAGTGTAGATAAGAAATACGGGTTAATTTCAGATGTAAGAGTTAGCAACAAGCCTAAGCTATCAGCTGAGCATTTATAGTTAATAATTAGTCTCTGCGTAGGTTATTTGGGAAGCAGCTGGTGGGACAGAGAAAGTCTGCCTACAAAAGATTATCCAGAGTCTTTTTCTGGTCTTAGAATTAATATTCTCTTTATTAAAGTGACAACTTAAAGAAAACATTATTTTTCCTTAAGGTTTTTGTTCAACTTAAAAGTCTTACTCAGGGCTAGGGATACAGTTCTGTGATGGAGAACCCACAGAGCATGTATGTGACCCCAGACGCAGTCCCTACTACTGCAGCTATGACCATAGCAAAAGGTTAGCTGGGTGTGGCGGTAAACATCGGTGAGCCCAGCAGTTGGAGGCTGGGACATCAGGCCAGTCTGGGCTGCACAGTGAATTCCACATCGCCCTAGACTACCTAGGAGGCTACTGACTCAAAACAGACCCTGCTTGCTTTATAAACGGAGCATATTGTTTGCAGTCACCTTTGTGTGGCTTTGATTAATGTACGGCTACACAAATCTGGCTATTAACCTTTAAAAAATTAAGATGCGTGTGGAAATATAATATATTCAGTTTTATGGTTAAGATTTTTTGTGGTACCCTATCATACAACAAAAGTATATGCTCTACTATGTTCATAGCAGCATTGTTTGTAATAGCCAGAACCTGGAAACAACCTAGATGCTCTTCAATGGAAGAATGGATGAAGAAAGGATGGAATATATACATATTAGAGTATTACTCAGCAATAAAAAGCAAGGAATTCTTGAAGTTTGCGTGCAAATGGATGGAAATAGAAAACACTATCCTGAGTGAGGTAAGCCAGACCCAAAAAGAGGAACATGGGATGTACTCACTCATATTTGGTTTCTAGCCATAAATAAAGGACAGTGAGCTTATAATTCACGATCCTAGAGAAGCTAAATTAGAAGGTGAATCCAAAGACAAACATATAGGCATCCTCCTGAATATTAACCTTCATCAGGCGATGAAAGGAGACAGAGACCCACATTGGAGCACCGGACAGAAATCTCAAGGTCCAAATCAGGAGCAGAAGGAGGGGGAGCACGAGCAAGGAACTCAGGACCGCGAGGGGTACACCCACACACTGAGACAATGGGGATGATCTTTCGGGAATTCACCAAGACCAGCTAGCCTGGGTCTGAAAAAGCATGGGATAAAACCGGACTTACATAGCAGACAATGAGGACTACTGAGAACTCAAGAACAATGGCAATGGGTTTTTGATCCTACTGCACATACTGGCTTTGGGGGAGCCTAGGCAGTTTGGATGCTCAACTTACTAAACCTGGATGGAGGTGGGCGGTCCTTGGACTTCCCACAGGTCAGGGAACCCTGATTGCTCTTCAAGCAGATGAGGGAGAGGGACTTGATCGGGGGAGGGGGAGGGAAATGGGAGGCGGTGGCGGGGAGGAGGCAGAAATCCTTAATAAATAAATAAATTAAAAAAAATAAAATAAAACTAAAAATAGCAAAAAAAAAAAGGTTTTTTTGTGGTCTAAGTAAGAAACAAATTTCTTACCAATACTGGAGTAATTCCTATAAATCTAATAAAAGTATCTATAAATATGGTAAATCTTAAGTTTTCATAAGTATTTCTAACACTGTTTATAAAGCTAAAATGATTCATTTATGGTTGGAAGCCTAAATTAGCAACACATTTCAATTAAAATCACAAATCTAATCTGCTAGAGACCCTGATCCATCAAGTTCTCTTAAACTTTATACAGCCCGGAAATTCTGAGCAAGCTTTTTGGGTCATACACACATTAATACTACAGAGCTAAGTGATCAGTCTTCTCTGTGTTTAATCTGACACCTCTCCAGGGCTGAGACCACTCTCCCACGGTGACCTCTGCGCTGCCTTTCCCTGCCATGTGAACGCTTAGGGCTGCATTTCAGGTAGCTGAAGCTTCTCGAATGACAGAGAACCAGTGTCCTTCAGTGGAGCACGGACTTTGTCCCAGCCAGCTGACACTGCTGTAACACAGGGGACTGTTCGCAGTGGCTGTAACAGGGCCTCTGCAGAAGGAAAATGTGGGGCGCCACACAGCCTACAGGGACCTCGGACATGCAAGTGGGGACAGCTCCCTATCTGAGGAAAGAGCCTTCGTGGCTCTGATGTGAGGGGCGTATGTGTTCTCTGTAAGCCAGGGTCATGGCAGCTTCCAGACAGGCAGCTACACAATCAGGTTTATTCTTGGGAAACGACAGTACAAAATCTTGTGCAGAAAAACCACATGATGAAGGCCTCTGTGTGTGTTTAAATCTAGCAGATGTTCTAGAAGGAAGTGCAGGAGACTGGTTATCAATGGAAAAAGCCCCGTGGCTGGTGATGATGGCCAATGCAGACTTCAATTTTCAGCTCAAATAATTCATTTAGTTTTTCATTAAAACTGTGACAAATGTCTTCAGTGATGAGTCACGCCTCACTCCTGTTGCACTGTGGCCAATGGAATTCGAAAGGAAGCACAAGGCTGGCAAGTCAGCTAGCAGTCAACACGCTGGCTGCTCTTCTCTTGTAGAAGAGCTGGGCTTGGCTCCCAGCACCCGCACGGCAGCTCGCAAGCATCTGTATCTCCATTTCCAGGGGATCAGAACCCCTCTTATGACTTCTTATGCACATACATAAAATTAATATTTAATTACTTATTTGTGTGTTTGTCTATGAGTATTTTACTGGTATATATGTCTGTGCACTATGTGTGTGCAGTGTCCCCAGAGGCCAGAAAAGGGCACAGGACTCCCCAGGAATGGAATTATAGGTGGTTGTGAGCTGTCATGTGGATGAGGATTGAGCCTGGGTCCTCCAGAAGGACACTCCATGCTTAAGAAACCACTGAGCCATTGCTCAAGGCTCTACATATATTTTCTAACCAAAAAGACTGGAGTGCTATAACAGGAATTTGCTTTAATGATGCTATGCCCACGAGAGACGCACAAAGCCCACATGCCGCATGACTCCATTCCCGGAAGTCTGACATACACACATCTGTGAAGGGAGGTGTATCAGGTGGGAGCTGCTCAGGACACAGTTGCTACCTGCAGTGATGCCAATATCCATCTGGAAGCAGCTCGCTGTGGTGTAACTAATATCACTGGATTATATATTTAAGAATGGCTGCTGGGTATGGCGGTGTACACTCAGGACCCCAGTATGCAGAAGGAGCGTGAGTTCAAGGACAGACTGGATTCTATAGTAAAACCCTGTCTCAGAACAACCCAAAAATAAATAATAAAAATAAAATAGGGCTGGTGAGATGGCTCGGTGGGAACAGACACCTGCTGGCAAGCTTGATAGTCTGAGTTCAGCCCCCTCAGAACCCACACAGAAGGGGAGAACCATCTCCCACTCTTATCTATGAACCCCACATGTGCTGTGGCCTGGACGGACAGACGGACACACACACACAAATAAATAAATAAATGTAAAAAATAAACAAAATGGTTAACATGGTGACTTCTAAGTTGTCTATATTTTACTACAATAAAAATAATAAAGCCATGCAGGGTCTGTAATCCTGCACTTGGGAGGCAGAGCAGGCGGACCTCTGTGAGTTCCAGGCCAGCCCGGTCTACAGAGTGACACCTTCAAAATAAAATTTAAAAATAAACCATTTCAACAGATGATTAGTCCCAGAATGAACCTGAGGAGTTAGCTAGGAACAGTCTAGCATGCGGGGACAGACAAAGAAGCTATCTGCGAGGTAGATACCACAGGACTTCAGTCATTTTAGCAAGAGATGCCTGGGAATAGCGCAGCCTCCCCACAGGGTTGTGGTGACAACTGTCTCTTGTCCCGAGAACAACATGGCAGCCTCTCATCACTGCTCACGTTTATGGGACGCCCAGAATGAGAACCTGACAAGAAGCTGGAGGAAGCAACCTCGGGAAGTACAGTGCTGGCTATCAGTACGAGTCACTTCAGGTGACTGAGTAGCAGGACCTAAAGGGGGCAGGGTCGCTGCTCAGCTGACAGACTGCAGCCCTGTGTACCCCACTCAAGGACTTATACAGAAGCCCTGCTTAACTGTCTTATTCATCTTGACTCAATTGTTACCAACGCCCCCAAACAAGCCAGGGCCTTCCGTCCTGCTGGAGCCTAGAGCCCTTCTCTGCTTCTGGGACTGAAGCAAGGTCCACCTGCACAGCAGCCCTGAGGGGTGGGCAGAGCAAGGCAAACAGGGTCGACAAATTCTAGGAAATCCTAGAAGAGCAATGTCATTTGGAAACAGAGTCTTTGGGGCATGTGAGATGACTCAGTAAGGGTACTTGTCAGCAAGTCTCCGTGCTTGAGTTTGATCCCCTGGACCCACAGAAGAGAACACACTGCAAGTTCTCCTCCAGCCTTCACATGTAGGCCATGGTGTGTACACACACGCACAGAGAAAGAGAGAAAGAGACAGAGAGAGAGAGACAGAGACACAGAGAGAGACAAAGAGAAAAAGAGAGACAGAGACAGACAAAGAGAGAGACACACACAGAGAGAAAGTGATTTTTAAAAGAAGTTGAGCCTTTGCAGATACAGTTGGCTAGGAAGGCTCTGAGACCCATGTCCTACAGAAGAGGAGACACAGAGGCAGAGAAAAGCCATGAGAGAATGGAAGGCAGAGACCAGATGCCAAAGAACGCCGAGGACGCCACATCCAGCAAAAGCAAGAGGAGCAGCCTGGGATAGAGTCTCCCCCGGAGCCCCAGAGGAATAGACCTGTTGACAGCTCTAATTTAATACTTCTAGACCCATGAGAAAGTAAACTCCTACTATTTAAACACACATGCATACAAATTAACTAAAGATAAAATTATGTATACTTATACACAGAGAGACAGAAAACTGGACTGTAGAAAGAGGGGACTCATCGTAAGTAAAGGCTACAGAGGACCCTGTATCAAAAGAAAAAGGAACTTCAATGAAAATCTTTTGTATCTGTCATAGAGGTAAGGTTCCTGATTGTGACAGATTTGACATCCAGGCCATGCTCCACCCTGACGTGAGCTGGGTAACTGTGACCCTCCCTCAGTCCAGTCTCTTCTGGGCCACCAGCAAACCAAGTTTCTTGGCAATACCATTATTTAGCCCCTTCTCAGCCACAGTGGCCAATCTACAGAAGCTGGAGTGAGAAAGATCCACCCACACAGGGCCTACCCTGAGAAGGAGTCCCATATAATGATGAGGCAGTCTGGCCCTTTGTCCGCTGTGGCGATCCATCGCCTGTCTTCACTGACACAGAGGCAGGAGATGATATTAGGGTGGCCCTAGGGAGAAGAAGAAGACAGCTTTAGAAACAATATGGATAGAGCCAAGTGTGGCCCTCAAGGAGGGCTGGGTCCACATAGCCCTGAGCGCTTCCAAAAGCTCGCCTGCCTGAGTCACTTCCACGGGCCCTCCCTGATCGGTCAGTCAGTGGTCGGGGGTGGGGCAGGGTTCCCATGCTTTCTCTTCCTCCATGAAGCTGAAGGAGCTGCACTCACCAAAGGATTAGGTCCTCTCTAGGGATGGAGTTAAGTGGCCAACTCAACCAGGACCTCTGAACTCCCTGCTGGCCTTGAGCCCCACAAACACTACTAACCTCGGATCGCTGAACATTGACTCTGTAAGTCACCCAGTCATCTCCCCAAAAAACAAAGGAATCTTCCAGAAACACACTCAAAGAGGACAACATTCTTCCCCCCCCCCGGAAAAAAAAACGGGTTTCTTTGTGTAGCCCTGGCTGTCCTAGAACTCACTCTGTAGTCCAGGTTGGCCTTGAACTCACAGAGATTCCCCTGCTTCTGCCTCCCAAGTGCTGGGATTAAAGGCGTGCGCCACCGCTGCCCAGCTTGATGACAGCATTCTTGTAGGACCTGGTCCCCGTTTTTCCTCCCCTGCTGTCTAATCTGTACCAGTCACCCTGACAGTCTTCTCTGGCCCTCACACGCAAGGCCTTAGCCCTGGAAGCTGCTTCCATCTGGAAGGGTCTTCCCCAGACTGTCCTGTTGGTTCATTTTTAGGTCTCGGCAGAAACAGGCTTTCTTGGGCCCCGCTAGTTAACCGAAGGTTTCTCACATCCCGGCTTCCTTAGTGTACCTCCCCATCTCCTCTGAATGCTGACTCTGTGCCCCTCTGTCTATGTGCCCTGCTTCAATGCCTGTTTATCTCACAGACTGGGAAATCCATGAAGATGGGGCTAGGTCAGTTTTGTTCACGGCCACAGGCAATCTGAAACTCAGCAGTGGTTAGGATACAACTACGCTGTGAACAGATGGTCAAGATCGGCCCTCATTGTGCACTGGCAGGGCTAGGCTCTTGTGAGTTATGCTATACCCATCTAAGCTGCTAGCCCATCCCAGCTACCGTCCCTCTTGATTCCTGTACATGGTGACACTAATGCTTAATCCAGCTTCAATGGGACTTGCTCACTCACTGTTTTTATCAGAAAGGAAAGGCCTCAGGCTGCATCCCCGGGGTGCTTGGGAAATTCTTCGTGAATCTTAGCATTGACCACAGAAGGCCCTATAGCATCACACATTCATGAAAGGACAACACATAACTAAAAACCAGGTTAACATCAGAATAGGAGATGCTCAGAAACAGGACACTTGGGTAGGGAATGATGACAATGAAAGGGGTCAGACCATCAGGGATGCAGGAAGCAAGCAGGGTGAGGAAGGCAGGGCAGGCGTAGAGGACACCCAGGGAAGGGGTGAAATAAGAGCCACTGCGGAAGCAAGGGAAGAACAGGAGGCTTCCTGAGTACTTCCAAATCCTGAGACCTAGAACCACTGCACACTAACGCAGTCTGCAGTCTGGGCGGTCACCGGCACACTCTGAGCCTGCTTCCTCTTCTGTCACGAGGGCATACTAACACCTACTTTCCAGCATGGTCCCAGAGTCTCAGTGGCTGTGGGCCTGCGTCCCCGAGCAACCCGTCCTCCATAGCTCATCACACCTCTGGGGATACGGTCAATGCTGCCATGTTTTTTTGTTTGGTCATTTGTTTTGTTTTGCTTTATTTTTGCAGAAATGTACAAAATCCAGATGTTTCCAATTCTTGAAATGTTAAAAACAACTATTGTTTGCCACTGGGCACTGATTAGATTCACAGACTTGCTTCTTTTCTTTTCTTTCATGTCTGTGCGGGTGTGCGTGTGTGTGTGTGCGCAGAGGGGTGCAGGTGTGCAGAGGGGTGCGGGTGTGCGTGTGTGTGTGTGTGCAGAGGGGTGCGGGTGTGCAGAGAGGTGCAGGTGTGCAGAGGGGTGCGG
>NC_022010.1:14380546-14382026 GCF_000317375.1 Microtus ochrogaster
CGGGTGTGCAGAGGGGTGCGGGTGTGCAGAGGGGTGCGGGTGTGCAGAGAGGTGCGGGTGTGCAGAGGGGTGCGGGTGTGTGGGTGTGTGCGTGTGTGTGCAGAGGGGTGCGGGTGTGCGTGTGTGTGCGTGTGCAGAGGGGTGCGGGTGTGCTTGTGTGTGCGTGTGCGGAGGGGTGCGGGTGTGCGAAGGGGTGTGGGTGTGCGGGTGTGTGTGCGTGCGTGTGCAGAGGGGTGCGGGTGTGCACACGCACCCCTGCCACAATGCGCGTGTGGAGGTCAGAGGACAGCCTATGAGAGCTGTTTCTCTCCTTCCACCATGTGGGTCTTGTGGACCAAACTCAGGTCGTCAGGCTTGGAGCTTGCAAGCCACTTCACCTGTCATAGCGTGTGCCTCTAAAGCAGCGGTTCTCAACTTGTGGGTGGTGACCCTTTGGCAAACCTTTATCACCAAAAATATTTACACTACGATTCATAACAGGAGCAAAATTACAGTATAAAGTAACAACAAAAATAATTTTATGGCCTGGTGGTGGTGACACATGCCTTTAATTCCAGCACTTGGGAGGCTAGAGGCAGGTGGATCTCAGTGAGTTCAAGGCCAGCCTGGTCTAGAAAGCAAGTTCCAGGATAGCCAGGACTGTTACACAGAGAAACCCTGTCTCAAAAAATAAAACAAAAAATTTTATAGTTGGGAGGTCACAGAAACACGAGGGTATTAAAGGGTAGCAGCATTAGGAAGGTTGAGAGCCACTGATCTAAAGGGAGAATTTTCTGGAAAAAAGGAGAGGCCAGCAGGAAAGACAGTGAGGCACTGAAGTCAGCCTGGGACCCAGGGGAAAATTCTATAAGCAAGTTATAGGTAGGTGGCTTCTTCCAGCCTGGCCTGGTGGCACATGCCTGTTGTCCCTACAACTTCAGAGGTTGAACCAGAAAGTTTGAGAGCCCAGGAACAGTCTGAGCTCCATATCTGAGTTCCTATCTCAAAAAACAAAAACAAACAAGCCAAAGACATATTTTTGTTCACGGGGAGCCGAAGCCTGCATACCTGAAGGTGGTACTGGGTGTTCCTGAAGACATTGTAGATGACAGCAGTGTGCGCACAGACATAGAGAATGACTCTCTGGTTCTCCCGGAGGTAGTAGACAGGGAGGAAACTGTTCCATCCAAAGGACCAGGTCATGGTCTGGAGGACAAAGACAAACAGGGCAGTGCTGTGACTCCAGCATGTTCCACCCTGCCTGCCTTTGGAGGAGAATGGCTTTGACAATTTGTTTGAAACAGGGTCACACGTGACCCAGGTTTACCTTAAACTCACTACATAGCTAAAGGGTGGCGTTTTATTCCCCATCATCCTGACTATTCTACCTTTTCTAAAAATTAAAAATAAATAAATAAATAGATTTTAAAAAATGGAGGAAGGAGCGGCAGGGAGGGAGGGTCTTTTTTTTTTTTTTTTTTTTTTTTGGTTTTTCGAGACA
>NC_022010.1:14382126-14387841 GCF_000317375.1 Microtus ochrogaster
GAACTAGCTCTGTAGACCAGGCTGGTCTCGAACTCACAGAGATCCGCCTGCCTCTGCCTCCCAAGTGCTGGGATTAAAGGCGTGCGCCACCATCGTCCGGCGGGAGGGAGGGTCTTTAACATCACATAAAACACTCTCTCTGGGCTGGAGAGATGACTCAGTAGTTAACTGAGTAGAACACTGGCTGTTTTTCTAGAGGACCCAGGTTCAAGTCTCAGCACCCACATGACAGCTCACAACTGTCTGCAGGGAATCTGACACAGACATACAGACACACAGACACACATGTAGGCAAGACACCAAGGCACATAAAATAAAAGTAATTCTTAAAAAATAAATTAAAACAAACAAACAAACAAACAAACAAAACACGCTTTTCTGTTCTCTACTCCCCAAGTCTGAAGCCCCACTTGGTACCAACACAGAATGACTTCTTAATGTGGTGAATTACATTACTTCCTGGAAACCCAGGACAGAAAACGTGTAATAAACCCACACAGCAGGTTTATAAGAAAGGGAAGCATTCAGCCTGAATAGCTGATTCTTCTGCCTTGTTTTGTGTTTTTGTTGTTGCTGTTCCTTTCCGTACTTCAGTGGTAGAGTACTTGCCAAGGCTCTGAGTCCAATACCAGCACCACATACATATACTAGATAAATAAATCTAGTCTTCTGGGAGCAATGGCAAAATAAGAATTTTAAGAAATGAGAAACCAAGACATTCTGAAAAGGGCAAAACAACCACAACGTTGAAAATGACCAGTGCTGCCAGGGTTCTGGAAGAGGGGGCAGAGTGCACAGGAGGTGTGCTGGGGTGGACAGAAATGGCAGACGTGCAGAGTTTGACACCCCTGTCAAAGCCCGCAGAAGGCACAGCATACCCGGCTGCTAATGCCATCTGCCAATAGTAACGCTAACAGTGGCATATCAGTGCCTGCGAACGTGCCACGCTGACACAAGCTGGCAATGAAAGGGGAATCTGGAGGCGGGGCACAAAGGGATGTACAGAAACTCTACGTACTGTCCACTCAAATTTTCCCTGAGCCTGAACCTGTAAAAGCGGCGTGGAAAGTGCTGGTGGTCGCGTGACAAATGGCTGAAGATCAGTGAGTTTTACTGGAAGAGCAAAACTTGGCAAGCTGAATGGAGGAAGCGCGTATTTCTGCCCAAGACAGACACCGCAGGTGACGTGTGCAGTGACGTCTCTCTCCTGCGGTGTTCACTCCCCAAACTTCTTGTTTCCAATCTGTCTGCTCCCTGGAACTTGCGTTTCTGTTTAGATCTCAGAGTGTGTGGGAGGGAGTGGGGTAGGACTGTGGAATTATAATTGGCTCAAGCTGCACCTTCTAGGAACACAGTTACTTAATATTTGCCTTGTTTCTAATGCCAATTTATGCAAATGAAACTGCTCTTTTGGAGACTTGGTAATCCTAAAAGGATCATCATGCTCATCCTGAAATTTCATTTTGTCAATTCCAAATTAGTCGTGAGAAAGGAAAGAGTCCAGCCGGGGGTGGTAGTGAGTGTCTCTAACGTCAGCACTTCAGAGGTGGAGGGAAGCGGATTAGCCTTGGCTACGAAGTGAATCTGAAACCAGCTTGAGATAGACAAGTAAACAAAACAAGGGCCATAAAGAGATCTCATTGGGGCTGGGCGGAGGTGGCACACACCTTTAATCCCATCACTCGGGGGCAGAGACAGGTGGATCTCTGAGTTCAAGACCAGCCTGGTCTACAGAGTAAGTTCCAGGACAGGACCCAAAGCTACACAAAGAAACCCTGTCTTGAAAAATAGAACAACAGAAAAAGAATGGTCCTTATAGGGTTATACATTTCTGAGCTTAGTCCCCAGTTGGCAGACTGTTTAGGAAGGACTAGGAGGCTAGGGCTGGGGCTACCAGGACTCCTCACTGGAGGAGGTGTGTCACTGAGGGTGGCTTTGAGGTCCAGGTCCAGCCTCTCTTTTTCTCTCCCTGCCACCTGCAGATGGACCAGGATGTAAGCTCTTAGCTCCAGCACCATGCCTGTCCTCGTGCCTACCTGCCTGCCCACCACACTCCCTACCATGATAGCCATGAACTAACCCTCTGAAACTGTAAGCAAGCCCCCAAGAAGACGCTTTATTTTCTACGAGATGCCGTGGTCGTGGTATCTCTTCACAGCATTCCAATGGTGACTTAGACACCTCAGCAAAGGGGTGTGGAGGCAGGAGGATCCCAGAGGCTTGCTGGCCAGCCAGTCTAAATGGAACGATGAGCTTCAGGCTAAGTGAGAGGCACTGTCTCAAAACAAATTCAGTGGGACATGGGCAAGACAGCTCAGTGAGTGGAGGTGCTTACTGCCAGGTCTGAGGATGTCAGTTCAGTCCCTAGACTCAAGTGATGGGAAGGGGAAACCGGCTTCTGCAAGGTGCCCTCTGGCTTTCATGTGTACCCTGGAGCTGTGCACATCCTCTCACAAGTAAATGCACTACAGATTCTTAAAGAAGAAGAAGTAAGGCGGAGAATAGTGGACTCACTGAAGACTGGAAGGTGTACATGGCTATAATCCTAGAACTCGGGGCTGAGGCTAAGAAAGTTATAGATTCAAGCAAAACCTTGTCTCAAAGCAAAACAGAAAAACCAAAATCTACTGTGAGCTGTGTACAAAGGCTGTGTCAGGACTAAATTATTTACATAGAATCAATTTTCCAGAGGCATGAATCCTCAGGAAAGGGGACAGAAGAAAAAAAAAAAAAGCAAAAAGCAAGAATGAATCCTAGCAAGCAATTTCCAGAAAGCAGCAGATGGGGAAAGAGTTGTGGGAGGGGCTTCTTCTTCCTCCCTTCGCTGGGCAAACGACAATATTTTTGTGCCTCACAGATGGCGCCTCCCTGGGATACATGTCAGCAGCAGCGAGGACAGAGATTTGCCACTTTCTGATGAAGGTCTGGGGAGTTCTCAAAGTTCTCCACCTGGCGGAGGCAGAAGAGGGCAGAAGGCGTAGAAAGGAAGGAGGAAGGTCGGCAGTGTCTGAGAAGGGAGAGGGTCAAGAGAGGAAGATGAGCGAGCAGAGGAGGAAGGAGAGGAACAGAGGGTGGGAAAGGGAAAGAGGATAGAATCTCCCTCATGAAATAGCCAACGCAACAGTCCAACTATGCCGGGAATTTCCGGCCTGCTGAGCAGTGCTATTGAACCCAGATGTTGCCACCAAGTTCCAGATCTAAGACATGGGTGCCCCCCACCTCCCAGCTCTTGACACAACTTCAAAAGACATAGTTTGTCTGAAAAGCTTTAATTTAAAAAGCTGTTTGTTTGTTTCTCTGGGTTGGAGAGATGCCAACTGAGAGTCCTGTGTTTAGTCCTCAGGACTCCTGTAAATACCAAAACCGGCTAGGCACCACAGAAGGGGAGGGAGGGACAGGTGGGTCTTGAGAGGTTGGAGGTAGACGTCACTGGCCAGGCAGCTACTGTGCAATTCAAATTCTTAAAAAAAAAAAAGCCCAGCAGTGGTGGGTCCATCTCTAAATTTGAGGCCAGCTTGGTCTACATAGTAAGTTCCAGAACAGGCAAGGACATACAGAGAAACCCTGTCACAAAAAAACAAACAAAACAAAAGTACTAATAATAATGAGGAAGAGAGGCTGAAGAAGACACCCAAGGGTCTCACATGTGCGGGGACGCGCGCTCACACACACAGCACAAACACACTGGATTTCCCCAACACGCGTAGACGCTCTATCTCACAGCACCATCCAAGAACACATGGCAGACTGTGACACTCACCAAAGGATACACCTTGGAGGCCTCCTCCTTCTGGAACAAGGTGTCCTCTGTGGAGGTGGACACCATTGACTCCTCGGGACCCCCTGATTTGAGCTGGGATAATTTTCGTCTTTCTTCCTCGAGGAAGGCCAGTTCTCCAGATTCTGCTTCAGCACCTTCCTGTTTTGATCCTTGGGCTGAAACATCTGCCTCCTGGCCAGTTTCCTCCTTAACTTCCTTCGATGACCTCCTGAGAGAATCGATCTGTCCCTTCTCAGACTCAGTGATTTCATCTTTTATGCCGCTGTCTCGGAAGATCTCGCTCACTACAGGACTCTGGGAGTGTGAGGACGACTTGCTACTTCCGGAGGTTATAATCTTTAAATAGAAACAAAAGGTTCTGACCCCGCACCTAGTACCCAGTGCTGCTACATTCTCCCATTTCCTGTCTTTTTCCATTCCCAATCAGCCAGCCTCACGATAACAGGTGGTTCAAAAGAAGTCTGGGATATGTTTTTTAACTTATTTATTAATTATGTATACCGTGCTCTGCCTGCATGTATGCCGGCACTGCCAGAAGAGGGCGTCAGATCTCAGCAGGGATCACTGTGAGCCACCATGTGGTTGCTGGGAACTGAACTCAGGGCCTCTGCTTAACCTCTGAGCCATCTCTCCAGCCCCAGGCCTGGGACATTTTGTGCTAAAGAAATTAATCATGACTGTGTTCAGGTTAATTCTTGGTCTCCCAGCAGGCCCACACAGCAAAGACCATATAGTGGGCCCTGGTAATTAGCATTGAGAATCCCATCCTCGGACCAGCACTGAGTTCTTTGTTGGGGGCAGGCTGTGGGAAACACATGCCACTATTATGCCACAGGCACTTGGTCCCAAAACAAGTGTGTCTCACCTTCAGCTAATCCATTGGCCCTTTCCAAGTCAGGTACACATGTCATGGAAGCTTGCATCGACCACCCTCTTCGGCATCTCACAATTACTGTACATAGCATGTAGCTTTCTTTTCTTTTTAGAGTGCATATGTGTTTATGTGATGTGTGTGTGTGTGTGTGAGTGCACGCGTGTGTGCACGTGTTTTATACAGGTGCTCAAGGCGTCCAGAAGAGGACATCAGATTCCCTGGAGCTGGATTACAGGACACGTCGTCAAGGGTGCTGGGAACCCAACTCAAGCCTTCAGTAAAAACAGCAAGGGTTCTTAACCTCCACATCACCTCTCCAGCCCCAGAATTGTCTCTTACTTTGGTTTTGTACCCCATAGCCTGACATACACTAAGCACAGAACAGATGCTCCCGGATGGATGGGGAGGTGACTTTGTCTGGACTCACCAGGGAAGATGCTGTCGTGGATGACTCAGAGCTGATGATGATATCATCTAAGCTGAATCGTTTGGGGGGCTTCTTTGCCCCTTCTTCCTCAGCGCTTCCAATTTGTTTCTCGGTTTCTTTTATGACAGTACCTCCCTCTTCTTCCTCCCCACTCCTCTCTTTCCCCTCCTCTTTTCCTTCCTGCCCTTCCTCCTTATGCTCCTCCTCTCCCCTCCCCCTCTCCTTGTCCTCCTCCTCACCTCCATTTTCCTTACTTTCCTCTTTTTCAACTCCCATTCCCTCACCTTTTTCCTCTTTACCTCTCTCCTTTTCCTCCCATCTCTTTTCCTCTTCCTCCTCTCTCTTTTCCTCTTCCTCCTCTCTCTTTTCCTCTTCCTCCTCTCTCTTTTCCTCTTCCTCCTCTCTCTTTTCCTCTTCCTCCCATCTCTTTTCCTCTTCACCTCTCTCCCTTTCCTCCCATCTCTTTTCCTCTTCCTCACCCATTTCCTCTTCCTCCTCTCTCATTTCCTCTTCCTCCTCTCTCATTTCCTCTTCCTCACCTCCCACTTCCTCTTCCTCACCTCCCACTTCCTCTTCCTCACCTCCCACTTCCTCTTCCTCGCCTCCCACTTCCTCTTCCTCGCCTCCCACTTC
>NC_022010.1:14388111-14391293 GCF_000317375.1 Microtus ochrogaster
TCTTCCTCGCCTCCCACTTCCTCTTCCTCGCCTCCCACTTCCTCTTCCTCGCCTCCCACTTCCTCTTCCTCACCTCCCACTTTCTCTTCCTCTGTCATTTCCTCTTCTTTCCCTCTCTCTTCCTCAGCTCCCACTCCCTCTTCCTCCCTTTTCTCTTCCTTTCCTCTTGCTTCCTCTCCTTCTATCTGCTCCTCTTCCTCCACCCATTTCTCCTCTGTCTCCTGAGACTCCTCCCATGATAATGTGTCTCCAGTCAGGCTCTGCTGCGGATTTTCTTCTTCGTGATTTGGATTATATTCCTCCTCTTCATTTTCTGTTTCTACACTTTCTTCCGCATCTGACATCCTTCTGTAGTTTCCTCTAGAACAATTGTAACACAGACTCAGCAAGCTGGCTCTCTGCCTCCCGCCCTGGCTCCCTAATAAGTTAACACATTGAAATGCATACAGCAGCTCTGGTCCTTCCTGTGGGAGCTTTTTACTCCCATCGTGCCGTCTTCTCGAGAAAGCCAGCTCGGATCTTAAAAAATCTTTGAAATATCAACTCCCGGGCCTCCCGTCTTTCTAGGAATGACCTTAGCATCTTCTAACTCACTTCAGATAATTCATATTTCCATAGGTAGCAAAATGCATAAGGCAGACATTAGCAAAAACCCCCGTGATAGGAATAAGAGAGTGGCATGGGCTGGTGACTGAAGTGTGAGCTTCACAGTCAAAGGTTCTCTCCACACCCATGTCCACCACCCTTGTTCTGTGACAGGAAGCAAGTCATTTTTCCTTCCAAGGTCAAATTTGCTCACAGACAAAAACAAAAACGATAATACTAAATTCTAGTATGATTTGAAGACTGGGACCACACAGGTCAAATGCTCAGAACAGATACAGCCAAGACCTTGAAAAAAAAAGTAGGGGCAGGTATTAGGGGCATAAAAGCAACTCTGCTTTTGCAAAGTACGTAAAAGCTTGAAAGTCTTCTGGAGGTAGATGAGACGCCAAGTCTTACAACCTGAGGTAGACAGACCCCCAAGACTCACATGGTGGAAGGAGAAAACCAACTCCCAAAGGTTGTCATGTGATCTCACCACATACAGCATGTTGTGTGTGCCCCCCCCAAATAAATATAATTAAAAATTTAATTCTGGCTGGAGAGATGGCTCAGTGGTTAAAAGCTCTGGCTGCTTTTCCAGAGGACCCAGGTTTGAATCCCAACCCCTACACAGGCTCACAACCATATGTAACTCAAGAGCTAGTTCTAGGACAGGCATCAAAAACTACAGAGAAACCTGTCTCGAAAATCCAAAAAGAACAAAGGAAAAAAGAAACAGGGCTGCTATGAGATCCAGTGTCAACTATGCCAGTGCGCTAGCCGGGACAACTTCTACGCCCAGGCAGTGCCAGGGAGGGTCAGGGACACCGCGTGTGTCTATCTTTAAACTAGGTCCAGGCACCACCAGTTCCTCTTTCTGGGGTGCCCTAAGTCCCACAACCCTGCCCTACCTGAGTGGGACCCCCACCCGGGCTGTGCCCTCCACTTTGCACTTACAGGGGCGTGCCCACTTCGTTCCTCAAAATCCCAAGCGGCCCAGCGTCTTCTGTCCACAAACCCTAGTGACGGTTGCCAACCAAGCTCTGTCTCTATGGCAACAGCTACGAACCCCAGGCCGGAAAGGGAGGGAACAGGATAGTGGTCACAGGCCCAGCTGTACTAGCCTGCCCCCTGCCGGCTTCCGGACGAGCGGTTCACCGTCTTGCTTTTCCTGAGAGAGCCTTCGAAAGAGCTTCATTCAACGCTGGCAGTTCTTTCCCGAAGTTGGACAAAATGAAACGAAGTCATGTTTGAAGTTATTTTCTCTAAATTGGCTGGTAGAGGAAACGGGGACATGCTCCAGAAACTCAGATAAACAAACAACCCTGAAGGGTCAGGAAGTCCTTCCCTAGGTCATCAAAGAAGTTTTTTGTTTTTGTTTAAAAAAAAAAAAAGGCAGAGACTGGCAGACCGCTGTGAGTTGGGAGGCCAGCCTGGTCTACAGGAGCTAGTTCCAGGACAGGTTCCAAAGCTGCAGAGAAACCCGGTCTCGAAAAACTGAAAGAAAAAAAAACAAAAAACAAAAAACAAAACCTGGAGCATCATCCTGGCAAGGTGTGGCATAACACACCTGCGAACCCAAAACTAGGGGGATGAAGACAGTTCAGTCAGCCTGGGCTGCGTAAGACTTTCCTGGGGGAAAGGAGACTGTCGAGTGGAGCTGCGTGCCAGCTGTGCATCCAGCCGCAGTCTGGTGGGGCTATCACTGTGGTAGGGGGACGCCCCTGTAAGGAAATCCAGCAGCCTTGCAGACAGTGTGTGTGTCCACTTCTCACCAGGGCAGGGCATGCAGAGGGATTTAGCTAACTGGGATTGGAGTTATGTGGAATGTATGACCTTCCTGTTATCCCAAAGTTTCTGCAAACCCACCTTGGTTAAATCCATTAGGGTCATTCATGTCACAGCCACTCACAGAAGAGCCCAAAGGTGGCTGTCCTGAGCCCGCAGGAAACACTCAGCTACTGCCACTTTAGGAAACATGAATGACTCCCACAAGCGCGCCGCCAAACCCCAGCACTGGCTGGTGATCATGCGCAGATCTCATGAGGGATGAACTGAATGGTGCAAGCTGTGTTTATTATAGTGCAGGGCTTAGAAAGGCTGGGAAATACTTGGAATCATAGCCTACAATTTAAACAGCAAACACTGGTAAACACAGTACGTCTGGCTACAAGCGAGGAATACATAAGGCTGGCTCAAGTAGTTTGGGGAGGCTCAGGTTGAGAATGAGGACTCAGGGTGGGAAGCACAAGCCAATACTGACTGCCTCCATCCCGAGCGATCCAACCCAAGGACTCGAGCTCCATCTCAGAACGTGCCAGACCTCAAAACAGCAACTGGGGAAAATGAGTGGGGTACATGGAAAAACAAAGAAAAAGTCACTAGGACTCACCCACACCGATGTTACCCCTTGAAATAAACATGTTCACCTTGGCAACCTCCAGCACACCCTAACTTCTCAAGCTGCCTGGCAAGGCCAGGGCTCAATTATAAAAGTCAGGCTGAGCCGGGCGGTGGTGGCGCACGCCTTTAATCCCAGCACTCGGGAGGCAGAGGCAGGCAGATCTCTGTGAGTTCGAGACCAGCCTGGTCTACAA
>NC_022010.1:14392303-14401289 GCF_000317375.1 Microtus ochrogaster
AGAGAAATCCTGTCTCAAAAAAAACCAAAAAAAAAAAAAAAAAAAGGATGGGCTGGGCTACATGAGACCCTGCTTCAAAGAGGGGGGCCACTTAAGTCCCTGTGGCTGTTAGAGGTGAGGTCCCCGGTAGGTGGAAGACCCCACATCCATAAGTGTGTGGGCAACACGAATTGTACTCAGTAGGTTATTTATTTAAAAAAAAAAGACATGAAGCTGGGAGTGGACATGAGGGAGATCGGGAGGGACTGAGCTGTAATTAAATAGGAGGGAAGAGGCTATATGTAGGTATTCTCAAACACTTAAGTAAAAAATATGTATGTATAACAAATATCCCTCAGGGTCGAATCAGGCATGGTGGTGCATACCTCTAACCCCAATACTTAGGATGCAGAGGCAGGAGGATCTCTGTCAGCTCAAGGCTAGAATGGTCTACACAGTGAGTTCCAGGGGAGCCAGAGCTACACAGTGAGACTGTTTCAAATAATAAAATCAAGTCGGATCATTGCCTGCCAGAATCATTCCAACTCACTGGTCGATGGACAGAACCCCAGACAGGGCCATGGCCTATTTCGCACAAGACTTAGCTAGGCACAAATCACGTTTTTAATGCCTCAATCCACAGAGATTACACCGAAGGCCAGAGCAGGTCCTCCACCATGATGCTCTGGCTTTCCCCGCTCTCTTCCAGATCCTTACACTTCAGAGATCGAGGAGAATGAGGAAATCCCTACCAGACCCAGAGCAGGGTCTGGCGGCAGCAGCTCTCTTGCAGATCCCTGGGGACAGTCATCTCTGGAGAGGGATAATGTTGCAGCTGGGAAAGAAAACACAGACACGGGTCACGCTTGATGGCTCCATCCAGCAAGACCAACAGCTGAAGCAAGCCTCCTGGGCTGTTCACCAACACTTTTTCTCTTTTTAAAAAAACTTTGTCTTTATTTTTTAATGACTTATTTAGTTTATGCGCATTGGCGTGTTTGCTTGCACCTATGTCTGTATGAGCGTGTTAGATCCCCTGGAACTGGAGTTACAGGTAGCTCTGAGCTGCCATGTGGGTACTGGGAACTGAACCCAGGTCCTCTGAAAGAGCAGCCAGTGCTCTTAACTGCTGAGCCATTTTTCCAGCCCAAAACTGTATTTTTCAATTTATTCACTGTGTAAGTAAGAGAGTCTGACAGTGTGTGCCACGAACAACTTGCAGCAGTCAGGTTTCTCCTTGGGTGTCAAACTCAGGTCACTGGGCTCGGCAGAAAGTACCTTTACCTGCTGAGCCTTCCCTCCGGCCCTTCTTCTTTCTCTTAAAGATGATGCTCAGGTAATAAGAGAACCAGACTCTTAGGCAACCTGAGGACTCACTGCCCTTTGCCTGCAGCCTCATCAAAGGCTCCATCAATACTGTGCATGAAGGAATGAAGCAGACCATTACCCCAGCAGCCCTTTTCCTGCCCAGCGTGTTGGCGTCAGTCTGAGCTGGTGTCTCTCTCCTCTGCGGATCACCGTCACATTCAGGGGCTTCTGAAAGGCAAATAAGGTCACTCTGGCCTCAGCGTCCGTAACACTCAAAATGGACTCAAGCTGAATAGCCACTTCCTGACCTATAAGACATTACAGAGCATGGGCTCCTAGCTGAATTCCTAGCTGGACGGGGTCCTGAAGGTGGCATTAAGGGGCTGAGTGCAACTTCAAAGCACAGTGGTAGGGAGTAGAGTGGTGATCTGAGTAAGAATGTCCCCCAGGTTCGTGTGTTTAACTCCTGGGCCCTATTTGGGACCATATTAGGACACAGCCCCAGGTGCTACAACTGCCCCCAAACCTGCTCTAACTAGTACCAGTGAAATTTCTAAGACAAACTCTACCCAATTTGAGAGGTACAGCAGCTCCTGCTGTTCCCCAGGAAAAGAAGGCAATTAATTTCCACTGTGAGGCACTCCAAGGCTGGCCTGAGTGGCCGGACACCTGGCCACTTCCCTGCTCCATCCCCTGCCCTTCTCTCCATTCTCCTGGTTCTGAGCTCCAACAATATCCTCGGATTGCTCTGCTCTTCCTGCCCTCTTGGCCTCTGAACCGGCCTGAAGGCTCCTCTGGTGGCCGCCCTACCTGATCAACTTCTATACACACCAACGCTCCGTCCTTCGGAACACTCTCCTTCAACCCCAAACTACATCAGGGACCCCACTGCTTTCCTCCAGCCCTCCTGTGCTGCTTTTCTAACACTTGTCAGGGTGAGAAACTGCATGCCTAGGATTAGTGATTAATGTCTGCCCCCATAATGTGCTCTCCATCAACGCCAAGGACCAGGACCGTCTCCTTTTGTTCCCTGCTGGACCCCAGCCCCCAGTCCGAAAGGGGCACACACAGGGGAGATATTGAGGGAGGGAGAGACACAGGGCTTTGATTTTTACTTTAAACATTTTTGCACAATGTGATTTTGTTTGCAAAGATAAATAGGCATTATATTTATTACTGAGACACAATTTGCATATAATAAAGAATATGGCTCAGTGGGTTTCCTATATTCAGAGAGCTATAGGCCAGCACCATTATAACTGCAGAATGTTTGCATCATCCAAAAGACCTCCAGTCAGTCCCCATCCTCATTCCTCCAGCCCTGGTAACCACCAATCTCCCCTCTATCTCTCTGCATCATACATCTGATGGAGGAAGGTCATTGGTTAAAAAAAATAAAGAAACTGCTTGGCTGGCCCTCATAGGTTAAAACATAGGTGGGAGGAGTAAACAGAACAGAATGCTGGGAGGAAGAGAAAGTGAGCTCAGACTTGACAGCTCTGCACTCTGGAGCAGAGACGCAATGCTCCCCTCCTGAATGAAGCTCCGATCCAGGATGGACATAAGCTAGAATCTTCCCGGTAAGCACACCTTGGGGTGCTACACACCTGATTGGAAATGGGCTAGTCCAGGTGCGAGAGTTAGCCAAGAAGAGGCTAGACAGAAATGGGCCAAGCAGTGTTTAAAAGAATACAGTGTCCGTGTAATTATTTCAGGGCATAAGCTAGCCAGGCGACCAGGGTGCTGGGGACGCAGCCTCGCCGCTCTTATTACTACATACATCTGCTTTTTAGACAGTTTCACTGAGTGGAATTAGATGGCATTGTGCTACGTCTTTCAGTTTGAATCATGTTTTCAGTATCCATGTTGTAACAAAGAACTCACTACATTCCTATAGCTGAACTAGTTTATTATAAATAGTTATACTTAAAAAACAAACCAGTGTGCCAGTTTTGGTGCTGGCACACACCTTTAATACCACCAGCACTCGGGAGGCTGAGACAGGAGGATTTTTGTGAGTTCAAGGGCAGGCTGCCTGGTCTACATGGCAAGTTTGAGGACAACAAGGGATATGTAGTGAGATCCTGTCTAGGACAAGTTTAAAAAAAAAAAAGCTACACTATGGTTAACTTCTGTAACATTCTGGAAAATATAAACTTTCAACAGAGCACTGATTAGTGATCGAGTGAAGGGAAGAACTAGTTACCAAGGAAACTGAGTCACTCTGGGGTCCACAGCTCCGTATGTTTACTGTGTTGGTAGTGATGTAATTACATAGAGCTATCGAAACTCCTTGGCCTGAATGCTGGAGAAGCTGGTCTTGCTATAGGAAACTACGCTCTAGAGACAGCCTACAGCACTCTGCTAGGGGATGCACAGGCCTCCTGGAAGGTCCCATGCTAGAAAATGGCCAGGAACTTGTTTGTATAAACATCCTCTTCCAGAATCTAACAGGACATGTTTACAAACACATCTGTAACCACGCATGGTGGCACACACCTTTGATCCCGGTACTTCCAAGGCAGAGGCTGGAGAATCTCTGAGTTCAAGGCCAGCCCAATTACAGAGTGAGTTCTAGGACAGCCACAGCTACACAGAGAAAGCCTGTCTCGAAAAACAAAACAAAAAAAGAGCTAGGAGAAAAAGCTGAGAGCTGGAGGTGAGGGAGAGTGAGCCTGTTTACTGTCACAGACCTCTCAGATGGTGACAGGATGAATTTACAGAAACTGGACAAGTGGGCAGGGCTGAGCAGAGACCTTCTGGGCAGGTTAATAAAATGCCCCAACATTTTCTCACATGTCTCCCTTCAGCAAGCCCAATTCCCTTCTCCCCAACTGTGGGTCGGACCTAGCAACGCACTCCCGACAGGTAAGGAGACATGACTCTGTGTGTTTACATGATTGGGTTAAAAAAATAAAAAAGTCCTGTGGCCTCCTCTCAGCTCTCTTCACCTAAGGTAAGAAGCCACACGGTCAGTATCTGAAGCCTCAGGCCAACCATGGGATGAAGGTGGATTCACAGCCTCATTGAAGCCTTTGGTTGGCTATGGTCTCTGCTGACATCCTGGCTAATCTTCACAGAGAAGCCTCTGGACCAGAACCATCAGGGCGAGGTGGGGATGGCTAATCTATCCATCTGGAGCAGTGGTTCTCATCATCATCAGAAAACACATGTTTATGTTGCAATTCATAAGAGTAGCAAAATTACAGTTACGAAGTACAACGAAAATAATTTTATGGTTGGGGTCACCACAACATGAAGAACTGTATTAAAGGGTCGCAGCGTTAGGAAGGCTGAGAGCCACTGCTCTAGACAGTGTCTGTGGTATTAACCTACAAAATGGTTTTGCACTCACTCTATAGCACGGTATTTAAAGGAAAGCTGACAGGACAAATGGATTCTTTTAAGCAATTCCAAAAAGGCTCAGAACAAATAGAACACCACCCACACACAAAGATATCTGGTATTAACAAAGGTGCGGTGTAAAGCATTAATCATAGCATATGCTACTGGGACAAGTACTATCCACTTGGGAAAAAGTGGGCTGGCAATGTGCGTCACACTAATTACAAAATAAATTCCAGAAGTATATGTGCCAGAGAAATAAGAACGTACACCAGTCAGGAGGGTTAAGATCATCCCAGGCTACACAGTGAGCTCCAGGCCAGCCTGGGGTAGGCTGAGACTGTCTCAGTGGCACTCTCAGACCCAGTAACCCTTCTTTAGGGGTGCCACCTCAGAAAGCATGCACATGGAGCTGGGCGATGGTGGCGCACGCCTTTAATTCCAGCACTCGGGAGGCAGAGGCAGGTGGATCTCTGTGAGTTCGAGACCAGCCTGGTCTACAGAGCTAGTTCCAGGACAGGCTCCAAAGCTACAGAGAAACCCTGTCTCGAGAAGAAAAAAAAAGAAGGAAGAAGGAAGAAGGAAGGAGGAGGAGGAGGAGGAGGAGGAGGAGGAAGAAGGCATGCACAGGTACACATGGTCAGGCTAGTGGGAAGCTGGAAACATCCTAGGGTCTTAAGAAGTCAATGACAGACAAGGAGGCTCCATTAGCAGCTGCAGGGGAACAGAGCCTGTGCAAGCAGGCACTGGACACAGACGAGGGATTTAGACAAGGTGACTGGGAAAGAACTCAGCTGGTTAAAGACGAGGGCGGAAAAGGGGAGGAGCACAGACTACTCTTGAGGGACAACACTGTCAGCAGTGAGGAACCCATTCACATTTTCTGGACCAATGTTATGCCCAGTGCTATGAGTTGAATGTTTGTCTCCCTCCAGAAATGCATATGCTGGGAGCCTAACCCCCGGTGTGATGGAGCAGGAAACTGGGCTTCAGCAGGAGGTCATTTGGGGGTGGAGCCCCGGTGATGGAATTCATAGTCCATCCACAGCAGACCCTCAATCTGCAGTACGCTCCTCTTGGACTTCCCCACCCCGCAACTGAGCAACATGCCCCTGCAGTTTGCGAAGCACCCAGATGCCAGGCCACCCCTAACTCACCCCCTCACTATGCTGCACCACGCTGCCAACGTTCTGCAGCGACTGGAAGTTCTGGGTGTTCACAGATCCAAACTCCACAATTTCATCATCCACTTGCAGGCCCTAGAGACAGGAGAAGATTAAAAATCAACCAAGAGGCCGAATGCGTTTCTGGTCATTTTTACTGCTCAACACACAACCCAGTGACAAGGTCAAGAGCTCACTTCCTACAGGAGAAGAAAAGCAAGCTCAAAGCAAAGAGGTCAAAGGTTTAGACTCCTCATACAGGAAGGGGAGTGGGTGAGTGGACCACCTCATCCTGAAGGTTTCTTCTAAGGCAGATCTAGCAAATGGTGTCCAGGGTGCCCAGTGGAGGCCTTGAGGACAACAGGAAAAGCTCAAGCTGCCTTCTGTAGTTTCTGAGCCAGGTTCCAGGGCAAGAAGAGACAGGCTAACGTAGGCATATTTTTTTAGACAAGACAAACATTTGCGCTAGATGTTCCTAAACAGCAGGCACAGGGACGAGGCCAGCCGGACCCTTTGATTTCAGATTAAAAGATTATCGACATCCACTTGCCCATCCCTTTCACAGACACCTGCCAGACTGGCTGCAGCTAGGCATGTAATGCTGCAGAAGCAGCTGGGACTGAAACAGAGCTGGCTGCAGCCTGCAATCTGGGGACTTGATTTGATTTTGCTTTTAAATTGTCTACAGCACTAGGGACACAACCTAGGCAAGAGCTCTATCCTCAGTCTTCATTCACTTTTAATTTCAAAACAGGATTTTCCTAAGTTGCCCAAACCTGTGTCAATCCGTCCTCGGCTGCCTGAGAGGTAAGGATTATAAACGTATGTCACCATACCCAGCAGTCTTGTGACTTTTTTTTTTAAGTTTTTTATTGTTGTTGTTATTTAACATGTATGGGTGTTTTGCCTACTTGTATGTCTGTACACCAGTTATGTGCCAGGTGCCCATGGAGGCCGGAAGAGGGCACTGATCTCCTAGAACTAGAGTACGGATGGGTGCAAACTTCCGTGTGAGTGCTGATGATTGAACCTGGGTCCTCTGGAAGAGCAGCCAGTGATTTTAACCACTGAGCCACCCCTTCCAGCCCGAGTCTTGAGGGTTTAATGGTTATAAGATGACTTGTAGGATCTGGATTCAGAATCTAATTCTGCTTCCCAGGAGCTGTGTGTCCTGGCTCAGATTGCTTCAAGTTTGTGTGCTTTTCTTCACAGGTCAAATATGGAGAACAGTACTACTATCCCAGAGGTTGGCTACAGTATTCAATTTAAACACACGCCCACATACAAACTTCTACATGGATATTCACGGCGGCATTATTCGTGACAGCCCCAAAGTAGAAGTGATCCAAACACATATTAGCTGACAAATGGACAAACAAGTCACATCTATCACACAATGGGATATTATTCGGCCATAAGATGTTATAAAGCCTAGATGTATGACTGAGCCCTGAATAAACCCTCAACACAGACTGAGTAAAAGAAAGCAAACACAAAGTCCACCTGCCGTAGGACTGCCTTCCCATGACGTGTACAGAACAGGCAGATCTGTCCAGACAAGAACACTGGCGGTTGCCAAGTGACTTGTCTGGGACCACAGGGCTTCATTTTAGGACCTATGAAAATAGTAGGAGCTGGGCAGTGGTGGCGCATGCCTTTAATCCCAGCACTCGGGAGGCAGAGGCAGGCGGATCTCTGTGAGTTCGAGACCAGCCTGGTCTACAGAGCTAGTTCCAGCAAAAAACAAAACAAAAGAAAATAGTCAGAAACTGGCTGCAGTGTTGGACACACAGCTCTAAGCTACTCTTCCTTTACTAAGCACAGCCACTCAGTAATGCTGCAAAGATGTCTCCTCAGAACCTATCGAGGAAGAATTCATTTCAAGCTCTTCTCATTCTTTTTTTTTTGTCTTCAGTGTCCAGGGAAAATGGTTCCTCTCTTCTTTGAGATGTGGACTGCCTTCTACACTGCGTCCCAGCTACCCCACAACAGGTCTCCCTGAGTACAGTGCGCTGACCCTATGTACACCAAGCTCTGGCCAGCACGTGTTAAAGGGATAGAGGAATTCAGAGCCACAGAATGAGAGACTGGGCTGGGCTTCTGGCAAGTCTAACTCATAGCACTCCTAGAGGTGGGGTTGGGGAGCAGGCAGGATTACCGCAATACTGGCTGGGGAGCCGGGACTGATACTGTTCACTTTGGCGAAGGCCTGGGGTAGGGTGGGGTTGCTGGAGCCCAGCCTGCGGCTCATGGCCTCTTCTTGGGCTTCAGCCATGTCCCGGGCCTGCTTCTCCTTGTCCCGAGCATGTAGCTGGTGCAGGGCCTCCTCCACCTGCTTCATCACAGCCTTGTGATCATTCTGTAGACCTGGGAAGAGAACAGCATGTCAGAGGAAAGAGACAATAGCTCAGGACACAGGACAGATGACACAAGACACCTGAATTTGCTCACTGTGCTGCTGTATCTTGCCAACATCTTGAGACTGAGAAACACCCAAGAAAAGTCTCTGGAAGTGTCTTTAAGGGCATTTCCAGAGTTTAACTGCGGAAGGAAGACAGTCCTGAATGCAGGCAGCACCATCCCATGAGACTGAGGACCAGTACTCAACATTCTGCCCCTGAGGCAGGCACACTGGACCTGGTACCTGAGACTCTCCACCAGGATGGAAGCACCCGCAACTGTCAGCCAGAACAAGCTCTTCCTTCTGAAGTTTCTTTTTACCAGGGATTTTGTCACAGCAACCAACAAAGTAACAACATAGCAGAATGTTTAACGAGTGTTCATTAGATGCCAGAGTCCAGACTCAGGGCAGACCTAGCCTCATCTAGCGAGCTGTCTAGTGAAGAACACAACAGTGATGATAGAGTAAGTTAGGGATCAAGAGGGCCCCTCAAAAGCAGCATAGCCTGCTGAGCCCTGAAATGTGAGGACAAATTGGGTACATCCAGTTGTAACCATGCCATAAACAGGGACAATGGCAGAAGTCAGACAGAAGAAGTGAGGTGGCAGCGGGGCAGGATGCAACGTCTGCAATCCCAACGCCTGGAGACAGAGGCAGGAGGATCAGGAGGCCAGAGTAGGGTGCATGACACCCTATCTCAAGGAAACAAATCAAAACAGTGAGGCTGAACAGCTGCTAAGAGGGGTGGGGGTGGAGCTCCACTGTCAGAGTGTCTGTGAGCACCCATGAG